>NW_022111358.1:47725685-47732715 GCF_000313985.2 Echinops telfairi | reverse complement strand
CTCCTCTGGGAATGTCCCACAAGCAAGCTCAGCTCCGCCACCTTCTGCCCTCCCTCCCATGCCCAGCCCCGAATCAGAATGAATGTGCAGCAGGCACTGCAGCCTGTCTGACCAGTGGGCTAGCACTTTGTTAGCGTATCCCCGGACTGCCTGCCACGCCCACGGAGTCTTAGCCTTGTGCTTGGAAGCCTCCAGTGACGGGGAGCTCAGCATCGTTGATGGCAGCCAGCACCGTCTCAAAGCAGCAGGGACCGCTGGGAAAGCCTGCCTTTCCAGTGCCTGCACTTGTTCACTTGGACTTCGCTGCCTGGGGCCCACAGGTGGCCTGTTTCCTTTTGAGCAGCACCCCCTCCCCAACCCCCTCCCTGCTGCCATCAGGTTGATTCCGACTCAGAGCAACCCAGTAGGACAGACTGGAACTGCTCCATGGGGTTTTTGAGATTAAATCCTTACAGGAACAGACAGCCTAGCCTTTTACCCTTGAAGGGGCCAGTGGGTTTGAACCCCACACTTAGCGCAGCATGCCGCCAGGGCCTTTTGAAGTTCCTGAAGGCTCTTTGCCTCTATGAGACCTGGCATCCCCAGTCCTCATCCTTTCCCAGGGGACTTGGTTCCAAGCTCCGTTACCCTCCAGGTTGTTTTCTAAGCACCTGAGCCGGGCTGGGCTGGGGTGCTGGAGCACACTGCCAGCAAGTCCACAGGCAGCCACACTGGGCTGTTTGACTGCTGGCTCGACGCTTAAAGCAGAACACAAACAGGGCGAGAAAGCGACCGCTTCCCCACTGAGCTCGCCCCACCTAACAGGCAGGAAATGGCAGAGCCTTGTGTGCGCTGGCACAGAGAGAGGGGAGGCAGAGGCGGCCTCTCTCCCACATTCTCTGGGGCTCTCTCAGACCCTGATGGGAGCACCTAAACCTACTCCCTGCTGTCGGGTCGAATGGAACCGGTCTGGAGTGCATGAGTGCCTGCCTGCCCAGGGGAAGGTTGGTGGTTCTAACCCACCAGTCGCTCGGCGGGAGAAAGAGGAGGCTGCCTGCTTCCGTGAAGATCACCACCTTGGGAGCCCTATGGGACAGTTCACTCCGCCCTATCTGGTTGCCACGAGACAGAACCAACTCCATGGTAACAGGTTTACCCTTGACCTCCCATGATGGTGGGCTCAAGCCTGGGGGACCACTGAGTTCCTAGCCTGGGAAGGGGTGGGGGCTGTCTGGGCTCTGCATGGGGCCACAGGCTGGCTGGGGGCCTTCCCAGGAGGGGATAGAGAAGACCCCCCCCCTCCCAGGACAGCTCCTCTGCCTCCTCACCCGGCCCCATGAGTCAGCAGAAGCCAGAAAGGGAGTGTGTTGCTCTGCAGCCCAGAGGACATCATGGCCAGTCCCCCGCTGGCTGGACACCCAGGAGCTGAGCTTTCTCCAAGGACGAGAGTGCACAGGGCCTCCAGCTCCCAGACTTTGAGCTCCTCCTTTGAGGAGGGACGTCAACTCCAGGGCCTTGGGGGGCTACAGAGACTCTCTGACCAGTGCTCAACATTGGAGCTCCCAGCCATGTGTCTGAAGAGGTGGCCAGGACTCTCTTGGTGGGGCTAGAGGTTAGAGTCTGGGGGAGGTCCTGGGCCTGTGACTGTGTCCTGGGGGGGGTCATCTAACCCCTCCCCCTCCCGCAGAACCATCTCAATTATTTTCTTGCTTCTGAGTCCTAGTGGGTTGGTGGGGACTCAGGAGGGGGCAGGACCCTTCACTCCAACCCCAGAGGAGAGCTGCCGGCTGGATGGGTGGCTGGCCAGACAGAGCCAGGTTAGGCCAGGCCTGAAGACTTCAAAGAAGAGAATAAGATTCCCAGAGGACAGCCAAGGCTGTTCCCCTCTCAATTCTTCCTTTTGGGCAGAAACTGACTTTTCTGTAAAAAAACAAAACAAAACAATGAAGAAGCAGGGTGGAGTTTCCTCCTTCCCTCCGCCCCGCCCAACCACCCAGCATCCCTGGGAGGAAAGGTCTGAGGGCCTGGCTCCCAAGAGCGGCCCCCCTGCTGGTGCGAGGCTGAGGCCAGCCCTTCCTGAGAGGAGATCTACCGGGGCCTGGCGGGTTGCCTGCATTGCCTGCTCAGCCAGGTCCGCTGGCCATGTGGACGGTCAGCATTGTGGCCTTCGTCATGATTCACCTCCCAACAAGCTCTCTTTTTATTCTGGAGATCTGTCGTGCAGAGCTAGAGGCTGGGGGCTGGGGCCCTGGGGGCCCTCCCACTTTGCATTTGGGCAGGCGTCCTCCCGTCTTGCTGTGCTTGCTGTGATGGGCGCATAGAGAAGCCAGCTGTCTCAGGCTGGGTTCCGTGGGGGAAGCCACAACCGTGAAGCATGTCCACAGAGAGATTGACCTCGAGGCAATGACTCAGACTGCTGGCCACAGTGGCAGGAAAGTCCTAAGTCGGTGGGTCAAACGTTAGGTTGGAGGAATCTCCTGATCTGTGTGGCTGCAAGGGCTGATGATGAACTTGAGATTGGCAGGTCACGTGGCAGGACTGCTGACTCCCATGAATGCCAGGCAGTATGGCAGGCCGCTGGCTCACGTCTAAGAGCCAGAGGCCAGATGACCAGCCAGTTTCAGACTCAGTGAAAGGCACCAAGCTTTTCCAGGGTGTCGATGTGTGTTGGCAGCAGGCCAGCCCCCCGAGGATGCTTCCTTTCAATCCATCAATTGTGGGTTCAAGGCTGATCTCATCATGAGAGTGATTGCTATCCATCAGATCCCATTCTGGGGGATGACTACATCCCAACTGCCAAACCAGCCCCTGAGAACAGTCTCCGCCCAGCAGACACAGAGCCTTCACCTCACACCGACATAGGCGTGGAGTTAGTTGAAGTTGATTGTGCCAACCTGGCTGATAAACACCTGTGGGGTTAATTGAAGGGCAGAGAGATAATTGGCTGGGTGAACCTCGCCTTTCTAGTTCTTGGGTCTCTTGCTTTGTGATGATCGGACCAGGGTGCAGCTGCCTTAGCCAGTTCCCTGCCTCAGCTGGCAAGGCTCACTTCCTGCAAGACATCCCCGAGGAGAAGCCACATGGACCTACCCCGATGCAGCCCTGGGTGCTGGAGCAGCCGTGTGGAGACCTCTGCCAGCACTGAGATGCTTACACACTCACTGACTCGGTTTTCCTCCTGCATTCGGTGTCATTGTGTGTGTTTTGTGAGATGGAGGAGGACTTTGTGGATTGGTGTTGGACATATGGGTTAATGTTGGACTTGGGGGCTTGGGCAGCACTGGGTTGGGATGTTTTCTTGATGTGCACTTACCCTTTATATCAAGCTCTCTCTTATACATGAGTTTTCGTGGAGTTGTTTCTCTAAAGTACCCAGACTAACACCTGCGTCATCCAGTTGGTTCCGACTCATAGGGACCCGATGTCCAACAGAACAAAACGCCCCTGGTCCTGTGCCGTCCTCACAATGGTTACGTGTGAGCTCATAGTGGCGGCCACGGTGGCCATCCATCTTCTTGAGGGTCTTCTATGGTCCCTCTTCTTTGTCAGGGGCCCTGCTGGCGTAGCAGTTGTATGTTGGACTGCTAACCCGAAGGCCAGCAGTTCGAACCCACCAGCTACTCAGATAGAAAGAAAGATGGGACTTTCTCCCATGAAGAGTTACAGTCTTGGGAACCCACAGGTTTCCTGCAGGGTCTTATAGGGTCTTGCTGAGTTGGGACATTCTCCACGACAGGGAGTTTGAGTTTTTTATTACCAAGCACGGGGTCCTTCTCCGGGGACTGGTCTCTCCTGACAACACCTCCAAAGTACATGAGACAAAGTCTCACCATCTTTGCTTCTAAGGAGCCTTCGGGCGGCACTTCTTCCAAGACAGATCTTTGTGTTCTTTCGGCCGCCCACAGCACCTCCGGTGTCCTCCGCCAGCACCACGGGTCAGATGCACTGCTTCTTCTCTGGTCTTCCTGGTCCGGTGTCCAGCTTTCACAGCCCAGGAGGACACTGGAAAGACCCTGGTTTGGGTCAGGCACACCTGAGTCCTCAGGGCCACTTCCTCTTCAACTCTTGAGAGCAGCGATTCTCAACCTGTGGGTCGAGACCCCTTAGGGAGTCGAACGTCCCTTTCACAGGGATCGCCCTGATTCATAACAGCAGCCAAATGACAGTGATGAAGTAGCAATGAAAATAATTATATGGTTGGGGGGTCACCACAGCATGAGGAGCTGTGTTAAAGGGTGGCAGCATTAGGAAGGTTGAGAACCACTGGTCTAGAGGATGCCTGGTGCCACAGGTTTACCCACTGCAAAGAGTCCTGTGATTCCTGACTGCTGCCTCCATGAGCAGGGATTGTGGATCCAAGTGAAACGAAATCCTCAATCCTGCGTGTATCATGGGTTACTGTGTGAGTCTTGGCAGACGAGAGAAATACATTCAGGGACACTCTATGTGTCTAAGAAAGAGCTTTATATACAAGAGCAGTTGAATATTGAGAAAACATCCCAGCCCAGTCCAGATGAGTCCATAAGTCTGATATTAGCCCATATGTCCGATACCAATCTATAAAGTTCTCTTCAGACTCACGAGACACATGCAATGACGTTGAATGCAGGAAGATCACAGGCCAGTGGGTGGGAAGCTTGTGGATCCAGCGGTGGGAAGCTTGTGGATCCAGTGGTGCTGTAAGCATCTCAGCGCTGTCAGGGGTCTCCATGTGGCTCCTCCAGTTCAGGACACTAGCGTAGTTCTATGTGTCTTGTCAGCTGCAATGTCTACCAGAGAGTGAGCAGAGAGAGAGTGTGTGTCTCCTGCCTCCAAGGAGGAAGACAGGAGTTCCCAGAATCCTCAGGACAAGGCCATGCCCACACAGAGGCCTCATTGGCTATGACCTGATTGACAGGCTAGACTCCACCCCTTCACTCTGGATCTTCAAATTGACACCAGATTGTGTGGCTGCCACAGTTACCCATGCATCCAGTGGTGAGAAGTTGTTTACTTTACGCTGAGCTGTAGCTTCCACTGAGGGCTCTAAGCCCTGATCTTCATCCCACTAACATACGGGAGTGGTGTCAGGAAATGACAGATCCACAGGCTTCCCACTGGTTGCCGAGGCATGGGCCCAACTTCAAGCCCCCAGCACCCTCTGAGCGTCTGCCACACTCACGCCACCCTTCTGCATAAAGCCTCTGGACCCTTCAGGGACATCCGCTCACATGCCTGGCCTGAGCCATCCTCCAAGGAAGGGCCCACCTCACAGTGCTGTCCGTCCGGTGCGGTGCTGCGTCCACTGAGTCCCTGGCACGTCCAGTGGGCTCACACACACTTGCGTGTGTTTCTGCTTGGGTGGGGCATGCTGACATCAGGGAAGGTCCAGGTAAAATGCACACAACGAGAGAGGCCTCCCAGAACCGTGGCTGGTGAGTGGCTTGAGGGACAGGGACTTGGGGATGGGCGCCTTGGAAGAAGCAGACTCAGCCACATGAAGACTTGTTGGAGGTCATGGAGTTGGTGCCCAGGCTTGACAGAAGGAAACACTACTGGCCCTGCCTCATCAGCTGCAGGCTGGACAGCTGGATTCCTCGGTGGTCTCCCCATCCAGTCTGGAGGCTCCACTGACACCTGTCAGGCATCTTAGCACCCAGAAAGCAGGGGGTGAGACTCAGGCCGCTGCTAGGTCAGAATGGAGTGGCCGAAGGACCGAGGGCCGTGGGTGAGGAGAGGGACCCCTCCATGGAGCAAGGTGGTGGGAGTAGAGGTGCTGCACCAGGCCGGGGTGGGGCCCACCTCCACCTGGTCCTCCACACCTCCCCCACACCACACATGTCCTCAGCTGCTCCGGGCAGACAGGGCCACCGGCACCCTCTCCTGTGTGGTTTCTGGTGCTGGCGCGGCACGAGGGGGGCGGGGCAGTTCTCCCAGGTAGGGGCTCTGGGAGGATGGGGAGACAGGGCATGCTGTCCCTGCCGCCGCCTGCAGCCACGTCACATCTCTGAAAGAAACCCAGTGCATTCCTCGGTGGCGGAGCTCAAGGGCCGGGAGAGGGTGTGAACGAGCTTGCCCTGCTACAGGCAAGGAAACTGAGGCACGGGAGGGAGACCTGCCCCGGGGGCATGCCCCAGCTAGAGGCAGAGCGTCAGGCCAGGCCTAAGCTCTCGGCCCACGGCTCTGCCTCTTCCTGGTCATCACTCTGTCTGTCTGGGACCCAAGCCCAGTGAGTCACCACAGGGCAGATGCCACATGGCCTCAGGCCTCAGGCCTCTCCGAGCCAGTTGGAACAGAACTGTGCAGTCACAGGGCAAGGGGGTGGATGGTGGGGGTGGTGGTGGGGTGGATCATCTTTCCCAGCAGACCACCTAGCCTTCCTTCCAACCCACCCCAGGGTGGACTTGAACCACCAATGTGTCAGTTAGCAGCCGAGCACTTAACTTACCACCTAGGGACAGATGGGAATATACAAATGAAGAAAACACACACACACACACACAGGCACATTCACATCCTCATCCTCTCACACACTCAGAGAAAGTGCTCACACACTCTTGCCTTCTCTCCCATGCAGACACACTCACTATCCACACTCCCCCGCTCTCCCCCTCCCTGTCCCTGTGGTCAGTGGACAGAGCTGTAGAGAGGCTGGGAGGGCCGCAGTCCCCTGAGATGAGGGCCCGGGACCTGGAAGCTGAGATACAGGCACGGCCACCAGCAGGAGGGCTCCCCAGAGGCCCAATTCCCCCCCGCCCCACCACACACACACATTGTTCTGTGTTTTCATTAGGGAAGATCTCAATTAAAATAATTACAGTTACACCAAAAAAAAAAAAAAGTCACAGCAGACAGAGGGAAAAAGAGGGTTCAGTTAAATGCAAATATATTCAGAATGATGTTCTGAACCCAGCTTTCCTCTGAAATTGCCCGTTAAGGATGACATGCTAATTACCCACCTTTTCATTGTTTTAGAAAGGAAGCTGGTCTCTTCTGTGCTCACCACCTAGAGGCCTGGGAGCGGGGCCCAGCTTCCCAGCCTTCTCTCTGGCACCAGGGGAAGCCACTGGCC
>NW_022111358.1:47720194-47724497 GCF_000313985.2 Echinops telfairi | reverse complement strand
GGGCCTGCCACCGGGTCAGCCTAGTCTGACTGGTCATGGCTGTCCTGGCCCTTCAGGGTGAACCCAAGGGTCTTCCAACCCGGATGCACACACTGGGTCCCTTGCTCCCTCGCAGACGGCCACTGGGGGACATTGAGTCCACCTGAGAGATAGCCAGTCAGACTGCTCGGGGTGACATCGTCGTTGACCCACAGCCACCGTGCATGTGCCAGACTGGGACCATGCTCCCTCCACGGGTTCCCGTGGCCTGTGGCCAACACTGCAGAGGAAGGTACCCGGGCTTTCTTCTGAGGTACCTCTGGGAGGGGCAGCCACCGAAGAGATAGGCTTTTAGCTTGCTTCTTCACGCATTCATTGGCTCAGAGGTGTTTTGGGAGCATCTCCCACATGGCTGCCTGGTCCCAGGATTGGTGGAAGAGTGGTGGGGAGGGGGAGAGAGCAGGAGCGGGGTTTCAGCAGCTCAGGTGCTGGACGTGGAGTGGGGCTGATGGCCCCACCCTTGCGGTGTTAGTCAGTTGTCTAGAGAAACACACCCAGTGATACGGATGGATCAGGAAGAGCTTTGCACCAAGAAGGGTTTATAGATCACGAATAGATCCCCGCCCCGTCCAACTCAAGTCCACAAGTATGATACTTGCCCATCGGTCCCTCTTCAGACTCACTGAGCAGCAGGCTGGTGATACAGAAAAGTGAGACAGGGAGGTCCCAGGCCGGTGGGTGCAGAGTCGAGTGGATCCCAGGCCGGTGCAAGCACGGCAGGGCACCCACAGCTTCCAGGGTTGGGTGGCCCATGTGGGGCCGCCCCTGCAGGCAGACACAGTCCCTGAGAAGCCCCAGGGAGGGGGAAGGTGAAGTCACAGAGGGAGGGGCAGTTCCCAGAGTCCCTCACTCTCATCCAAAGGCCACGCCCCCCAGGAGGTGTCATCGAGCTAACCCTTGGTCGACAGGTGTGACCCCACCCCCAGCCAGGAGTGTCTAGTAGATATAAAGTCACCCACCTGCCCCAATCACACTGCTGGTGAAGTTGGACATGACGAGTCATGGTAAAGCATTGCTTCAGCCTTCTCCAACCACAGATGTCACTACCACAGGATGGGGAGAACTGTCTGCCCGGTACTGAGGGCCAGAGGTCCGTATGGTCACTGCTCGGTCCCCAGGAGCCCTGGGCAGGGGGGGCGGGGTAGGGGCAGTTGAATCTTCAGGTGAAGGCAGGCAGCCCACACAGGTGTAAACATTACTCAGAGACCAGGAAGGCTGGGAAGACAGTGTCACCACCCCAAGGAAGTCTTATTAACCTGGTAGGTAGGTGACCTGCCCCTGCCCAGCTCAGCCAGGGTGGGGTTCCTGCAGGGGCCCTGTTGAGGGCACAGTGGGGGAGGACAGAAGGCTTGCATATATAGATTTGGGGGTGGTGTTAATAGTGCAGGGAACACAGGGTCTTAGAGTGCTTTCACTGGCTTCAAATTGCTCTTTCTGAGGGAATTCAGGTGGCACTGTGTTGGGCTGCTAACCCCGAGGTTGGTGCTTCGAAACCATCAGCTGCTCCGTGCGAGAAAGATGAGGCTGTCTGCACCCACTGTGCATTGGAGCAGACTCAAAGGTGGTGGGCTTGGTTTTGGTTCCTTCTTCTGGAGCTGAGGGTCTTTTTACCTGTCCCCAAACGTATCTAGTAGCTGGTCCCGTCTTTTCACTGGCGGGGAGCCAGGAGCCAAGTAGAGGGGACAGGACCTTTCATCCACATTAGGGGCGTGTGTGTCTTCTTTTCAATATTCAGTCCACTGCCATCAATTCAAAGGAGCCCTGGTGGTGTAGTGGTGATGTGTCCGGCTGCCAGCAGCAAGGTCAGCCGTTTGTAAGCACCAGCTGCTCCTCGGGAGGACGTTGGGGCTTTCTACTCCCTTAAAGAGCTACACTCTCAGAAACTCACAGGAGCAGTTCTGCTCTGTCTGACAGGGGCACCGTGAGGGAGCGTCAAACCGATGGCAGTGATTGAGCCTCCTGCCCAGTTCAGACTCATATTGACCCCATGGAGGGTTTCTGGGCTGTGTGTGTTCACGGGAGCAGGCAGCCTCATCATTCTCCCTCAGAGCAGCTGGTGGGTTTGAACTGCTGACCTTGCAGTCAGCAGCCCAGTGCTTGCCGGACAAGGAGTCTTGCTAGGTCCACAAGTCTGCTAATCCCTGACACAGAAACAGGTCCTGCAAGGAAACAAGCGGGGCGGCATGAGGAAAGAGAAGAGACGCCATCGGAAGTCGGATGCCCCCCACCCTCCACCAGCACTCGGACCTCAGGGGAGCTTGGCCCCTTCTCCCCCACCTGCCACCCCCATGTCCTCGGAGGTCACCTGCTCAGCATGGGGATGGAGGGGCTCTGGCATGCTCCTGTAGTTGGGTGACCGGGCCGAGCCCGCTGCCCGGAGACTCCCAGCCGTCTGGGATCTTTAGGAGAGCGGGTGCTCAGCTCTTTCTCTGTCCGGAGAACCACTGGCTTTCCGGTTCGCAGCCGAGCACCACCTGCTGCACCACCGGGTCTGCACGGGTGCTGTGGTCTCTCTGTGCGACTCCTCCGGCTGCACTTTTTTGGCTGCCCTTTTGCAGGCGCCCTGGTGATGCTGCCAGCCAAGCGCTGGACTGCAGACCACAGGGTCGGGGTTTCGGCTCCCCAGGAGGCAGACCCGGCCACCTGGCCCCATCAAGATTTACAGCCCAGAAGCCGCACATAAAGGTGCTATGAGTCGGAGTCCACTGGATGGTAGTGGGCTTTGGTTTGCTTTTTTAACTGGTGGAAAGCCCATTGTAACTCTGCTTTATTCAGGCAGGGTGCCTGGCAGCGCAGTGAGTTTCACACTGGGCTCTATCTGAGCCTCTAGGTCAGTGGTTGGAAGCGCCAGCCACTCGGAAGGAAGAAAACCAGGCTTTCTACTCCTGGGAAGATTTACAGCCTCAGAAACCCACAGGGGCCAGTTCTGCTCTGTCCTCTGGCGCCACTATGAGTCGGAACCCACTGGAACCAGCTCAGTGGCCGAGAGTGTCGATTGACTTTGGATGGCAAGGCAGGCCGTGCTGAGGACAGGAACTGGGCCGCCCAGGAGGCTGTGGGAGAATGCTGGGTTTTCTGAGCTGAAGACGGCTGGCCCTATGGGGGTAATGACTTGTTCTTAGCCACCACGGAGTGGTTCCAACTCATGGCCCCCGGCTGGCACAGCAGAACACAACATTGCCCAGGCTGGCCCTACACGCACATCGGTGCACCCCGCCTCTGTGTGTCTGAGTGCTGGTCTTCCAGCCCTGTAGCGGGCAACGTCAGGCTGAGAGCCAGCGGCGTCCACTGGCTGCACTTTGGGACCAGATGGCCAGGCCTTTCTCCCTAGGCTGTCTTAGTCTGGAAGCTCGGCTGAAACCCACCTGTTGACGGAACCCAGTGGCACGAGTGCCCCCACAGGGCATGCTGACGGCTGGCAGGGGCACCTAGCATGTGCCTTTCCTGCTGACACATGGGAACAGTCCTTGGGAGATGCTCAGAGAGGTTCAGCGACTTGGCTAAGGCCACACAGTGAGCAGCACTTGGGAGAGAACTCGGGCATGGAACGTACCTCCCACGGGGCCTTGCCTTGCTCCTTGGGTCCCTCCCCTTTGCTTCCTGCAGACTTGTCTGCCCTCTATCTATTCCCCACCTGCTGCCCCCCACCCCACACCACCTCCCCCATACCCCTCCTCCTCGGTCTTGGTCAATGCTGCCTCTGACCTTGGACTTCTAGGGCTGACAATGGAGGAACCCCTCCCACAGGGAGCCCCACCCTGAGGCTTTCGGTCCTTTTCCACCTCCTCCCCTCTCTCTGGACACAACCCTGCCCCCTGGCTGATGTCCTGGCCGCCTCCTGTTCCCTGGCCAGCCTACACTTGCCAAATGCCAAGCCTACTGTGCACTTCCCACAGCCGCAAGTCCAGCCAAGGGCCAGGCCCACAGTCCTGCCCACCTCTATGCCCTCCCTCCCCACCGGGTGGCCTCAACCCCCACAGCAGTCCTCATGCTGTCCCCAAGACGCCCCCCCTTCCCTCATTGTGTCCCCTCTGCTGGGGAGAACCTGCCTCAACCCTGTCTGCTCAGCAAGCCACTGTTCACACCTGTTCACACCTCACAACCACACTCACTTGCCTCGGGCCATCAGGACTCCCAGAGACCCTCAGGGTGGGGCAGGGTGGCACTGCCCGCTGGGCTCCTGCTCCAGTGACTTCAGGGGAGACAATTGCCAGGCTCCCTACTGGGGGGCTGCTCCGGGGGTTTGAGCGCTTCATCCCTGTGT
>NW_022111358.1:47715770-47719746 GCF_000313985.2 Echinops telfairi | reverse complement strand
GAACCGCTTGCTCACTCGCGGCCTCGGCCCCTCTCTGGACCGAGCCCCCCCCTCCCCCGCCAGCTGCCCCAGACAAAGGCACATTCCTGCTGTGTCTGGTGGGACCTGGTGCAGAGCCAGGTGACTGGGGATACTGGGCGAGAGGAGTCCAAACGCCCTTCCTTTTCCGTCACCACCCTTTCTGGGTCCCCGCCCCTTGGAGGAGCTCACTCAAGTCTGGTTGCACAGTGGCTTGCTCTACTCCCCCACCCTGCACCCCCCACCCCCGCCTTCTCTGGGCTGCCTGCTCCACTTCTCCTCAGGGTGAAGCTCGAAGCCAGGAGGCAGCGTTTGCTCTGAACCAGGACCGTGTCCCAGCCAAGCTGGCTGAGATGGGATTTTCTGCAAAGTTGAATAATGGGGCCCGGGTTGCCATGACAACCTGCCTGAGCTGGCAGGCTTTGGAGCTGGCCCTGCTGGCTGGCTGCGGGTGCTGGCCCGCCTCTCTGCTCCTCTTCCTCTGCCAGCTCGCAGCTCCTCACTGGCTGCTCCTTAGGCTGCAGGACACTCCCCACCCCAGACCCTGCGTCCCTCCCCGGTGCCCCATCCCCAGCAGAAAGCACCCGCTTACCCCCACGTGGTTTTACCGGGCATCACACACAATTCCTGAGCTGCTTTAGGAGAGCCACATGAGTCTCTCGGACAAGAGCCTGTGGGGGTTAGGATAGCGAGTGCCCATTTCACAGATGGGGGACTGAGGCATGCATAGAGAGAGGCATGCATAGATCCAGGCCTAATGCATAGAGAGACCAGGGCGGGGGCAGTGACGGCAGCTGTGGCCCCAAACGAATCCCAGCAGGCGGGAGGGAGAGACATTCTCCAAACTGGAATTTCAGGGCCCTGACCACCCTGCCCTGGCAGAGGTGGGACAGGGGAGCTTTCCTCAGAGCAGGAAGCTCCTTGCTGCTGCTTCTAATGACCTGGGAGTGAGATTCCTCCCGCTGCCAATCAAAATGGTAATTGGATGTGCTGGGGTCAGGCTGGCTCCCCTGATTTATCCTTTGATCTGGGGAGAGTTCCCAAGCTGATGGGGCAATGAAGCAGGAGTGGAGCATCATGCTCTCAGGTATGCTTGATGGGGGTGGGGGTGGGGGGGGGGGGCAGCACACAGCAGAGGAGGAGGAGGAGGAAGAGGGAGGGAAAGAGAGAGCTTGTGAGTGTGTGAATGTGTCTGTGAATGTGTACAGTATATTCAGTGGGCGTGCAGGCGTATAAATTAAGTATGTGTGAGTGCATGTGTACATGGGCATGAAGGGGAGTGCATACAGGGATTGGGTGTGTGAGGGTTTGCATGACTGTGTGTGAGTGTAGAGGGGCATGTGTGCGCGTGCGTGTGTGTGTGTGTGTGTGTGTGTGTGTCAGTGTGTGAGAAAGCATGAGCCAATGAATGTATATATGAGCATGTGTGTGCACACACGTGAGTGGGGTGGTTGGGGCAGGGGTCTTCAGGGGAAGGAGAGCATGTGCCCCAGGCATCCTCGAGGCACAACGATTGTACAGTGATAATAAGTAAAGATTACAGTAAAGTTATAGAGAGCATGAGAGATAGAAAAGAATTATCGAAATAAATGGAGGGGCCTCCAGGGAATGACACCACCCTCTCCACTGAGGTCACATTTCTGGGGGCCAGAAGTGGAACTCACCCCTGATCCCTCCCCAGCCTTCAGCGGCGAGTCACCCTGTCTTCAGGGACAGCGCAGGCTCTGGCTGCTTCTCTTGGGTGCTTTCTCTGCCTCTGCCCTCACATTCTTCTCCATGGTTTCAAACGCCGAGACTCCTGGGCAGGTGGCATTTCCCAACCCTGGCCATGCCAGCCTGGCCCACCCCTCCCCACCGCGCTTCTGAAACATCAGCTTGTGTGCGGCCCACCCATGGAGAGCTGGCTTCTAAGTCCCACCTGTGAATCTGGGTGGGCCTGGGCGGGGTCTCCCAATCAACAGACCATGCTGAAGTGCCCTTCTATGCCCACAAGCCTGGGAGCAGCTCTCACCTGACTTCTTTGGGGCTGGCTCTCTGAGCACTTCTTCTTGGGACAGCCCTGATGGGAAGCCAGTGGCGTTTCCTTAGATGCAGATAGCCGTGAGTTGGGGCTTGGATGGACAGGCCCAGGTTGGCCCAGCCCAGATGTGAGAGTGACGATGCTCAATTCTGCCCACTCAAGTGACTGTTTAGCTGACGACCCTGAAATCACTGAGCTGAGAGAAGCCTGCCTACCAGCCTGCCTCACATCGCCCTGGGTCCCCACTGGGTCATGAGGAAACAGTCACCAGACCAGGACTTGCCTGATTCCAGAGCCAGAACCCTGCCTGGCCCCTTGAAGCAAATCCTAGAGGCGGGATGGCTGGACCGTCAGAAAGGACAGGATGACCCTGGGTCTGCTCTGCCCCTCTTGAGTGTGACTGGCAGTCTCTGGTCCCCTCCAGCAGCCCCTCTTCTGCTGACACAGGTGGTAGAGAAACCCAGAGAGCAGGGAACATGCGGGGGAGACTCCTCGGGACCCCTCAAGGAAGACCTTGAACAAGCACCAGTTCTTGACCTTCCACAAGATGATGTGCCAGACAAGAGAGTAGAGGCTGCTCTGGGAGAACCGGAGTGGGGCTCCTGAATAAGGGTGGCGCTGTGCTCTGCAGATGCTGGCAACCAGTCCCCAGCCCCGCCCCCCCCAGTGCCTTCTGCAGCTCCAGAGCAGAGGCCACAACGTCCTCCTTCTGAGCGGCAGTCTGTGTGAGTCATGGGTCTGCATTGTTGGCAACACGGAGGACGCTGCTGCGTGGAAAAGACTTGGAGGGGACATTTGCACAGTTAATGTGACAAGAGCGATTGATTCCCCTGGCTTTAACTCACAGGAGCTGGAGTGGCAGGAGCAGAGCTTTGGAACTAGGAGGGAGAGGAGGGACAAAGAGCTGGGGGGTGAATTCGCAGTACCCCTGCAATGGAGGCACACCAATGGATTCGGGAGGAAGCAGCGGGCAGCAGCCATATCCCTGGAGCCCCAGGTGTTTGTGGCCAATTGTAGGGGGAGGTCAGCTGCTTGCAGGCATGCCCCCCTGAGGGCGATCAGTTGCCAGCCTGCAGCGGGCCCGCTCCCTGCTGTTAAAGACAATGGACAGATTGCAGTCTTCTATTCAGTTCCTGTAGATGGGATTACCCAAAGGTAAGCTGCCATCCTGTATCTAGGATCAGCCCATCTTGCCACAAGTATACCCCCAATCCCTCCTCTTCCTATTGTGTGTAGGTCTCTAGACCACCCACTCTCATTGCTGTATAACCTATAGTGCAACCCCTTCCTGTGACGCATGTCTACCTGTAATTAGTGGGCTTGCATGCCCCCAAAATGTATATAGGCCTGGGCTAGCAATAGAGAGCTCTCTCTTGCTGGTCCCTCCCCCTCTCCTCTCCTGTCCTCTCTCCCTTGTTCCCTTTCCCTTCTCTTTCTCCACGTGGACCACCAAAAGGGGCTGAGGTGAGCATGCTACCATGAATTGTGTCTGACTCCATTTATTTCTATAATTCTCTTCTATCGCTCATGCTCTCTATAACTTTACTAAAATCTTTACTTATTATCGCTGTACAATTGCACCTACCAACCCGTAATGATGTGCTAGGGGCTGGCTTCTCCTGGCAGCCAGTATTGTTGCTCAGGTCAAGGCTGCTCTGCAAGGGAAAGGTCCAAGAGTGTGGGTCCTTCTTCCGTATCTCCAGGTCCCCAATCAAGCCTCGCAAAGTCTCGAGAGTTGTGCCCAGGTTAGCTCATCCATTTCACCACCACCATCAGCACCACTCTCAGTGCCAGTATCACCACTGACATCATCATTATCACCATCACCATCAGCACCACTCTCATCTTCACCATCACAATCATCTCCATCACCACCGCCACCATCAGCACCATTATCACCATTGCCACTACCATCACTACGGCTACCACTATCACCAC
>NW_022111358.1:47710085-47715188 GCF_000313985.2 Echinops telfairi | reverse complement strand
ATCATCACCATCATCACGATCACCAGTGTCATCTGCATCCTCATTACCATTAGCAGCAGCATCACCACCACTGGCAACATTGCCACCATCATCATTCTTCCCATCGCCACACTGTTCTCTGGCATTGTCACCATCCCTGTCTGTCTGAGGCGTGAACCTGTGCAGGGAGCTGTGAACAAGGCAGGTCTGTGCTCTGGCTTTGCGCCTTTGACCCTGCATGAAGTTTCCAGGGTGGCTGTCACAAATCAATGCGACCTTGGTGGCTTACAGCCACGGAAATTTACTCTTGAGGCTGGAAGTGTGAGATCCGGCAGCACCGCCCTCTTGCTGGGGTTCTAGTGGACAGTCTGGTGGCTGTCGGCACTCCTTGGCTTGTGGCTGCATCCATTCCATCTCTACCTTTGAGGTCACATAGGCTCTTCCTCTTCTGTCTCTACCTCACTCTTTTAAGGATACTTGCTGTTGGATGTAGCGCCAGCCAGGATAGCCCAGGATGATCCCATCTCAAAAACCTGTACCCAAGTGCATCTACAAAGACCCTTTTAATTTCCCAAATACGGCAACATGTGCAGGTTCCAGGAAGCAGACCGCTTTGGAGGCCCCCCGGATTCAACCCACGACACAATCTTTGTGAGAAGAATGTCTGAGATCTCCACTGTTGCTAGGCAAAGTCGAGCCGTCTGACTTTGGCATCCAACAACCCCTTCAGCCTGGTTCCTAGTGCCCTCTCCAACTTCATCAGACATCTACGGTGAATGCCAACAACACTGACCCAATGCAGTTCGGCACCAACATCATTTTAAAAACTTCTTATTATAGTTCGGGTGAAAGTTTACAGAGCAAATCCGTTTCCCATTCAATAATTCATACACACTTGGCTTTGGGCCGTTGGCTCCAATTCTCTCAATGTGTAGAATTCTTCCCACTTCTCCCTGGGTTTAGTGTCCCCTCCCTCCCTCTCTCCCTACCCCCCTCCCTCCTTCCTTCCTCAGCTTCATTTTGGGGCATATGCTGTCTTTCTGGTCTCGGATGGCCGATTGTACTGAGAAGCACATTCTTCCCTGGAGTGATCCTCCGCTTCGTAGGCCTGTCTACTGTTTGGATGGCCACTGCTCCCCAGGGTGGGCTCAGTTCCAAGCTTGAAGGATTTAGCATGACTCTGAAGGACCTCTCCCAGGGGGCAGCCAAGTCCAGGGGGAGTCTTGACCTATAAGGGACAAGCCATACTGTTTAAGTCTCCTCCAGAAACAGCTCAATGGACCGAGGGACCAGGGGTTGGGTCCTTGGACAAATGTGCTGAGGTTTCTGGACCTCACTTTCCCTCAGTAACCACTTGACAGTCCGTGTAACGAGTTGGCCAAGCATCTTGCACATGAAGACAGGTGACCCCCACGTCCTTCCCTCCCATGCTGCAGGGTTGTCCAAAGGACACACAAAAGGCCAGGGGAGATGGGGGAGCACTCGCAGATACATGACAAAGTGGGATGCAGATGACGTGCAAGTCCCCGCCTCCCCCCCCAAGCCCCCCCGTGCGACCCCATAGGGGTCGAATTGGGTGTGGGCGGGACCATAGGGGCACATAAGGGTGGCTCCCCCCCCCCCCCCAGCCCTTGAGTCCCTACTTTTATTGATTGATTTAAAGTTATTCTTCATTGTGATTGGGGTGAAAGTTCAACAGTCCGTACATGCTTGCTGACATTGACCGCAGCGCCCCCACTGTCACAGTGCCCTTCCCACTTCCTTTCCATGTTTCCCGATCCCACGTGTCCTCCTTCCCATCCCTGCCTGCCTCCTGAGCTTTGTCCGGAGCGTCTCGGGATTCGCAGGGTTTCCACGGGCGGGCAGCTTTTCATGACTCACGAATAGATGGTGAAGACCTTTCTTCTTCGTCCGGCCAGAGTGCTTCTGAGAGCCAAGGATGGCGAGATTCCGTCTTACCTGTGGCCGTGTCATTAGGAGAGACCCACACAGTAACCCGTTACGGGTGTACAAAGACTCATCCCTTTTCCTGACGGACCAACCGCTGGTGGTTTCGAACTGCTGACTGCGATTGGCAGCCCGCTGCATAACCACTGCACCCCAGGGCTCCCTGATACTGTGCTGGTCATCCTGACTGCATGCTGACTCTCCTTTCACCCACACGACCATGTGCTACTGTCCACCCGAGATCTTCTCTCCCGTTCTACCCCTCTCCTCCCTGCTAACCATCAAAGGAAGAACAAACTTTTTGGGGGGGCGGGGTCTGCATGTAACCCTTTCCATGACTTTTTACGACAGAACTCAATACTGTCTGTCCTTCAGTGACTGACCTTTCCCCTCAGCATCGGTCCTCTGGGCTCTTGCCCATTACAAGGCATTTTGTGGGGTCTCCCGTCCTCGTTGAAGCCGCCTGGTTTCCCACTGGTGGGTGTTCCCCAGTTTCTGTATCCATTCATCCCAGATGGGAACATGGGTTGTTTCCCGGGGTTGGCTGTTGTAGCGTGCCAACGACCGTGGGGCACATGCGTCTGCCCACGCCCCAGCTCCCACTTCTTTAAGATGTGTATGTTGTGGTGGCACTGCTGGGTACAACAGAGTTTCTGTGTCCAACTTTGTAAGAGAGTGCCGGACGGTTTTATTTACAGTGGTTGCACCAGCAATGCGTGAGAACTCCAATCTCTGCACACCCTCGCTAGCCCTGGTGGCAGAGCAGATTACACAACAGGCTACTAACCACAAGGTCGGCAGTTCCAAGCCACCAGCCACTCCATGACAGAAAGCTGTGCTAGCTGTTCCCACAAGAGTTATAATCTAGGAAACCCACGGGGGCGCATTCTTTCTCTGTCCTGCAGCATCTCTGTGTGTTAGAATCCACTCCATGCCTTTGCTGAGTCTTCCTGAACTTTGCTCTCCTTGCTGGGGTGGGCTGGGTGCGTATCAATGTCCTGGGGCCACCATCACAAAAGACCTAGGACAACAGAAACGTCTTCTCTCCCCGCTCTGAAGGCCAGAGATCTGGACCAAGGTGTCGGTGTGGCTGGTTCCGTCTGGAAGCTCCAGGGAGGAAGGTGTCCCGTGCACTCTCCTGGCACCTGATCAGCTTGATTTGTAGCTGCCTCATACCCACGCCTGTCTTCACCTGGCCGTTTCTTGGGAGTCTCAACTCTTTCTCTCCTTCCGAGTTAATCTTGTGAAGACGGGAGTGATTGGATGAGAAGTCCAGGTGGCATGGTGGTTGTGGGCTGGGCTGCTAAGCTCAAGGTCAGCAGTTGGAGCCCACCCTAAATAAAGAGTGACTGGCTCAGAAGCCCCCAGGGGCAGTCCCACCCTGTCCTGTTGGGTCGCTCTGAGCTGGAACCGCCACGTGGCAGTGGGTTTGGTTTTTAGAGGCATTGGATTTAGGCTCCACCCTAATCCAGGATGGTCTCCACTTTACGACCTTGACCTTGAATCTGTCTGCAAAGCCTTTCTCCACCTAAGATCATATTCTGAGGGTCTGGGCAGACCTGTCTTTGGGGTGAAGGGCTCCCTTTTACCCGAGTACAGATGTGAAAGTAAGGATTGCGCATCAGAACCCCCCCTCCCCCCCATGAGCCCCATGTGGGTTTCATGGGGGAGGCTGGGTTGTCAGAGACAGACAGCCCTTCTGCAGCAGCTGCTGGGGCCAAGCCTGAATCATGAGGGTGGGAGGTGGGTCTAGGCATCTGGTCTTGGTGCTGGCAAGGAAGATTGAAAGTCCCACGGACTGCTAAAAGGACAAACAGATCTGTCTGGGAAACGTTACAGCCAGAGTGCTCCTCTGACCAAGGTTGGCTAGGCTTCGTCTCATCTACTTTGGCCATGTTGTCGGGGGACCGGTCCCTGGAGAAGGATGTCGTGCTTGCTGAAGTGGAGGGGCATGGAACCAGAGGAAGGCCCTCAAGCAGATGGATGGGCACAGAGGCTGCAGCAGTGGGCTGGGGCCTGGGAACAATGGCGAGGAGGTGCAGATACCGGGCAGCGTTCTGTTCTGTGCACGGGGTCACGATAGGTCGGAATCGGCTAGGTGGCACCGAGCAACGTGGACAACAACCACCGTACACGACAAGCATGATGCTCCTCCCTGGGGGCACGATGATGGGTCCTCGCCGCCTCGATCCCCGAAGCACCGGGTCTCGGGACCTCTGAGCACCCTGGGCTCCGTGTGCTGAGAACGTCAGAGCCTCTCTCCCCGCCCCCACCCTGCCTGAGAGCTGGCTGCTAACACCCGGGAGTCTCTGGGCGCCAAAGCAAACTCTGAGGCACCTGGCCTCCACCACCACCCAGGCAGCAGAAGGCACGTAGGCACTGTCCCAAGTTGGACTTCCGTAGCTCAGGGGCCACCTGGAAGCCAGCCGCTGCTGGGTGGACTCCGACTCCCAACACCCCCTGGGAGGCCTTCTCAGAGCAAACTCAAACCGCCAACCTCACAGTGAGCAGCCAGTTTCTGAGCCTGTCCATCTTGAAGCGAGCACGCAGCTGCTCCTGAGGAGTGGGTTGGAACGTCCGACCTCACAGTTAGCCCAATGCTTACCCAGCAGCGACACCAGGACTCTGGTGGGGGTAGGGGGCGTGGCAGATGAGAAGCATGAAGACTCATGCCCAAAACATCACCAGTGTCCCGCTTCTGCCCAAGGCCGGGCCACTGAGAACCACCCAAGTGCAGTTCCATGCTTGGACACACACGCAGGATGCACACCCACGCACGTGTGCTGCTACAGGCTGGGGAGCCAGACCCATGGATGAGTGGCAGTTATCTTGAGCCCACCCAGTCCCAGACGGCACCCTGAAACAACAGGGTGGCTCCCTCCAACACTTTCCCTGCAGCCATTTTCTCTTAAACCGCTTAAACCGGATTTCCTGACTCCCGGAAGCCAGCATTTCCCAAGAGCCACGAAGCTCCAACTTCTCTCCAAGGATAGCCCAGCAGCCCCCCATCCACAGGCATCTTCTGTGGGGGGTCCCATCCACCCATGGGCATCTTCTCAGCCTCAGGGTGACTTCACCCAACAAAACCATCTCCTGTGTCACCCACGGGGCTGGTAGACCTCTTGCTTTTCCAGGAGACAGTGGGGGTGGGCCAGAGGGCTGGGTCATGCCCGGCAG
>NW_022111358.1:47690522-47708484 GCF_000313985.2 Echinops telfairi | reverse complement strand
GGTCTATTCCTGCTGTCAAGATTCCCGCGTGGACAGCAGCGGCGGGAAGAAGGCATGGGTTCTCCCGGCCCCTAGTCCGCCATCCCCTTCACGACACTCTCTCTTGGGGGCATTTGTTTGGGAAACCCTTGCCCTCTCCGCATCTCTCTGTGTGGGCCCCGGGGCTCACCCGGGACCTCACTGTGGTGGCCGGGAACACTCCCTGCCCCCGAGGCTGCAGAGAAAGGACCTGGCCCCTGTGTCTGGCCGGCTGCCACAGGGAAGCTCTGCGCGGTGCCGGTGAAGATCACTGCTCTGCCCACGGACCAAGTAGCGGCCAGGCGGCAGGCTGGGGCCCGCTTAAAGGATGACATTTTCCAACTTGATTGACAATTACCTTCCCCTGGAAGTTGGGGGCCAGGCCACTGCAATGACCTGTGCTACCATAAAAGGAGGAAATAAAAAGGACAGTCCGATTTTCTGAATAAGGTCTCTGGCAGTTAGCGAAGGAGGTGATCTTTATTCCCACCGCACCGCCACTTTATTGCTTTATGAAGAGTTAACTCTCCCTGCTCCCTGTGTGAGGCCGTGGGATGCCCAGGGCTGTTAGGCCTGAGGGTTTAACGATGATAGGTTTCCTCGGTGGGCTCCGTTTGGGGCCAGACATAGACTCACGAGGGAAGGCCTTTCAGCCTCAAGGTGGCTCCCCCCTTTCCTGGGGGTGCAGATGGCATGGCCCCCCCTCTCCAACAGGTCGACTTTGGGGAACACCGAATCTGAGATGAACTCACGCTCTCCGGTGTTCAAGAGGCTTGGCCCAGCCCATAGCATCCTGCTGTGCGAGTCTCTTGGGGCTGATGTAGCAACTCATCACCAACAGGGTGGCTTCCAGAAAAACCAGAAATTTGTTCTCTCACAGATCTATAGGCCGCAAGTGTGAAGTCTGGGTGTGGGCAGGGCTGGCTCCTTCCTGAGGCTCCGAGGTCGGGGCGCCTGTTCCAGGCTGAGAAGGTGAAGGTTGTGTGTCGACTTGGCCAGGTCTCGAGTCTAGCTGGGCGGTGATGACGGGGTCCTCCCTCACGAGGAGCCCGGTGTCTGATGTGAGCACCTTCTGTGTCCGGCTGGGTTCTCTAGAGAAGCGAACCAGCGATGCAGGCATGTGTCTGTGTCTAGAAAGATATTTATCTCCAGAAAGGGCTCACATAGTTGTAGATGTGAGTGAGTCCGGTAAGCCTCAAGCCCGGGGGTCAGCTGTCAGCTGACTCCTGTAGCTGCAGGGGCTGATGGGCAGGAAGCAGGAAGACCACAGGCTGGGGGATGCCAGGCTGAATGAATCCGAGGCCAGCAGTCCGCCGATGGCTCCTGGAATCGGCAGGCAGTATCCACAGGTCCAAGGGCAGGATCCGGCAGAAGTGAACTAGCTCCGCACCGTGTCTTCTTTTCCCTGGTCCAGCCTGCACATGCCTGTGACGTGCTTGAAAAGACCAAGCCCTCAAAGCAGCATCCCTGCTTGCTCGTTATCCCAGGCAAAAAGCAAAGAGAATCAAGTTTCGGGGTCCCCGGTCGTGCCACGATTGAGCCGCAGACTAGTAGCAGAGAGGCTGTCAGCTGGGACAGTCAGAGTTCCCCAAAAGAGAGGACACAGACCCGAGGACCCTACAGAGCTGTTTTCCTCTGCACACAGGGGTCAGCACAGTGGGAATCGATTCGTGGGCACGTGGTTAAAGGCTTGGCCCATGGGTCACACCGGTGGGAACAAGCCTAGGGCCGGGGGGAAGAATCTGTCCACAAAAGTTGCAACTGCAACCCACCCTGTCTGCCCCCAGCCCAGCCCAGCTCCTCAATCCGTGGAATATGGAAGGGCACGGAGGCCCTATTTCCAGACCCCGGCTCTTCTCACGGCTGATGTTTGTGGTGGTGCAGAGACCAGGCCCCTTTGTGACCACCCTCTGTGGTCCCATGTGCTGGTCAGCCCCACCCATCACTGGGCCTCACTGGACACCGCATTCTAGTGGTTCCCACTTGGTTTGGGGCGTGAGGCCGTGATGGGCACACCACCCTCCAGAATCCAAGCTGGTGGGTCAGGAGGCACGGCCGTGTCACAGAGCGGACGGTGGGTGACATTCCCCTGTCACTCAGAGGGTCTCTTCTGAGCCTCTTCTGCCCACTAGCCTGAGATGCATTTGAAAGAGCCACAGAACGCTGGGGGCAGGGCTGGGGGAGGGGCTGAGCCTGCAGGGGCTCTGGGTGGGTAGTCTGGACTGGCTCTCCCAGGTCAGAAGGGTAGCTGAGAGTGGGAGCATCCACTGAGCCCACTCTGCCAGGCTTGGTAGATGGGGCTGGAACCCCTGCCTCGATTTCCTTGCCATCTCTATGTGAGCACCCGCCTCTGGGCCATCACCGACACCATCCCAGGGACCCATCACAGGAGCCCGCCGAACCCATAAATTATAGCACAAACCGTTCCGAACAATAAGGGCAGTTTTACTTAGTGAACCATTAAATTTACATACTTAAATTAGACTGAGCAGACGGCCGCCTGCGTGTGTCGGGGCGGAAACCCTGCACCGGATGGGTTTCAGGAAGGGCCTGCTTGTGTTTCCCCGCCCCTCACATAACATTAATGAGGAGCTGCCATTTAATCATCCTTACAGTCACATCTTTACTTAGTGATGGAGCCGGACTGACCGGCTGCCTCCTCCTGTCCCGGAGTCACCTTCCAGCCTTGGGTCACCCGGCCCTGCCCCCCCAGGATGCCTTTGTAGCACCCACCTCCCCCAAGCCAACCCAGAGTCACCGTCCCCTCCAGGCCTAAAGCCAAGGTCCAAGTGAGGCTGCTGACCCTCCCTTCTGCAGGCTCTGGCTGCCAGAGCAGTTTGTGGACCCGGCCAATCTGACCAGCAGTCCCCCAGCTCTGAGTCCTTCAGCCATCAAGAGAAAGGAAAGGTTGAGGAGAAACAGAACAAGATGAGAGAGAGAGAAATTTCTAGCCTACGTGGGGCCACTCCATCACCTTTCATCCTGGTTCCCCCATGGAGTTTTTGAAGCACCCTCGTATTTTACACCCATCCTTGTAAAATTAAAAAGAAAAGCCTTGCTTACTGGCTCTGCAGAGACAGAGACCTTCAGAGAGAGGTCCCTGTGACAGGCACTCCTGGGGGCGGTGCCTGTGAGGAGCTGGTGGGAAGTGCGGGTCTGCAGGAGGCTGGCCTGCCTGTGCCCCACTCACCTGCAGCGAGATTGATGACTGCAGGTGGCAATCACTCAGGGAGGCATCTCTGTCCCTGTGGGTGTTCTACCTGTAGGACAGGCTATGCGTGATCTGTGTGCCCTGCTTCAGTGGGCACAGCAGCCATCCCTCCCTGCTGCTGGAGGGGCCAGTGGCCACGCTGCAGCACCCAAGGGATGAAAGACCACGTCATTGGGGAGGAGGGGTGGGTAGCTTGCTGTGGGGAGCACATGGCCCACAGCCTATGGACAGCTGCCAGGGAAGGGAGGTTTGGGGTCCTGGTGGCCACTCAGGCCAACTTTGATTTCCTGGGATGGTTTTGCAGGGCAGGACATGAGGTCAGGGGGCACATCTCTAGTCTCAGCCTCTGGTCTACGGCTTGGCTCCGGGACAGCTCTGGTGAGGACAGAGGGAATTCAGAGCAGTTTCTGTCTGCTGGGCAAGGACCAGAAGGAGGCTTTGGGGAAGCTGAAGGCAGAGGACTGGGGGCTGGTCTACCTGTCCACTGTGTCAGCCATGTGGCGGTCACCTGGGCTGGGGGCACTACCATAGAAGGTGGGCCCCTGCTCCCAGGTGACTCTGTGTGTCTGATCAGCATGGACCTGGAGGAAGGGCCTCACTCAGGAGCCCAAGACCTGCCCCAGCAAGTGCAGGATGGGTGTGCACCGGGGGCCTTGTTCTTGCTTCTCAGCTCTGTCCTCCCGTTTCTGGGACCATCACACTCTCGGCTCCACCACGATTGCACACCTGGGGCCTCTGGGATGCCCGCTCCTAGGTCACCCTGTCTCCCACTCTGGGGCCTTTTATCCCGTGTGCAGCTTGCAACCCGTTTCCCAAACCCAAATCTCAACCCAGGTGCCCATGTGCTTCCAGCCCAGGGGAGGCTGAGGGTGTGTGTGTGTGCATGCACAAGTGTGTGTGTGCTCATGCATGTGCATTACCAGTTTCTCCCGTGGTGACCCATGTCAGCACCCCATGAGCTCCGTAGGGCTGCAGTGGCTGGGTTTTTTGGGGGAAGTAGTTAGCCAGGCCTTTCTTCTGAGTTACATTTTTGTAGGACCTACCCCCCCCCCAACACCCCAATCTTTCCACTAGCAACTGAGTGAGCGGATTAACTGGACAACCCAAGGACTCCTCTTTCCTCCCAAGGGGGCTTCAAAAGGTGAGGGGATTGTTCCATGACCTCTCTGAGGTCCCCTTGTTTGTGCATCCACACACCCACATCCACACATTGTATGCTTGGGAGTCCCTGCAAGGCACCGGTGGTTCAGCTCTGGAATTCTAACCACAGGTACCTCGGAATAAAGTTGAGATTGTTAAGGTTTATTGTGCCAACCTGGTCGATAAACACATATGGAGTTAATTGAAGGGCAGAGAGATAAATGGCTCAGTGAGCCTCGCCTTTCTAGTTCTCGGGTCTCTTGCTTTGTGATGGTCGGACCAGGGTGCAGCTGCCTTAACAGTTCCCTGCTTCAGCTGGCAAGGCTCACTTCCTGCAAGACATCCCCGAGAAGAAGCCGCATGGACCTACCCCAATGCAGCCCTGGGTGCTGGAGCAGCCATGTGGAGACCCCTGCCAGCGCTGAGATGCTTACACATTCACTGACTCGGCTTTCCTCCTGCCGTCGGCATCATTGTGTCTGTTTTGTGAGATGGAGGAGGACTTTCTGGATTATATGCATGAGTTTCTGTGGATTTGCTTCTCCAGTCTGCCTAGATTGACACAAAAGGGCTGGCGATCACGGCCATGCAAACCCGTGGAACCAATCAGTGGCAACCTGCTGCTACGACTACAAACAGGGCCAATGACAAGGGCGAGCGGCAGGACTTTATAAGCAGCATGAAGAGTCAACATCCTTGGCTGAATGTCCCACAGAGCCCTTGACACTCATGTCATACTCTCTTTGCTTCTTGGTGGGTTTTCCAAAGAAAAGTCGATGCATTTGAACGACGCCGCTGGTGAAGGCTATGCAAAGCACCAGGGGCTGCTGAAGAGCAGACACATCCGTCTCAGAAGTATGGCCAGCATGCTCCTGAGAGGCAAAGCTGTCCATGGGGTCAGGAGAGACAGTCCCTGGAGAGGGACACCGTGCTTGGTAATGTAGAGGGGCAGCGGAAAGAGGAAGGCCCTCAACGAGATGGACAGATGGATACAGGGGCTGCAACAGAAGAGCCTTGTGAGGACGGATAGGACCGGGCAGCGTCTCACCCTGTTGTCCACGGGGAGTTGGAACAGACGCAACAACACCTAACCACAACAGTAACCACCAGCCTAGTAATGGAGCCTGGTCGGTGCCGTGTTAAACACCCAGCTACGAACTGAAAGGTCGGTGGTTCAAAGCCACCAGCAGTCAGAAGACACAAAAAAAAACGGTGTGGCTTTCTGCTTCCCTAAGGATACCAGCCTTGGAAACCCTCGGGGGCAGGTCTCTGCCGCCCAACAGCGTGGATATGAGTCAGATTCAACCGGAGGCAACAGGTTTTGGTTAACCAGCCTGATGTGACCATCTGTTTTGTGATAGGCACTAGGTCGTGTCTGCCAACAGTCCACACTCTTTGACGCGGAATCTGCACGATTCACAGTTTCCTCCAGCGCTTCCGTAAGTCTACACCTGCTGCTTGGAGGTCATTCCTGGCCTGCAGCCGCTCGACAGCCTAAGGGGGTGCCGCTCTTGGGTTTCTGAGGCTGTAAAGCTTAACAGGAGCAGACAGCTTCACTTTCCCCGTGGGCAGCAGCTGGTGGGTTTGAACCGCAGACACTGTGGTTAATAGCCTCGTGCTTAGCGCCCCTCCCACCCCGCCCGTGTTACCAGGACTTACCTGAACTCCAGACAGTCAACAGGAGCCCTGGGGACGCAGTGGGTGTCCTGTTGGGCTGTGAAGCTCGGGGCCGGCTGTTCAAGCCCAGCAGCCTCTCTCCAGAGCGAGGCTTTCTTCTCTGGTAGAGATCAGCATGCCCGATGGAGACCCGTGGGCGCTTCTCTACCCTGTCCTGTAGGGTTGCTGTGAGTCGACATCACCTTGCTGGCAGTGAGACAATCAACAAAGCAATACCAACCAGTCCCTGGTTTGTAAAGATTGCCGATGCCTGTGGTGTCAACACTCCCCCAGGACCGACTTCAAGCTCCCTGGCGACCCCGTTGAGTTGGGAAAGGGGATATGGTGCCACCCGCAATAGCTCCCGCTCCCTGAAGCATGACGGATAATAAACCGCCACACAGCAATTAGGAAATGAAGAGAGTGAGTTATTTATTACCGCTGCTTTTAATAAGATGTATCTAAGTGTAAATGCACATCATTTAATTTTTTTTAATGGCCCTGCTTAACGACCGGTTTGAAAAAAATCCCTGCACACATGGCCAGCAGGTCTGGAGAGCGGGTTGGAGCCGGCGCTGGCTCTGCTTCCACTACAGGCTGGGGCAGGGCCCTGTCACACACGGGGGCACATCCGAGCTCGTCCTCTGCCTTGGGGCTTTTGCACACTGTTCCTTCTTCCTGGGACATCCCTCTCCCTGGCCCCTCTGCCCAGCCCCCTCTGGCTCCTCTTTCTTCCCTCTCCCCTCCCTTGCCCTGATTATTGTTGATGGGCAGCTTCCACCTGGATCCTGGAGTGGAAATGACTCACATCTCTCTCAGCTCTGCTTGCAGCAAATAAAATCGATGCCTGATAATCATAGCTGTGAGCACCAAGGCTTCTGTCCCATAAGCCCCGGGCTCCCAGGGACTTCCCAAACAGCCCCAAGGTCTGAGGTCCCAGGCTGGACATAGAGACTGCTCCTCCGGCCCCCTTGTGGATTCCTTCATCACCGCAGGGAACCAAAGTGAGTGCCAGGGGCTTGGCCCACCCAGAATGGGCATTGGAGTGGGGGTGATGGTTCTCTCAGAGCCCTGGGGGTGGGGTGGGGGGGTTACATACTGCAAGGTCATCAGTTCAAACGCCCAGCTGCTCCAAAGGAGAAAGAGGATGGGGCTTTTTGCTCCTGTTAGGAGTGACGGTCTTGGAGACCCTAGGGCGGTTCTGCTCTGCCCAGTAAGGTCACTATGAGTCGGCGTCGCCTCCATGACAGTGAGTTTGGCTTTGGGTTCTCAAGCAGGTGACACCGCAGACCGGAGGCCAGGATTTCAGGTGTACTTTGGGGACACCTTGAATACAGCCCCCACCTTGCCCTCCATGCACCTTGAACTCCACCAGCTCCTGGCCTGAATGGTCTAGCATGGCCACGCCAGAGGTGATGCTTCTGAGGCCAGGACACCACCTTATTCCCCCTTTCCAGTCCCTGGCACCTTGTCTCCCTGTGGTCGCCTCTTCCACACCGAGCAGAAGGCTTGCCGGGGGAGGGGTGCTCACGAACATTTGCTGAGAGGATGGGTGGGTAGGAACACAGGGGCCAGCGAGGGTGTGAGCAGGTGTGAGTGTGTATGGGTGTGAGAATGGGGAGGAGGCTTCCGGGACGGTGGTGGTGGGGTGGTGGTGCAGAAGCAGTGGCGTGTCTGCAAGCACAAGGGCCACGCGGGGCTGGCAGGCTGGGAGAGGCCCCTCAGTGTGATTGCTGGCTTCTCTAAGGGGGCTCCCGAGGGAGGGGCTCAGAGGTGCTGGCATGGGGTGGGGGGCTGGGGGCCCCTGGGGCTGCATTAATTGTCCTTGTTAATTACCAGGAAGCCTCCCAGTTGACTTATGCTAATTAGGGTGCCACAGTGACCTTGCTGTCCAACCTGAGAGCTGGGGATGCATTTGCAAGAAAACCTGAGCATCGACCCTAGAAGCTACTCACCACCGTGATGAGGTTCTTCTGCCTGTTGGAGAGATGCATTGGGGTGGATGACACGCGTGTGGGCATGCATGTGTGTACCTGAGTGCGCACGTGCGGGAGTATGCATATGCTTGTGATCATGTACATGCATGTGTGAGAGAGCCCGTGTGTGTGCTGCAGATTGTGCATGTGAGTGGGTGTGTGCCTGCACGCATTCCCAGGCTGGGTGAAGGGCTTTCCTTGTGCTGTGATCCTTGCACGCTGTGGGATCAGAGGTGTCCCTGCCGCCCCAGCAGGGATTGGGCAGAAGTCCCCTGCTCTTCACTCTACTCAGGCCTTTGCAAATCTGTTCTCAACATAAAGGAAACGCTGACCCCTCCCCACCATGTCCAGCTTGGGAAGCTAATGATCTGGCTCAAGAGCAGTGGGGTGGGTGTGGGTGTGGGTGGGACCTATTTCTCAGCCACCTGACTCAGCTCCAGCCTCTCCTTCCTCCTCCTCCTGGTCCCTTCCCACAGTGACTTCTTGGATTCAGAGGACCTGGTGGAAACAGATCTTGAAGAACAGAGGCACCCAGGCGGCTCTCTGTAGAGAACACAAGCAAAGACACACACACACACACACACACACTCAGTGCTATTTGCACAACCCCTGGAGGGCCACCTGGCCCCAGCTTCCAGCCTCACCTGGGGGACTCTGGGCCGCTGGGGAAGATGGAATAAGGGGCTGAGGCTGAGTCCAGGGCAGATGTCAGGAGGCACCTAGCCCCTGACTCTCACTTCCTGGCTGAATGCCCCCATCCGCCCCCTCCCTTTGCCCACCCCCCCTCCCACCCCTATCTCCTACCCTACCCTGTCGCCAGCTTGAGCTTCCAAGACCCAGGCCCGGGCAAGCCCCCAGTGGGGGACCCTCTCCTGCTTCTCTAAGCCATCGCTCACAAGCTCCCGGGGCGCTGACGTGATTAAGTTCTTCATACGATTTATTAGCATCCTGTTGGAGATCCAGTCGTATATGACATTGCCTGAGTAATCCAATTATCACAATGTATTTACTTAGTGGGAATATCAGCCGCACACAAGCCACACCAGACTGGGCCAATCGTCTCTCCATGGGAAGGGGCCTCGGTGAATGGGGTGGCTCAGAGGGAGCCTGGGGCCCAGGGTCCAGCTTTACCCTGGCTTCTGGCTCTGACCATCCTGGGAGAGTCTGCCAACCTCTGCCTGCGGGCCAGCTGCCAGAGTTCCTTTCTTAAAGGTGCCTGGGAACACTCAACAGAGCACCCAAGGGAAGCCTCTCCAGCACTGGGTGCACAGCGGGGTTGCATGCCCTGACTGCCTGCCCCTCTCCCTGCACTCAGTGGGGGCCCTGTTCTCTCCTCTCTGCACATAGTGAGTCCTTGCCCCCTCCTCTCTGCACACAGTGAGGGCTCTGCCCCCTCCTCTCTGCACACAGTGAATCCCTGCCCCCTCCTCTCTGCACACAGTGAGTCCTTGCCCTCTCCCCTCTGCATATGTGGGGGGTCTTTCCCCTCCTTTCTGCACTCAGTGGGGGCCCAGCCCCCTCCTCTCTGCACACAGTGAATCCCTGCTCTCTCCCCTCTGCACACAGTGGGGCCCTGCTTCCCCCCCCCACACACACACAGGGAGCACCCTGCCTAGGCACTTGGGGTCAAGGTTGCAGGGATGGGAGAGGGGGTGCCGGTGGGGTAGGGGAAGATACCTTGCTCATGCTGTCTGAGGGGTGGGTGTCAGAATGACCCTTCCAGCTCTGTGGGTATCAGCTCCTTGTCCCCCACAAGGCTTAATTGCTCCCCTCCACCTGGCTGGACTTGAGGGGTCTGCAGGGACCCTGGCCACTTGGAGTGTCGCTTTGCCTCGTGAGTCACGGTGGCGGGGCACGGAGTTCTCTGCGGCCCCTGATGAGCCAAGACCTAAGGTGGGGGTGGGGTGGGGTGCTGAACACCTAGGAGGGAGGGGAGAGGGCAGGGAAACAGAGGAGGATCATCCAAGCCGGGCTCCGGGGACCCTTCACCCCCAGCAGGGCACCCAGGACCCCCGGTGCTGAACTTCCCCTTCAGGGATGGCGGTCTTCTCTGACATCTTCCAGGTCAGCCAGATGCCGTTTAACCAGCCAGCCTTTGTGTAGCTTACTCTGTGGGATCAATCCCTCTCACAGCCAGCAGCAGGGGGACAGCTGCTCCCCTGGCTGCGCCTGAGCTCAGCTTCCCAGGCTGTCCTGAGCTGGGCTGAGTGGCCAGGCCCCTGGGTGAAGGAGCCATCACTTGTTGGAGCAACTGAAGCTCCGAGAGGCTGAGCGTCCAGGTGAGGTGAGACCTCTGGTTCTGGGAGCTGTGACGCTGGGGGTTCTGTGGGCACCCCACAGGAACCCAGCTTGGGGCCTCAACACCCTCACCCAGCACCTAGCACCCAGGCCTAACTGCCCTTTCTGGGGGGGAAGTGCCATTTCCTGGATAGCACCTCGGGCTCCCCATCATGAGCCTGGGTGACTCTGGCAGCCCCTCTGGTTGTTTGAAGGCACGCATGTCACCTCTGGGGGAAAGTCAAGGTCAGGGACTGGGGACAGGTGGCTTTGAGAAGGGGGCCTGAGGCCTGGAGGAGGGCAGTGAGGGGCAGGCCTGGGTTTCTGGGCCCAGCACCCTGCCTGTGTGTGTGTGTGGGGGGGGGCTGCCCTTGGAGAGGGTCCTGAGCAGAGCCCTGTGGATGGACCCCCTGACTTAGAGACTGGGATGCCACAGCGCCTGCGGGCATAGCCATAGATGCCAGTCCTCGCTGCTCTCTGAGCCGAACCCCGGTGGGCACTGCTGGCTCTGCCAGGATGCTGACTTCCACAGGGCCGCCCCAAGCCTGCCTGAGCCCAAGCCCGGCTGTGTTTGCAAAGCCGGGCGCTCAGAGGATGTGGGAGGGGCACTTCCAGTGCAGTATCTTGGCAGATGTCGCCTGTCAGAAGTCGCCCCCACTTCACCACCATTGGTTCTTTGCCTCCTCCCGGACTGTGGAGCAAAGAGCGGTGCCTGCCACTGAGCGGGCCGTCCATCGCCCAGGCTCCAGGTACCAGCTCGAGTGGCTGCCCTGGGCCATCTTGACCAGCCCTGCATGGAGGCCCAGCTGAGCCACACCAGGCTATAGCCACTGTGCCGCTAACCTGCCTGCTGCTGACTTCCCCACCCTTCCCTGGCACCTTGTTCTCACTGGAAGCCTGTGTCCTGCAGGGCCAAGGCCAGTGCCCGCACACAGCCGCTCTGAAAGGCCAGCTCCCTGCAGGCAGGCCCTGCCTAGCCTGTTCTTGGAAGCACTGACATCTGGGAACACTGCCCCAGGGCTCGTCTGACTCAGAGCAGCCCTGTAGGACAGGGCAGGACTGCCCCGAGGGTTCCTGAGACTGTAACTTTTCTTTTTTTTCTTAAACTTTAATAAATCATATTATTGGGGACTCTTGCAGCTCTTATAACAATCCACACATCAACTGTATCCAGCACATTTGTACATAGGTTACCATCATCATTTCCAAAACATTTTCTTTCTGCTTGAGCCCTTGGTATCAGCTCCTCTTTTTCCCCCTCCCTCCCACCCTCTCGAACCCTTGATCTTTTTTTTTTTTTTTAAATACTTTTATTGGGGGCTCTTACAACTCTTATCACAATCCACACATTCCTCCAGTGAGTCAAGCACATTTGCACATATGCCGCCATCACCATTTTCAAAGCATTCTCTTCCCACTTGAGCCCCTGATATCAGCTCTCCATTTCTTCCTCCTCCTTCCCTCGCCCTCCCTCCCTCACAAGTTAGAGATTATTTTTTCCATATCTTACATCGTCCTCCGTCACACCTCCCCCATATTTCTGTTATTAGTCCCCCTGGGAGGGGTTCTAGTTGATCCTTGTGATCGGTTCCTCCTTTCTCCCCCAACCCTCCCCTAATCCTCCTGGTATCTCTACTCTCCTTGTTGGCCCTGAGGACTATACATCTTTCCTGGAGTGGAAAACCTCCTTTTTTTACCTTCGGAGTGGCTGGTGAGTTCAAACTGCCGACCTTGCAGTCAACAGCCCATCATGTAACCCACTTTGGGCTCAGCACACACATGTTCCACAGAGAAGTGGCCCAGGGGGTGACCTCACCCCGTCCTCCCCAATGCTCACTCGCACTGCCATGTTTACACTCAGACCAGAGAGGAAGGGGCAGGCGCTGGGGTGGCCCGCTGCATGGTGGCAGCCAGAGCCGAGCTGGTGGCATACCTGGACGGAGACTGCAGGGCAGGGGTTCAGAGCACACCCTTAAGGGCAGCAGACTACTTCAGTGGGGGCTAAACCCACAGAGGGGATGCAAGAGTCGACGTGGTGGGCAGCAGTGCGGTGTGGTGGTCAAGCTCCCAGAGCCCTCACCTCCCATGCTGTGAGGGTGACCACTCATTTGGGATTTTACTCTGAGCCACAGCCCAGGGGAGGGCCGGCCGCACTCCTGGCCTCTGCTGCCTCTGAGATTTGCTGGTTGGTTTCCCACAAGCGGCCATCCAGCAAGCTCAGGATGGACCTGCCTTGGGTGTCTTATCGATTAGATTGCATGTGCCCCCCAACTTGGTGTCATAAATCCCCAACCTCAGGACCAACAAGGGTTGTAAAAATGGGGCCTGAGCCCAAAGGCACCCTCTTTCAGGTCTTCTAGCACCTTATATCTGGGTGGCACCTGGTGACTTTGCTTCTCTGGGGAGAGAGCTGACTTCCAGCCCCTCCCCCATCTGTCTCAGCCCACAGCATGCTGGGAAAATCTCTCTCAGGTGCAGACACGGACAGAGCCACCTCCCCCCTCTCCACAGTTGTTCTAAAAAAGGGAGCCATCCACCCGGGCACATTCCCCAGGAATAATTGCTAAAAGGCCTAATTTTGGAGATAACCACCGTTATAAACGTCTCATTACTTTAATTAAAGTCCCATCCATCAGTGGCATGTTGTTCCCTGAAGCAAAGAGGCTAGTGCCGCGGAGCGTGAGCTCGGCTGCCGGGCAAGGGAGGTGTGCACAGCGCCGACGCCCAGATCTCCCCGACTTCCTCCTCCGCAGCCCTGTCACCAAGCTCCTCCAGACACCCCTCATTGCCCCGGCCCCCCAACTGTGGTGCCCCCATTTGACAGATGATAGGGAAACCGCAGTGCAGGGACTCCTACCTACCTGTACCCTACTCTTCTTTGGGGGAGGAAGCTGGGGCTCTCTGCTCCCACGTGGGCAGTTCTACTCTGTCCTAGAGGGTCGCTGTGAAAGCTGGCATCGACTCGGTGGCAGTGAGGTACACTCTAATTGCGTCATGGTGGACAGACGATGAAGGGGACCCCTGGAAGCACTCCTGTTTGACAGGTCCCCCCAAGGACACAGTCCTGCTGGTCCAGTGTGTCCTTGGCCCGATTGCTGGCTCAGAGTGGCTGCCTGTGACAGAGCCGACCTTCCCCATATGTCTCCCCAGACAGTCCTCTTTAGACAAAGTCAGCTACAGTGGCATGGCTGTGGACTGCGCTGCCACCCTCAGAGGGGCAGAACCACTGGGTGGATTCGAAGCTTCAGCCTGTAGACTTGCAGCTTGATGCTTAGCCATTGCGTCACCTGGGTTCCTACCAAGATGGCTCACTGCCATCAAGCCAACTCTGATGCGTCTGACCCTCTAGGTCAGCATAGCATTGCCCTGTGGGTTCCGGAGACTGTCGGCCTCGCCAGGAGTAGAAAGCCTCATCTTTCTCCCTTGGAGCGGCTGGTGTTTTCAAACAGCTGACCTGATGCAGAGCCCACTCTGCCAGCGGGGGCTCCTGTGTAGGGGCTTGCTGTCACTCTCCCCAGTCTGTCCACGCCTTGTCTCCTGCCCACCTTGTGTCCATCTTGACTGTGGGGGCGGGAGTGTGGCTGGGAGCTGGAGGCTCTGCCGGTGGTGTTTCTAGTACCAGCCAGGCCACCCATGGCGGACGCGTTCCCACGGAGCTTCCAGATTGAGGCAAAGAAGAAAGGCCTGGCTCTCTTCAGCCAGCGGACACACCAGCTGAGGTCCCTCACCATGAACCAACAAGCCAGTGGAGACCGAGGGGCCCCAGCCTCACGGGGTGCAGGCAGGGAGGTGAACCGATGGGTCAAAAGGCACTGGAAGAACACAGTGGCTGCAGCAAGGGCACCAAGCAGACGGGTGACGGTGAATGTCCCCCTTGGGGACACAGGTCCCCAAGAGTCCGAGCTGACACCTCAGCACCTTGACCGTCTAGACCCACGTGCCCAAGATTCCCCCGCCTTGGTATATATACAGTGGGGGCAGGGAGAGCATAGGCAGCCAGCGCGTTCAGATAGAGTCCTTGGGCAGCATCCCTCCTGTCCCTCCAGAGCCCCCTCCCCACCTCCTGACGCCCTGCAAATGCCAGCTGCTGGAGGATGTGTCTCAGACCACCCGGTGAAGCTCTCTAGAGCTCAGAGATGTTAGGTCCCTCCCCCAAGGCCACACAGCCACTAGGTGGCCAGTGTCAACTCCAGGCCCCATAGGGTGGGAGAAGTTCCTGGAAAACTAGGGCCCCTTAACCCACCTCCCCCAAACACACATCCTTTGGGCCTGTCTCTGGGAAAGCAAATCCTGGCGAGGGGTGGGTGGTTGGCCAGGGGCCACAGGCCATGTGCGGTCAATCCAAGGACAGGAAGCGGGGTGAGATGTACTTGGCAGGCTGCCCCCCAAGGCCCCCTGCCCACCCGCCCCCCTGGATGTGCTGGGAGCCTCAATGGGGCAGGGTGGGGGCAGGGTCCCAGGTTGGGCTTGACACATTTGGGCCACAGGAACTGCAGGTTCTGCCAGGACAGGATCTGGCTCCCTCCAACTGTCCCTGCAAATAGCCCATCAGCAGCACAGCCCCTCAGGCAGAGAGAGAGACAGAGACCGCCTGCAGGCCAGGCCAGGCCAGACCAGTGGTGAGGGGGAGTTCTCCTTTCTTTCCGGGGTGAAACCTCCCATCTGAGGTGAGACACACACCCCTACTGGAGCTTTCCCCCTCCAGCTGGGCCACAGAAAGCCCCCTTTAAAGGGCTCCTTAGCACCAAATCAACTAACAAGGGATCTAGTATGTGTGGGTGTGAGCCCCACCAGCCAGAAGTGGATCTCTCGGGGAGGCCCTTCACTGGTGTGTGTGTGGGGTGGGGGGTTTCTCTGGGAGCGTGTTGCAGGTTAGGGGCAGGCTGGGGCACCCTCTCTCTGGATTGGCAGAAGCCCTCTGGGAGGTGGGGTAGTCTATAGTCCTCCTTAGTTGCAGGGTGGGGGGCTGCTCCATCAGGGGCACTGCTGAGGTCTCTGCTGGGGACCCAGGAATGAGGCAAAGTAACAAACCAGGGGAAGCCCTTGGGGACCAAGGTGCCTCTAGAGAGGGAATGCAGCCCTCCTACTGAGAAGGGCATCCAGGCTCCATGGCTGGGAGGGGTGGGGGGGCATGGCAGGCCCCGCTAAGCAGGCAGGGACCATCTAACAGAGAGAGAGCCCAGCAGCCACATCCCCTTCCTCCAATCCACCCTCAGCCCCTGGGCCACCACTCCACCCACATGGGAATCCGGTGCCTGGGATGAAAGGGGAGGTGGTGTGGCGGGGGTGTGGAACCCCCAGATGCTGTGGGGGGGTCATTCAGATTCCCATGACACCTTGTGAGCCTCTCAGTGGCTGGTTTTCAGAAAGGGATCTCCAGGACTTTTTTCTGAGGCACCTGTGGGCAGAGACCTTTCCCTGACCACCGGGTGGGTTAACTGGGGCCTCCGGAAACGTCTCTCCTGGGGGTGCTGCTCTTCGGTGCCCCCGAGCCGGCAACCTTTGCATGACAGGAGATGCTGCCCGGCCCTGCTGTGTCCTCACGTGGTTCCCGTGCCTGGGCCCCTTGTGGAAGCCTCCGTGTCCCTCCGTCTCATGGAGGGACTTCCTGTCTCCTTAACCCACCACTTGCCTGTCAGTGTGTCCTGCTGCGGTGGCTCCTGTGTGGCTCTGATGCTGGAAGGTCTGTCCCTGGTATTTCAAGTGGCAGCAGGGTCACCCAGCTCGGCCGCCCACTTCCAAGGAAGGAGCCGTTGGCAATTTCATCACAGCGTGGAAACGCCTCTCGTAGGAACCCTTCCCCCCAAACCAAACTGGCTGCCAGCGAGTCCGATGCTGACTCACAGCCACCCTACAGGACAGGGTAGACCTGCCCCTGTGGGCCTCTGAGGCTGTAACTTCACGGAGCAGAATTCGCCTCCTCTGTGTCCTGCAGAGCGGCGGGTGGTTCTGAACTGCTCACCTTGCACTCAGCAGCCCAAGCACTAGGAAGATGCTGCTTTTCCCAGCTCCTGGCTGGCGCTGGGCAGAGAACAGAAACATTAAAAGCTGCTTTGCGGGTCTGCGGGCAACTCCGACCCGCCCTCCATGCTGAGCGGGCAATCTGCCTTCAGGGATATTTATTTACAACAAGGGTGGGGCTGCTCCGTGGAGAGCCGGTTGTTGAGCATTTAGGAACATGCAGGGGGGGGCGGGCGCGGAGAGCCGCGTTCCCAGTGAGTGGGGTGCTGGGTTGCTTGGAGATGGGCCTGGTTGTGGGCGCCCCCTTTCTTCTTGGTGACCACAGAGCTGGGAGCTGCCCTTCCCTTTCAATATCCTGGCCTAATGGTCGACCAGCTCCGAGCTGCTTGAAATTGGCTTGCGATGACTCAACTCCCAGCCAGCACCAGAACTCACTTTAAAAACAAATACTTGTCAACACAACAGAACCGGGTTCCTGCACAGAACCCCACAGAGTGGTCTCTGCACACAGGGAACGGGGATGGACGGGACTCTCACCAGTTTCTCCCCACCTCCTGGAAGGTGGGGGGTCCTCCCCACAGACAGGAGGTCCTGTGCTCTCTGTCCTCTCAGGACAGAGGGCCTGGGCTGCAGGAAAGGCAGCCTGACTGTTGGGGGAGGAGCAGGGGTTCCCATCCACTGAGGGAGCCGGCAGGGGCCTGGGGAGGCCGAGCAGGTTTCCTTTCTGTGACGTGGACCCGTGACCGGCCCTCGGCCGGCTTTGGATGTGGAGACCACCGGCCAGGGGTGTAGACGGGCGAGTTCAAGAGCTTACGGAGTTAGCATCTCCACCCAGGCCGGGCAAACGCAGTTCCAGCAGAAAGCTGATGTCCGCTCTCTGAGTGAGGCAGCTCTGGGGAGAGTCCTGCCAACAAAGGCCACGTGGCCCCTGGGGAATGTGTATGTGGGAGTGTGGGGCCCCTTGGGCAGCCACCCACCTTCAGGGCCCCGAGGCGCCGAGATGTGGGAGCAGACGCCTGGCATTGTCCAGAGATTCTGGGTTCCTGGTGGGGAGCTGGGCACGTGGATGTGTACGTGGAAGCTCATGGTTTTTCAATGGCAGCGTTCAAATCGTGAAGTGGGGAAGCTTGGTACAGGTGACACAAAACTGCTGTGGGCTGGCTCTTCCTGTCCCCATCCCACAGTTTGCACTACCCACCTCCCAACCCCGGCCCCTGCTCTCAAGCCTCAGCAGCTGGGGCAGGTGGGTCAGGGAAGAGGCAGGCGATGACAGGGGGGGCCCAACCTCCCAGTTTCCCCAGCTGTGCTCCTTCCAGGGATGGGCTCCCCTTCAGTAATGATTCTGTCTCCACCCGCTGCCTTTGCTCCTCAGAGGTTGCCAGGCGCAGGCTCTGGTAACAGGAGGGTGGTTTCGAAAGCCAGGGCCTGAAGAGAGATGCTCCCTCTGGGCTGTTGTCAAGTCAGTTTCCACGGTCCCCAGGCCTGAAGCGGAAAGTCTTACACAGGGAGAGCGAAGCAGTGGAGAGAGCCCTCCCCCCACACCCCAAGGGTTCACAGGGCCTTCGGGGCTTGGGACTCCTCTCCCCATATGCTCACATGGGGCTGCCAAAGAGAGGACCTGGTCTTCCCTAGTGGGTACTGCTGTCTACCCACTCAGACTTCCACCCACCTGTGGGGTTAAGGGTAAGAGGGAACCCCACAAAACATCACAGGTTTGGTAGGC
>NW_022111358.1:47686171-47689258 GCF_000313985.2 Echinops telfairi | reverse complement strand
ATCCATCCATCCATCCATCCATCCATCCATCCACCCACCCATCCACTCATCCATCCATTCACTCATCCATGCATCCATGCATCCATCCATCCACTCATCCACCCACCCATCTATCCATCCATCCACCCATCCATCCACTCATCCATACCTCCCTCCCTCCACCTCGACTGATGACAACATTATTAGGGTTCTGTGTCCTTCCCTTATCTCTCTCTTTTTCTGTCTTTCCTCCTTTCCTTCCTTCATCTGTCCAATCTGTTCATCCATCCATTCTTCCGTTCCACCCACCCATTCACTTATCCATCCACTCCTCCATCAGTCCATACACCCATCACCATCCTCGCATCTGCTTAGCCACCCCTCCCTCCCTCCACGCACACTGGCATTTGCTGGGCATTGATCATGTACCAGAGCTGTGCTAGGTGCTGGGGCCCCTGCCCTCTCAAAGATGCCATTCATGCTCCCACTGTTTGAAGCACATTGCTGGTGGGGGGAGGCCAAGGTGGAGAGATCCAGTCAGCCTTCTGAGATGGCGGGCATTGGAGGAGACTTCACTGAGCAGGTGGCAGACCCCGTGGGTCTTGAAGTTGGTGCAGCAGAGGGGCAGGCAGAGAAAGGGGTAGGGTGTCGCTGGAGGACAGACTGGCATGTGGGAGAGGTAGCGCCCCACTCAAGTTGAGCATAGACTCTGGACAGAAATAAGCAGAAAGTAGAGGGGTGGGGTCCTGCTTACATTTTTTTAACTACTACGTATCACCCTAAGACATTTTATCGTAAATAAATACATAGATGATGCATTAAAATAGCACGCACATTGTGTGGTCTCCATTTTACTTTTAAAAACAGTGCAGTGGGAGGGAGAGGGACACAGGAGACTGACTGTCAAGAGGACACTGAGCTGCTGTGAAGGCTGATGGGAAAATCTAGAAATGGGGGATGGGGATGATTGGACGTGATGAGCATGAGGAGTGTCCCTGCGTCGCACATGGGAAAATGGTGGCTGTTACACACACACACACACACACACACACCATATATACTTGAGTATAAGCCCACCCAAATATTAGCTGAGGCACCTCATTTTACCACAAAAACTGCCGAAAAGCTTGGCTTATACATGCGTATATACTATATATACAGTGTATATATAATCTATTGTATATATAATGTGCATATATACCATGTAAATATCTGGTGTCTATATGTAAATACATAAATGTATATATAAATATATATATAACACTCACCATTATCTATCTGTCTGTCTGTCTGTCTGTCTGTCTGTCTATCTATCTATCTATCTATCTATGGAGTCCTGGTGGCATAGTGGTTGTGCCTGGGGCTAAGATTCACAAGGTTGGCAGTTCGAAACCACCAGCTGCTCTGCAGGAGAAAGATGGGCCTTTCTTTTCCTGTAAAGAGTTACAGTCTTAGAAACCCACAGGAGCAGGTCTACCCTGTCCCACAGGCCTGCCGTGAGTCAGAATCGACTCGGTGGCAGGGAGTAGGTTTGAGAGGTAGAGTGGTCCTGTGTGGGGTGCTTGGTGCGGACAGGGACCCATAAGTGTCAGCCATTAGTCTTATGATGTCACCCCAGCATTTCCACATAGAGCCAAGCTGCTCTCGTGGGTGCCCCCAGCCATCTGGGAGTGATGTGTCATCTGCTCTGAAGCCCCGCCTGTAAAGGGGCGGAGCCATCCACCCTCCTCCTGTTGCCTAGGCTGTTGTGGGCGAAGGTGGGTGACAAGGTCCACCCTCCTCCTGTTGCCTAGGCTGTTGTGGGCGAAGGTGGGTGACAAGGGCAGTCTCTGGCCCTGGCTCTGGCTCTGTCTCCAGGAGGATGAGGATGCAGGTCAGACTGGACTCCTCATGTGCCCGCATGTCCCCCGGAGGTGGCCCCTCGCAACCACACTTCCCCATCCCTGCTCCCCATCCCAGGCTCCTGCTGGACCTGTCTGACCGCGGGCTGGTACACAGAGTCCAACCTAACAGCTCCCCACAGTTCCCCAGGAGCTCCAAGGTGACCTCCGCCAGGGACGCAGCTCTGCTCTGCGGAGTGAGAGCAGCCTCATTTATTCATTTTAATCAGTCTGTCAGCCCTGTCCCTGGTCGGAGGCAGAGCCGGGGCCTGACACATACACAGTATTTATGTTTTGCTTGTATTTATCCAGAGGAGCCTTGGGAGATGCCGGGCTGGGCTTTCAGAGGCACCCCAGTGGCTGTGCTCCTTTACTCTGAGCCCAAATGAGCTTGGCACAGACCAGGGGGGAGAGGAGAATAGGGGAGGGGAGGGGAGGGAGAGCAGAGGGTCCCTGCTCCACCACAGGAAGAACCAGCTAGGCCCACCTGCTTCCTGCCTCATACAGTCTGGGATCTCAGTATGGACTAGGGAAAAATTGTGCCTCCTCCACCCCCCACCCCCAGCCTACTGGGAAGTAACTGAGAGCCCCACCTGCCCCGCAGGCTGCCTTTCACTGCAGATGTGCACAGGTGAGCCCCACCTGGTGTGTGTTATTCTGGGTGAACTAGAGAAACAAATCCAGAGACACTCGTGTAAGAGAGAACTGTATGCCAAAAAGTAATTCATTATGAGGGGCCGGCCCCAATCCCAACTACATGGACACCTGCCCCTCTCCCCAGAAGAGTTTATTTCAGAGGACAGCACTGAAGCTGCAGCTCAGGGAAAGGGACGTGTCTGATCAGAGCACACGGGAGCAAATGAAGGGGGAGGAAGAGAGAGTGGAGCACATCCTGGCCCACCAAGCCTTGAGGACGATATCCCTGCTCAGAGCAGCCAATGCAGAGAGAGGACTGCGTGGCCAGCCCCACCATGAGACATGACGCCCCTCACTGATCCATGGCCTATGGGGGACAACACTGGAGACACAGTGTGGGAATGGCGCCTGACCTGACCAGACAACACGCTAAGGGCATGCAACAGAACAGCAAGGGGAACAGAGCATGGAAGCCCCGAGGGAATATCAAAGATAGACTTTGGGGCCAGAGTGTGGCACCCCATCAGACTCCACCTGAAAACACTCCTAAAGGACAACAAACAGTCCTTGAACTAACTACAGGCTTTTTTCT
>NW_022111358.1:47681385-47684767 GCF_000313985.2 Echinops telfairi | reverse complement strand
ATGATTTTTTAAAATAGAGCAATTAATTATATATTAAGAAAACAACCCAGCCCTGTGTAAATCAAATCCATAAGTCCGATATTAGCCCATATGTCCGATACTAGTTTATAAATTCCTCTTCAGACTCACACAACACATGCAAGGACACCGAATGCAGGAAGATCACAGACCAGTGGGTGGAAAGTCTTGTGGATCCAGTGGCGGTGGAAAGATCTCAGTATTGGCATGTGTCTTCACGTGGCTCCTCCAGCTCCAGGGCTCTGGCTCGATCAGCGTAACTCCATGTGGTTTGTCAACAGGACTGTCTCACAGGGAGAGTGTGTGTTCTGCCTCCAGGGAGGAAGACAGGCCTTCCAAGAATCCTCAGGAGAAGGCCATGCCCACACAGAGGCCTCATTGACTGTGACCTGATTGACAGGCTAGACCCCACCCATTTGCAAGTTGACAGATTATGTAACTGCCACATGGTATCTGGCTGAAAGTCTTGGCATGCAAGGGGACCCCCACCACCCAGTTCCAGTTTCCAGAGACATTTGGGGTCTGGGCTCACTGCTGCTGCTATGCCTCTACTGAACCCCCCAAGACTCCCTCCGCCTGGGACTCTGGGGCCACTGGTGCTTGGCTACCTGCTTCACTTATAGTTTCTGATCAGGGCACAAACTGATAGAGTGTCTAGGAAGCTGGGATAGTGCACAGTTGATGTTGGACATCAGTCTGTGATCGCATCAACCTCTGAAGGCTCTGGGCGGTGGTTGATAGGTAGGTTTTGTGCCAACTGGACTGGGCGTGGACTCTCTGTGGTTGGGCATGTAGGGCCAGGCCATGGCCCAGATGTAACCTAGCCCTAAGCAGTCACCTCCATGGTGGGATGTGCTGTGAGCAGCTAAGCCGTTGTCATGCGATCAGCGCGGGCACAACAGAAGGGGCTTCCCTTAGGGATGTGGCCCACTCCTGTGGAAGCAGAGTCCATGAAAAGGCTGGATGACCGGAAGAAGAGGGCGGCATCAGGTGGAGGGAGGCTTATCCACCACCTGCGACATGCAGGCGACACAACCTCGCTTGCTGAAAGCGAAGCGAACTTGAAGCACTTGCTGATGAAGGTCAAGGATTACAGCCTTCACTGTGGATGGCAGCTCAGTGTAAAGAAAAGCAAAACCCTCACAACGGGACCAAAAGGAGACATCCTGATACACGGAGAAAGGCTGACGTTGTCAAGGATTCTGTCTTGTTCCAATCCACAATGAATGTTCATGGACGCAGCAGTCAAGGGACCCAGAGATGCGTTGTGTTGGCTCCGTCTGCCACACGAGATTTCTTTAGAGGATCGAAGAGCAAGCAGGTCACTTTGAGGACTGAGGTGTGCTTGGCCCCAGCCGTGGTGTTTCCAATGGCTTCATGAGCACGTGAAAGTTGGACACTGAATGAGGAAGACGGAAGACGATCAGTGCGTCTGAATGGTGGCGTGGCAGTGAAGACCGAGAGTACCGTGGCCTGCTCAAGGACAAACCAATCTGTCTTGGAAGAAGCCACGGTGGTGAGACTTTGTCTCACGTATTTGGACACATTGTCAGGAGAGACCAGTCCTGGAAAAGGACATCATCTTAGTAGAGCCGAGGGGCAGGGAACGGAGAGGGAGGCCCTCCAGGAGATGCACCGACAGTGGCTGCCACAACGGGCTCAGACACAGGAGCAGTGGTGAGGATGTCGCAGGAGGAGGCAGTGTCTGTCCTGGTGTGCGGAGGGGTCCCAGTGAGGTGGAGCTCGTAGCAGCAGTAGCAGAATTCTGAGAAGGCTTGCCTCTTCTTGCTGGATGAATCCTGCGCCTGCCTCACGGGTCTCTGGGTCTTGGGACTTGAGCCAATGGCCTTCCCTATTGCCTGCCTCCCCCCGGAGCTATCAGCTGTCTGCCCTGTGTCTGTTGTCTCCTGCCCCTTCCTGGGAGCGTCCCCACCTGCTCTCATCGAACCGCTCGCACCTGCAGCTCAGTGTAGGACCCGCGGACTTCAACCAGACCACACGCACCCGATTCTACCACTGCACGAGACACCGTCTGAGATGAGCGTATCTCTTTGTATGCACACACAAACGTCACTGTTGGCTCCTCTCCAGAGGCTGTGAGGTGCCATCAAGTTGGTTCGACCCACAGCGACCCCGTACGCAACAGAGGGCACCACTGGCCTGGCCTGCGCCGTCCTCCGCGTGGCTCCCACGCGTGGGGCCTTTGTTGGAGCCACTGTGTCCATCTGACTCCTGGAGGGCATTCTCCTCATCACAGTCCCTCTACAGGACCAAGTGTGGTGTCCTTCTCCAGGGACTGGTCTCTCCTGACAACACGCCCAAAGACCATGGCAGGAAGTCTCGCCGTCCTTGTTTCTAAGGACCCTCTGGCTGTGCCTTTCCAGAGGGCGCAGCCTAACACCGGGGTAGAATCCGTTAACAAGCTTGGCTGCGAACCTTAAGGTCAGCAGTTCAAGACCACCCTGGGGCACCGCGGAAGAAAGGCCTGGTGATCAACTTCCAAATGCCAGTCCTGAAGCAACCCTGTGAGACCCAGCACTGTCCTAACACGTGTGGGACGGCCGAGAGTTGAGTTGAGCCCATAGTAACTGGTCAGGGGCAGGGAGGGGAAGAGTTGGCGGGCTACACACTGAGAATCGGCACCAGAGAAGGTCCTTAGCCCTCCTTCCTTTGGACATGCTGTCAGGAGAGCCCAGTCCCTGGAGAAGGACATCACGCTTGGTAAAGTGGAGGGGCAGTGAAAGAGAAGAGCCTCAACAGTGGTGGGCAGACACAGTGGCTGCAGCAATGGGCTCGGGCACAGGAATCACGGGTGGAGTTTCCTTTTGTTGTGCACCGGGTCGCTATGGGTCGGAGCTGACTCGAGGGCACGAGTCTCTCTGATACCCAGAGGAGGGTCGGGGACAGACCAGTCATGTGATGAGGGTAGGCACTCACTCACTGCCCTCTAAACGCAGGTGGCCCCTGGGGCCCCTGCCTGGGGCCCGGGTGCCCGCTGATGACAAGATCTAGTATCCATTAGTGCTTCTCCAAAGTGGTCGCGAGACAGCTCGTGACAGGGGGGCTTCACCTCCACCCCCCAGAGTGGTTATTTCCATAATAACCTGGCCCTGAGCAGACCTTTCATTAACTGTAGCATGTGAGGATACAGAGCAGCTGGCGACGGCTCATAAATATATATTATTAACCCCAAGCCGCTGGCTCACCTCCAAGTGCTCAGGAAAGGGGCCTGCTTCTTTGAATCGCCACTCGGCACCTCTCCACCCTCTCAACTGCTGGGGAGGGGAGGATGGGGCGGGGAGGGAACCAACCTCCCAGGGATTTGTCTGCGGGGCGGGGGCTTTCCCTTCCTCTCTCCCGGGGG
>NW_022111358.1:47677396-47681277 GCF_000313985.2 Echinops telfairi | reverse complement strand
TTAAGTTGGGGACTGTTACCTTCAGCTGGCACTCCTGGGAGGCAGGGAAGACCCCTGCCTGAGTCCTGTGGGGTAGGGTGCGGGGAGGGGCTCTGTAACAAAGGACCACAGCCTCAGACAGCACTAGACAACACAGGGCGGTGCCCTCACAGTTCCTGAAGTCATGGTATAGGCAGGGCTGTGCTCCCTCCGCGGGCTAAGTGGCAGGGTCTGTTCCAGGGCTCTCCCCAGCGTCTGGGGGTGCCCGGCCATCCTGGGCGCCGCACGCCTTATAGACGCATCCTTCCCATCTCTGTCTCAGGCGTCTTGTCTTGTCTGCTATTGGACCAGGGTCCACCCTACGCTGGGGTGGCCTCATGTTGACGTGATTCCATTCGCCAGGTCACAGCCCCTGGTCCTGAGGGTGACATTCCTGAAAAAGGGGCAGAGCTAAGGAAGGAGGTGCGCCAAACCACCCTCCCTCTGCCTTTCCAGCCCCCAGCGTCTCTCCTCCAAAGCCTGACCTTCCCCACAGTTGATTCAGCCCAGAAGGCCCCCAACTCTGGCTGGTTTAGCTGCAGGCTGTCCCTGAGATGCAGACAGTGTCCAGTACTTGACCTAAGGGGTCATCGTTCCCCCGAGCAGCCACTGCTGTTCCCATGACACAGACATGGACACTGAAGCTCAGGGTGGTTGCGCAGTGGGCCCAAATTCATGCAGCTGGTTTACCCGAGAGCCAAGATGAGCACCCAGCTCATACAGGCAGCTGCTGCCCAGGAGAACCTCCTTTGATGATGGCCTTGCTCGTATAGCCGTGTAAATGGTGAGGGCCCGGGCCCCCTGTGCCTGGGTAGGACTGGACAGGAGCCTGGGGCAGCAGCCAAGGGCGTTTTTTAGGCAGCAGATCCAACAGGACCAGGCAGAACCCTGGTTGGGGTTCTGGGGAAGAGAAGAGGGAGCGGAGTGGGAGGGCAGGAGGGGGAGTGGAGGGAAGCAGCAGGGCAGCATTTCACAGGTGCAAGGAGGCCTCTTGGCTCTAAGCAGCAGCCAGTTACGGGCTTAAAGGGATCAGGGAGGCAGTGAAATGCATTTGCCACACTCCACAGAGCCCCCTTTGGTCTTGCACAATTTGCAAGGCGTCTCAGAACCCGGCTGGGCCTAGGGCATGATGGGCAGGGGCCATTGAATCGCTCCACTAATCATAGCTCTCCAGGGGCCCAATTTCCTGGAGCCCGTGAGAAGGGCCGTTTCCCCTCTGGACAGAGGAAACTGTCTCTGTCAAATCACATTGCCAAGGTGCCTCCTCTGCAGTGGGGCAAGCTGGAACCTGGAGAGGACTCCTGGGCAGTGGGTAGGCGATCAGGTGCTAATGGAAAAGCCGGCCTGTGGAACCCACCAGCCGGTGGGAGAACGACCAGGCGGCCTGAGGCGCTCAGCTTTGCAGACCCTGCAGGGCGGCTCTTCTCTGTCCTGTGGGAGGCCTGCTGGGAGTCGGGATCACTCGCCGGCAATCATCCCCTAGAAAATCTTCCCTTGTGGTTTGAGTGGGAGCCCTGGTGGCCCAGCGCTTACACATTCAGCTGCTCACCGCGAGGTCGGCAGTTCAAATCCACCAGCTGCTCCTTGGGAGAAAGACGAGGCTTTCTACTCCCGTAAACAGTTACAGTCTCGGAAACCCACAGGAGCGGTTCTACCCTGTCCTATGGGGTCACTGAGAGTCAGTGTCGATTCAGGAACACAGGGCTCGGCGTTTCTAGTTTTGTGGTTTAAGGGTTAGTCTCAGTCTTGGGGTGATGTGGAGGCAGCCACCCCACCGTGATTTTTCAGGAAGACGGCTCTCTCCCTAGAACTGGAGTTCTTCATTCCTGAGGAAGCCCAGGGAACCGCGGGATATATATGTAGATATATATGTATGTATGCATGCATATGCATATATACATTCTGTGAATGCTTGTTATTTATGAGTGGATTTCAAACACAATTGCCGGTATCATTTGTTTCTCTGGCACACTTCACCATCTAGATCAGTAACTCGGTTCAACATTTATTTATCATTCTTTCCTCTGAAAGTAAACTTGACCTAGGACGAATCCACAGCCCCTGGTGAAGGACAGCATGCTTGTAGAGGGACAGTGAGCAAGAGGAAGGCCCTAGACCAGATGGATCGACAAAGTGGCTGCGGCAATGGGCTCGGGGCGTAATCATCGTGAGGGCGGTCCAGGACAGGTGGTATTGTGTATGTGTGTGCGTTCTCTGGTCCGCAGGATCGAAGACACCTGACCACAACCGCTCTGCCACACGGGGTCGAGCTGAGCGGAGTCCGGCTGCACGGCCCTTGACAAGAACGGCAGGTGGGATCCAGGTGCACCGTACAGCAGCTCATGGAGCCCCAAACCACGTCATAAGCCACCTGGTGTGGACTCTGTTTTCCAGACGAGGGAAGAGAGGCCTTGGAGAACTGCTGACTTTTGTAAGGCCTCATGGCTGGTGTGCAGGTAGGGCGGGTGGTCAGCTATCCAACAGGGTCAGAGGCAGATGGCGTTGTGCAAACACAGTCCCCGCTGGGAAGGGCCATCTGTGGAGAGCTTGGTGTGGACAGGGCGCTCAGAGCACCTGCCACACACCTCAACTTGGTTTTTTTGTCTCCCCCACAAGCCCGAGAGAGGCTGTCGCTTGACCAGCAGTGGACAGAGACTGAAAGCGAGAGCTTCCTTTGGGACAGGCCTGGGCTTCTCACCAGACAGCGTGTCACGTGTTGGAGCTTGGGGGTGGGGGCGGGGGACTGCCTCCTTCAGTGTTGTTGTTGTGATTAGGTTCTGACTCATCTGGAGCCCAGGTACAGGAGAATGCGGCGCTGCCCAGTCCCGTGCCATGCCTGCTACTGTGCTGTGGGAGCCTATTGCTGCGGCCGCTCCGTCCTTCCATCTCCTTGACCACCTTCCTCTTTGTCCTTGGCCCTCTATCTGACCAAGGATGCGGTCCTTCCCCAGGGACTGGTCCCACCCCAGGGACTGGTCCCACCCGATAACAGAGCCGAAGTACAGGGTCTCACCACTAGCAAGCATGCTGGCTGTATTTCCGCCCCCCTCCCCCCAACTGCTCCCCAAAGCCGTGGAGTCCACCCCAGCTCTCAGTGGCCCGGCAGGACAGAGGAGAACTAGGTTTCCAAGGTTGCGAATCTGTAAGGGAGCAGACAAGCCTCATCTTTCTTGTGGCACCGGCGTCCATGACATTGAGCTAGTAACTCTGGAACAAACAAGCAACCAAAACCCAACTCACTGCCTTCGAGTCAATTCCAACGCACAGCGACCCTGGGTGAGTCTGGGTTGACTAGAGAAACATTCATAGACACTCCTATGTGAACAAGAAAGAGCTTTATATACAATAGCAGTTGAATATTGGGAAAAACATCCCAGTCCAGATCAAGTCTCTCAGTCTGACATTAGCCCATATGTCCGATACCAATCTATCAAGTCCTCTGCAGAGTCACAAAACACATGCAATGATGCCAAATGCAGGAGGAGCACAGGCCAGTGGGTTGAAAGTCTTGTGGATCAAGTTGTGTTGTAAGCATCTCAGCACTGGCAGGGGTCTCTACATGGCTTCTCTGGCTCCAGAGGTCTGGTTGCTTCAGGGTCGATTCATGTGGCTTCTCCAGCTCCCAGGGCCTAGCACCATGTGTCTTGTCAGTAGAGAATCTCTTAGGGAGTGAGCAGAGAGAAACAGTGTCTCCCACCTTGAGGTAGTTTATTGTGCCAACCTGGCCGATAAACACATGTGGGGTTAATTGAAGGGTGGAGGGATACATGGCTCAGGGAGCCTCGCCTTTCTAGTTCTTGGGTCTCTTGCTTTCTGATGGTCGGACCAGGGTGCAGCTGCCTTAGCAGTTCCCTGCTTCAGCT
>NW_022111358.1:47674244-47676381 GCF_000313985.2 Echinops telfairi | reverse complement strand
GGTGTCAACTTGAGTTTCCTAGTAGATACGGTGAAAGAAGCCCAGGAAGTAAAATCCAAGCGTAGATTTTTTCCTCTTTTTTTTGGTAAACCTATATGGCCCAGCACTTTACCATTTCGATGTGAAAGTAACGTACACAATTGTTCCTGGGATATTTCCATTCTTTTGTCCAAGCCTTTGGAATCCAGGTTATCCGCTCAGCAGCTGTTCACAGCAGCCAAGTTGAGTCCAATCCGTGGTTACAACAGGACTGCAGGCTGCCGGGTCCTCTGTCTGCTCACGATGGCTGCTGTGTTCGCACAGGGTCTCTGGGGACCCATGTGGGGACAGGATTGGCAGAGCCGGAGGTCCGGATCCTCCTGCCTGGCTGGGAAAGGTCAAGGTCAGGCGGTTGTCGCCATCATGGTGGGGCTGGAGCAGGGAGACTGAAGTTAGAGCTCGCAGATGGCACCTGGTGGGAAGGATCAGGGCCTCGGAGGCTGCAGACTCCTCCTGCTCAGACATGTAGGGGCAGGGAGACCCTCTGCCTTAGGACACTCTGTCCAGCCTGTGAGGTGCAGGCAGAACGCAGCCGTCTTGCCTTCACCTGGGGAGGCTTGGGGGAGCGGGGTGCCGCCTCTGTCCTGGGCATCGGTGTTGTAGCTTCCACTGCAGCCTTGTGGCCTTAAGAATTCTAGGGCAGTTCCAGGAGGATGGCCCGTAGACCAACAGGCTCCGTATCCCTGGGAGATGCCCCTTCATGCAGATGCTGGGATCGGATCTGGGTCTCCAGGCTGGCCCAGCTGGACCCTGAGTGTCTGTGGATGCCCCTAGAGGATCAGGCCCTCATTGCAGCCTGACTCCTTTGGGAGGCCAGCCCTGTGGAGCAGGGGGAGGGCTATGGTTCTCTGGACCCCCCAAGCATCAGGAGAAGTGTTGGGCTTGCTCCTGGACTCGGGAGATGCCATTTCCTGACTTCCTTTCCATCAAGCTTAAGGAGAGAGGACCAGAGTGGAGAGGGTCCGGGTTGGCCAGAGCCTCCTTCGCCATCCCCCTGTCTCCACAGGTCCCTCCCAGGATGGAGACCTGATTCGTGCACACCCTCGGGGGAGCGGTCCACACCAGCCAGAAGTGAGTCCACCCCAGCCTAGCACGCAAATCCCAGAGCTGGGGCTGGAAGTGAGAGTTTGGGTGGGAGTGGTCAAGGAGGGAGGTGCAGTGGGGTGGGTGGGGCAGTTCTAGGTGGTCGCAGACTGGCCGTGCATTCCCCAGGCGGCTGTGGCTGGCACAGGCCGGGATTCCGTCTCCCTGTCTTGGCAGAGGGACTCGGAGCTATTGCTGCTGAGCTAATGAAGAAGGGAGGAGGGCAGTGGTGAGAGCTGGCAAACACAAAGGCCTCGAGTGCCAAGTGCCCAACGCGGTGCCCACATGCCAGGCGATGAGGGCGGGAGACAAGGGGGTGGGGCTCTGTGCAGAGCAGAGCTAGCTGTCTGTAGGTCAGTTCGTTCCACCCCCTGCCTGTACTTGTCACTCACAGGAGCCGGGCTGCCCTGCCAGCCCAGTGAGCACTTAGCCAGCTGGTGGTTCTGGGCCGAGCATTTCTGAGAGAGGCAGGAGCCCCAGAGCCTGTGGGAGGAGCTGGCAGTGGGTGAGAGCAGCCCAAGGGCACTGCTGCCCCGTGGTGCAGCGCCACACCACGGGGTACAGGTCTCTTCATCCCTGGACTCCGGCCCTGCTACACCCTGGCTGAAAGGGGGAGCGTGGGCAGGAAGTGACAAGACAGGGGACAGAGGAGATGGATGGGGTGAGAAGGGTGAGCTGCGGTGGGAATGTTTGCTGCAGGATTAGAGGGTTACTGTCCCCCCCCCCCCTCAAGGCTTAGCATCCCCTCTTGGGCCTCTGCATGCCCCTCTGTTCCTCCCACTTGCATCCAGAAGGCATCAGAAGGTGAGGTGAGACCCTTGGGTGCAGGGCCTTGGATGAGGGGCTTCAGGGATGGAGGTGGGTCGGGCCGCCACCCTATGCTAAGCAGGTGTCAGAATCACACTATTTGTAATGTTGTAAGGCAGCCCCCCTCCAGGTTCCCTCACCTGCCCCCAGAGCCCCTGCTTTTATCCTTAGCCATTGGTGGTGGTTGCTATGGAGACCACAAGTGAAA
>NW_022111358.1:47672496-47673390 GCF_000313985.2 Echinops telfairi | reverse complement strand
TTTTTTTCTTCACCACTTCTACATCATCAAATTGCTGTCCTTTCATGTCCCTCCTCATTCATGGGAACAAAAAGAAGTCTTATGGCATGAGGTCAGGTGAGTAAGGTGCGTGGGGCAAGAGAGACATGCTGTCTTTTGCCAACTCTGGTGCACTGAGATGGCTGCATGAACGGGTGCGTTGTCATGGTGGCAAAACCAGTCCCCATCTGACACAAATCAGGACTTTTGGTTGCGCACCATCACACAATCTTTTCAGAGCCTCTAAATAGAAAGCTTGATTAACAGTCTGACCTGGTGGAACGAACTCCAAATGCACTGTGAGTCAACCATTTTTGCCAGTTTGCTAAGTTGTCAGACATCCAGAACGAGGTTTGTTATCAGTCGACATTTCACCTTTTTAGAAATGAGAAAATCACTCATACACTTGTGTCAATCCACTCCATCTGGCTCAGAGTGACCCCACTGTGCGTAATGGTAGCACCTGGCTCCACAGCAGCTGGATGTTTGGAAGTTGAATGCCAGGCTTTTCTTGTGAGGTCCCTCGGGGTGGACACTAGCCTCTCTGTGGGCACTGTGTTCGTTAACTGCTGGCCACAGCAAGGGGCTCTCATTCTGCTGTGACCACTGACCAGCTCACAGCGACCCTGCAAAAGGTTTCTGAGGCTGGAATTCCCTGTTTCCCAAAGTGGGTGAGACCACCCCCTGGGAAGACTGGCCTGTCCCAGGGGGGCGGCAAAAGCAGACACCTACGTTTTCCCTGCGGCCTGAAGAAGAATCGCTGCCCTGGCATTACGGTGCTGGCAAAGCGTCTTGGAGGAACAAGCCAGTCTTGTAGGAAGAAGGCCGGCCTGACGGCTCCTCAGAGGCAAGGAGGGCGAGACATGGTCTCTCACA
>NW_022111358.1:47656270-47671258 GCF_000313985.2 Echinops telfairi | reverse complement strand
GGGAGGGGGACCCCAGCCAGAATGACTGCACACACACCGTGGCCCCCGAGCACGGCTCTGGGCGGGCCTGTATCCGTCACTGTGTCCTCAAAGTCCACTCGGACCCATCCTGTCCCTCAAAAGGTATCTGCAAGTCCTGGCCCCTGGTGCCTGTGAGTGGGACCCAGTGCACACTGTCAGGTAGAGAGCGGGTCACGTTGTTGCAGCGGGACCCTGGTCCGGTAGGAGTAGAGCCCTTTCAAACAGGAGAGGAGGCCCTGGGACAGGTAGGTGGTGGGGGCAGAGGAGGTGGGACTTAAAACAAGCAGGAAAGGGGTTGGAGGCATTTGACGCGTGGCACAGATCCTCCCCAGGGGAATCCAATTGGCCAGCATCTGGATTTGGTGATGCCTTGGGCTAAGCCATGGGCTGCTTGCTGGAAGGTCGGTGGTTCGAAGCCACCGGCCGCTCCTGCGGAGAAAGAGCCGGCAAGCTGCTGCGCAGACACAGTCTTAGAAACCTGTGTAGCAGCCCTGCCCCGTCCTGGAGGGTCTCTCTGAGCCGGCCCCCTGGCACGGAATGAGTTCCTCCTCGGGGACTGAGGGCCAGTACATTTCTGATCTTTTTTGTCCACTTGAGTCCTGACATGCCCCCTGCCAGGCAGACAGACAAGGCAGGCGCATCCCCCGCCTATCTACGGAGAAGGGGTTGAGGCCATCAGAGCCGCTGGCTGGGGACCTGGCCTTGACCTCATGTCTGACCACTCAAAGGCCCCGAGCCACTGTTCCCAAGAAAGGGAGTCCTGCCCCAGCCCCCACCCCTCGCCAATCCTGCGTGGGCTCCGTATTCCAAAATATACTGCCAACAAAACGGAACGTGTAAGGTAACAGTGCCAGTGTTTCTCCCAGTATTAATCACAGACATATGTACCTGTCAATCACCCCTCCGCTCTGCATCCAGGCGGAGCCCAGGAAGGAGCTCGTGCCCCTCCCTGCTCAGCTCAGCTCCCCCCACCCATCGCAGGCTCACAGCCGCTGACAAATGTGCCCAGAGCCTGCCTCTCAGGGGGGAGGTCAGGGGTGTTAGTGGATGAAACAAAGATCCCAGGGTTTACATTTGACATTGCTGGGAGACAGAGGGGCGGTTAATGGGGAGGGGGCGCTGAAGAGCAGAATAAACACAATCAAGATGCGTGTGTGGTCCAAACACCAAGCCCCTGCCTCCCAGAGGGCAGGATAGAGCTACCCCTTTGTGTCTCCAAGGTGGTCAATCTTTATGGGAGCAGAGGGAGTTCGAAACCCAGCCCAATGGGTCACCACCGGCTATGCCACCAGGCCTCCTGGCACATTAGACTCACTGCCATTGTGTGGAGGCCCACTCACAGGGACCCTACAGGACAGGGCAGAACTGTCCTGGTGGGTTTCCGAGACTGTCACTCTTTAGGGGAGTAGAAAGCCTCATCTTTCTCCCGAGGCGCCCCGCTGGAGGGTTTCGAACTGCCAACCATGTGGCTCACAGTCCAGTGTGTAACCACTGAGCCACAGGCTGCTGGCATGCTGGACAGCAGTTGTTGGAAGGTGGATGCTGTCTTCGTCCCTCAATGCCACTGGAACGGGGACCCGGACAGCCGGTGTGGTGGCCATGAGGGCCAAGTTGATTTGTCTCTGACCAGCTCTGAAGGCTGACCATCCAGACCATGGCCCGGCCCCGTGGGTCCCCCCCTCATTTGTAGATGGGGGCCCTTGGGTCTTTGGCCTGTAGATGCTCACATATGACGTCCATTCCCCTGCCCAGGCCCCCGGCCATTTCTGAGCACACTCTCTGCTTTTTCATATAACTCAGGAGAGAGGGTGTTAACACGCTCCTCATTAAAGCACCAAGGAGGCCCTATTTCCAAATAAGGGTACGCCCACATGCAGAGGGGGTGAAGAGCCCAGCATATATTTTGTTGGAGGGGTGGGACACACACCATTCAAACCACCAAAACACTGCCATCGAGTCCATGGTGACTCACAGTGACCCTCCGTGGGTTTCTGAGACAGTAACTGTCTACGGGAGCAGAAAGCCCAGCCTCTCTCCCAAGGAGCAGCTGGTGGTTTTGAACTGCTCACCATGGGGATCGCAGCCCAAGCCATAGTCTGGAGAAATAATGAGCAGGACAAGGGGACTTTGGGGTGAGTGGGGAGGACTGTAATTTCAAATGGGGCTCATGACATGTCTACAGAGTCGATTTTCTGTGGTCTTGTTAAAATATCGGCAATCACGCAAAGCCATCTAAGTGTGTACCCAGGTACACTGGTAGAGTACTTGGTATAGACACCTTACAGTGGTGTGCTAACTGCATCGTGGGCAGCGGAGCAAGGAGTGATGTTGTCAAGGATTGCCTCTGGCCTGGGCCCATGATCCATGCTCATGGAGCAGCAATCAAGAGATTAAGAACGTGCTGCATTGGGTCACTCTGCCCCACAAGCCCTCTTTGAGGGGCTGAAAGGGAAGATGCTATTTGGAGGACTAGGTGCCCCTGACCCAGGCCATGGCACCTTCAATAGCCTCCTTGCCTGAGGCAGATGGACACCGAACAGGGAAGCCCAAAGCGCCAATCCATTTGGATCGTGGTGCTGGTAAAGATGACTGGCAGGACTGCCGGCTGCTACAAGGACCAACCCATCTGAGGCACAACCACGGTGCTCCTTAGGCTGGAGGCGAGGGTGGTGGGACAGTCTCACGTAATGCGGACGTGTTGTCAGGGGAGACCAGTCCCTGGAGAAGGACATCCTGCTTGGTCCGTAGAGGGGCAGCGAAAAAGAGGAAGGCCCCTGACCAGATGGATGGACACCTTGGCTGCCACCACAGGCCCCCACCTGGCAGCAAGGTGAGGCTGGAGCAGGCCCAGACGGTGTCTCCCTCTGTTGCCCCTCGGGTTGTGATGGGGCGGAGCACACTCAGCCTCACCTCACAATCGCAACAGTTCCACACGAGCCCCACGAGAAATAAAAAGGGAAAGGACACACCCCAAAGAGTTCTAATGCGCCGTGGGCCCCTGCCTACGCCCACACCCCCGCTTCCCCACAGCATCAAGGGGACACACTGCTTGACGTCCGTCCCCCAGAAGCCCTTTTAGCTGTTGACTCGTATTTCTAAACCAATGACAGGCTCAGACTTTGCAGAGAGGAGTGGCATGGGGGCTTCCCGGCAGGGCCCCCTGGGTCCCAGCACCATCTGAGGATGCTGTGATTCAGCAGAGAGGAAGTGGGTCATGTCTGCGCTCTGGGGTAGCTGCAGGCATCACAGCATCCCCGGAGCAAACTTTGTTCGTCTAAAGCAGCAGCGTGTTCTCGGCTGTCAATGGACTCTGTTGTCTGTGCTGTCAGGCGCCACCCAGCCCATGCCTGCTCACAGCCAGGCTGCACGCAGCAGAACGGGACACTGTTTGAGTTTGCTATCCCATCCGGGCCTGCTTCGCTAAGATCCTGAGCTGCTGACTATTGGTGACCCGCCCTGTTGTTTGCTGCCTGTGGGAGGACTCTGCCTGCATTCCCCGAGGGAAGACTCAGCTGTCTGATTCCTTCACCTTGGACCCAGCAGCCCCCATGAGTTGAAGGACTTCAGTATATTAGCTGTTCCACAGAAGTGAGTTGAACTGAGCGCTTTGTACTGCAGTGTGGACTAATTAGCTGTCATATTCCTTTGTGCTGTATAAACCTATCATCCCCGCCCCCCCTTAAACCGTTGTTTATTGGCAGTGAGCGTGAAAGGGCGATGGAGTTAGCATACACAGACAACACCTATCATTTTATAGATATATAATCATAAGTGTCCTGGTTTTGTTTCTCTAGAGAACCCTGCCTATCACGGCTTCTATTTATGTGTTACAATCTATCTATGTGTGCTACAATTTATACATCCATGTATGTATAAATACTGTCTATGTATCTATGTGTGTTACTATCTATACATCTGTGTAAGATACTCTCTTTGCATCTATCTATATGTGTTACTGTTTATGTATCTATGTGTTACTGTGTAGGTGTCCGTGTGATTTATAATCTCTGCATCTACGTGTGCTACAATGTATGTGTCTATTCATGTGTGTTACTAGCTGTGTGTCTGTTACTGTTTATGTATCTATGTGTTACAATCTGTGCATGTATGTGTGCTACTTATCTATCTTTTAAACACAATTATTTATTTATTTTCATCCTACTTCCTCCCTCCTCTTCCTCCATGGCCCCCAGCTTCCCTACAAGCATCAAAGTCGGCTTCTTTGGGTGTGAAACCATCGTTCCTTTGTACCATGGGTCTCGTGCCGTATTTGTCTTTATGGGACAGACTGGCTTCACTGGGTGTACCTCACAGGCTCCCCTGTGTCCTGCGGTGGTTGACAGTTTGGTTATTCTTTGAGGATGCATAGTGTATCATGAACATACATTTTTGGCACGTGTGTCCTGAAGTGTCTGAGTCCATTCCACCGTCAGCCGTCAGGTTCTGTTTCAGCTGATTTGCTGCTGCCCCGGGCCGTTGGTCTTACCTGTTGAGTCCGTTCTGACCACCGTGGCCTGACGAACAACTGGATGAAACACTGCCCGCTCCTGCGCCGTCCTCACAAGTTGTTCGTACGTGTGAGCCCACTGCTGCTGCAGCCACGGTGTCCGTCCATCCCGCTAAGAGGTTTTCCTCTTCTTCTCTGCCCTCGGCTTTACCCAGCACGATGTCCTCTGCCAGGGACCAGTCCCTCCTGGCAGGATGTCCAGAGGACGCAGGACCAAGCCCCACTGTCGTCGCCTTTGAGGAGGACCCTGGCTGCACGTCTCCCGGGGCGATCTGTCTGTCCTTCTGGCAGCCCATTGGCACACGTTCTCTGGGCCGTCCACAGGGGTTCAGGACCCCATGAGGGTGGCACGTCCACTCCGGTCTCTCTCCTGGTCTGGCTTTCATGGGCCTAGGAGGCCCGTGGTTGGAGGAGGCCAGGGCTCGGTTCGGGCACACCTCAAGGTGGCTGCTTTCTTTGTAAAACAGATGGTGAATGGTCTTCTCCTACAGATCAGCCCACGGGCCCTGTCACTTGACTCCCCAGCTGCTGCTTCTACCCTTGGTCGTTGATCCCAGCAGAATGAGACCACTGGCCAGGCCTGTGTCTTCTCCACGGGCCCAGTTGAGTTGTGAGGATGGGCAGGAAGCAGCGGCACTATATGCTACACACCTATACACACACACACACACACACACACACACACACAATCTTGGCTTCTCTGCATCATCCAACATCATCCAACTACAAACATCTTCCAACAGGCTTCCAAGCACCCTGGGGTCCACAGTCCTCAGGCCCTGCCATCCTTAGCTGCAGACACACCCCAGGCTGGTCTCCGACTGCCCTCAGCCTGCTCTGTGCTTCACCCCTCCTGGCATACTGGGGCCTCTGGGGAGCAATGCTCCTCCAGAAACACGCTGGAGGTAAGCCCACACCCTTTTCTGGAAGCCCTTCACCAGACTGAGGGCCAGGCAGCAGGGTGGTCCCGAGAGGCCCCTCTGGCAGCTGACTGCTGATACTGATCAGGACGTGTGGCAGGTGCTCATGAAAGACCCGTCATGGACGGGCAACAATTGGCGGCTGACGGCACTCAGGGCTCTGCTATTGCCACAGTGCAGGTCCATCCTCCGCCCACCTGGACGTCCTGTGCCTCAGCAGGAGTGATGGTCCTTTGTCATTTCTCTGCCCCAAGCCAATTACTGTCACTGTGGAAACCCATGGCCCTGGAACTCCCCCAGGGCCGGGTGGGGCCAGGGGCAGTGTCTTGGGACAGATGGAACATCACGGCAGGGGGTCGCTTTGTTGCTGGGGGTGAAGTGGTGGCAGGGGCTTGCGTTCTAAGCATGGTGCAGGGCCATCGTCTCTGAGGCAGAGTTTGGCTCCCTTCCATGGTGACCTGGGGTTTCTCCAGGTGCGCGTGCACACGCGCACGCACACACACACACACATTCCCAGAGGCTGGGGCCAGGGAGCAGGCCACCCCTGTGGAGGCAGAGTCCCATCATGTGAGCTGCTGCAGCAGCGATGTGTCCACCTCCATTTGGCAGTGGCAGCAAGACTTGGGGTCCCTGGGGAGCCCCGCAGTTTGCAGTGAGGTGTGGAGAATGGAGAAGGCTGGGGCGTTCATAACAGCAGCAGGGCTCCCAAGCGGCAGGCTAGACTCCCTCGCTCTTTAATTATCTGGAATTAGAGCTCCGTCCTCCGTCCCTCTTATGTCCCTCCATTAATTACCTGATCCATATGTAAAGTGACACACATAATTCTTGCAGAGCCAAAGGGGTCCCGCACCAAGACCCCCATCATCTCTTAATCATGGCGTGGAACGGAGTGGAGGGCAAAGGACCCCAGAGCCTGGCCCCACTCAGCCTGGCGACTGCGAGGCTCAGGGTCTCTGCTCGACTGCCCGACTGCCAAGCCCCGGGATGCCCCCCAAGCATGAAAGGGTGGGGGCCAGCGATGGATTGAAGGCTCGTGCCTCCCATCAGATCTCTGATGGATGGAATGTCACGTAAGCAGAAGTGACAGCCGGAAGGAGCCAGCCGAGGAAGGCACTGCAGGGCCAGGGGACAGAGCAACCCCCAGACTTGTCCCCACCAGAGCAGTGGAGGTCTCAGACAAGGTGGACAGAAACCCTTTAGGGGGGAGTTTCTGTGCTGGGGGCTGAAGAATGGAGTAGGGCCATTATCACCTCCTCACCAATGGCTTTAGAAGCATGGCATCGGGGCATGGGGGCAAGGCAGACACAGACAGACATGACAGAGGGACACAGAGAAAGAGACAGACAGACAGACAGACAAAAAAGCACAGACAGAAAACTTACAGAGAGAGACAAAGAAAAACAAATCGACACAGAGACAGATAAAGAGAGGCAGGGACCTCACACAGAGAGAGACAGACTCAGAGACAGTAGAGCAGAGACAGAGACCTTATAGACAGAGACAGACTCAGAGACAGCAGAGCAGAGAGACAGAGCCCTGGCAGACAGACAGACTCAGAGGCAGCAGAGCAGAGAGACAGAGACCTGACAGAGACAGACTCAGAGGCAGCAGAGCAGGGAGACGGGGCAGGCAGGAGACAGGCACTGAGCGTGTCAGGGTCTGTCAGTTTGGGCTCAGGAGGAACTGAGGCCCCCCCCCCTCCCCCAGCTTTCCAGTGCCTGGGTTACAACCCCGGGTGGGCTCCAGTGGGCGGGGTTGGCGGCTCAGCAAGCGATGGCGAAGGGTGTCCCTGGGGCAGGACGATGGTGTCTTCTGGTGGGTGCAGGGCACCCAAGTGCTGGTTCCAGGGCCGAGGCAGTAGCAGAAGCACCCTCTTAGATGGGCCCTCACCCACTGGCACAAGGACCCTTCCCACCACCACCACAGGGCGCCTCTCTGCCTGCAGCCCCTGCCTCCGTGTCCACACTCCTCCTGCCCACTCTGCAGTACCCAGGCTCCTAGAGCCCCCCACCCCTTCAGCCCTCCTGATGCTGAGAAACCCCCACCCCAAGAGTGAGGCTCAGAGAGGAACAGACACCGAGGGGCTCAGAGTCTCCTGGCACTGGGAGTGGGATGTGTGCTGGGCCTGGAACCCTGAAGCCCACCCCCAGGATGCCAGGGAAGTTCCTGCAGGCGGGAGCTGCAGGTGGGTGCCATCCCCTGCAGATGGGTGCCACCCCCAGGAGGCCAGGGAAGTTCCTGCAGATGGGTGCCACCCCCAGGAGGCCAGGGAAGTTCCTGCAGGTGGGTGCCACCCCCAGGAGGCCAGGGAAGTTCCTGCAGGTGGGTGCCACCCCCAGGAGGCCAGGGAAGTTCCTGCAGGTGGGTGCCTGCTGGGGGGTATTGGGGGGCTCGACTGCGCTAAAGCACAGGTGCCACCCCCATCTCAGCAGCTGCTAGCTGTGGGAGCTCAGTCGGCCAGTGTCTCTACACCCTCTCTCCCGGGTCCCTGGCTCCCAGGACTGTGGCCTAAGCAGTGCGTTTGGATGAGGAGTCTTGCTCCAGACAGGCAGGGCACAGTCCTGTATGTCCTAGGGCGGCGCAGGGTAGAGTCCAGGGGAGCCTCACTGTCCCTGACACATGGCCCTGAGGACTTGGCAGTCCAGCCTCAGGGACCCGAAGTCCCACAATTCCCGAGAAGCGGCCGTTTCCCCATGGTGACCCTACAGGGCAGGGGAGGACTTCCCCTGCTGGTTTCCTAGACAAAGACCCAGGATCCAAGGGCGGGCCTGGCGCAGGCAGGCCGGGCTCGGAGTTGCGTGTCACTGAATCCGCGGTCAGTCGACCTGGATCCAGCCGCTCAGCCGGCCGGGGTGAGAATGGAGTAAGGACGAGAGGGGCGGGGTCTGTGTGCGTGACTGTTCCACGCCTGCGCACCCCCATCCTACACCTGCCGGAGGGCGCACCGCCCCTCCCAGGACCCTCCCCCTCCCTCTGCTCCCCGGTCCTCCCTGAGCCAGGCCTTGGGACTTTCCCTGAGGCCAGCTGCCCAGGCCCAGGAGTTCCTTCCCGGGCCTGGGCCCCTGCCCCGAAGCCGCCACACCTTGACGCCCTGGGCTGTCAGCTCGCAGTCACTTCTTCTCAGGCCCTGTCCCCCAGCCCCCTCCCACTCCTCTTCCCCGGGGGGCTGCGGCTCTACCTGCTGGGAAGGGAGGGAGTGGGGCGAAGAGGGGAGGAGCCTGGTCCTTTTCATCTCTGCAGTCTCCCCCTCGCTCTGCCCGCTCTCTCCTTCCCCGCCCCTTCAGAAACCTCGAAGCACCCCTCCCCGGCCACCCCCCGCACCCTTTTCCTCTCCGTGGCGTCTCCCCTTACATCTCCCGATCCCCGCTCCAAGCAGATCAAGACCATCCTATTAGATAATGATAACCACAAGTACTTCTTTGTTCCGTCTGTTCCTTTCAAAGCGCGAGCGCCCAAGGTCACGGGCCCTCCGCGCGCGCGCATCAATCTTACCGCCGCCGCCGCCCCGCCAGCCGCGGTGGCCTCCGCGGGGTCCCCACAGCCCGTCCGCCGCCGCCCGCGCCTTTGTTTGAGGTGGCGGCCTCTCCACCTTTGCATATTCAATGCGGCCCCCTCCCCCCACCACTCCCGCACTGCACGGGGCTTCCCGGGAGGGTTGGGGCCGGAGCTGGAGACAACCCCCCCCCACCAATCTGCTGCCCCTCCCCCGCCCACCCACTATCAACCCAGGCAGGCGCCTTTGTTCTCCGCCTGGCTGCGTCCCCATCACCTGCCCCAGGAGCGACGTCTTCATAACGTGATTAGATCCAAAGGCCCCTCACAGCGTGTCTTCACACGATGGCAGGTGGGGAAGTCCGGGCGAGGGGGCACTTAAGGAAGGTGTTCTACAGGGTGCCTGAGGTGAGGAAGGAGTGGGTGGGGGCCTCTCAGGACACTTGTGGGACTAGGGGCACAGCTCTGCTCCATTGCTGCCTCCTCTGCCCTCCTGCACCCCAAGGCCAGAAAAGGGAGCCAACCCAGGTGGAAGCCATTGGGGTTCAGCTGTAGGGGGGCTGGTGCTGAGCAGAGAAGGCTCAGAAGGTTCTGGAGCAGCTGTAGAACCTCCGTCCCTCACTTCCCTCCTCTCCCCCAAGGTCCCTCCCTCTGGACTGACCCATGTAAAGATGCGGAGGGGCTGCCCTGGGGCATCCACACATGCACCTTTGAACCATGGAAGGCAAAGTGGGGATCATCATCACAGTCTCCATTACCCTAGGTGTCAACACCACCTGCCAGCCAGGGCTCCCTGGGGACCAGAGCCCTGACTCTTCAGGTCCCCTCCCCAGAAGTCCCTCCACCACCCAGCAGAGCCTCTGCGGGCCCAACAGGTGCTAAAGCAGTACCCTCTGGGCTGGCAGTCTCCCTGCCCCAGGAAGGGGCAGGCCTTTCATGGGTGAACAAGGAATGTGGGTTGCTATGGATTGGCATGTGCCCCCTCAAAACAACCAAACCACCCAACAAACGAAATTTGCTGCCGCCAAGTCAGTCCCGACTCCTGGCAACCCCACAGGACAGGGCAGAACTGCCCTGTGCGTTCCCGAGAAGGAAGTAGAAAGCCTCATCTCTTTCCTGCGGGGCAGGCTGGTGGTTCCGCCCCCAGTAAACAATAGCCCCCATTTCTACCCTCTGGTGAGGGCCCTGGGGGTGTAGTGGTGACAGGCACTGGGCTGCAAATAGCAAGATCAGAAGTTCCAACCCACCAGCCTATCCGAGAGAGAAAAAGGAGGCTTTCTAATCCCATAAAAAGTGAGTCTCAGAACCCTGCCCTATAGGGTCTAACCTGTCCTATAGGGTCGCTAGGAGGCAAATGGATGCCACAGCAGTGAGCCGGGTTCAGGGTTTCTGTCCTCACTGCTGATCTTCCTCGTGTCTCTGCCCACTCCTGTCCCAGAGGTGTCCTGACAGTGAGCCCTGCGGTGCGACCCCGCGCTTGTCTTTCTGGCTTGGGCTCACTTCTCTCAGCCTAATGGTTTCAAGGAGACAGATGGATGTCATAGAGGGACCCAAGCACACCCGCTCTTGCTGGCCACGCTGGCCGGGACGGGCACGATTTCCTTCTGTTCTACGGAAGGTTGTCCTGACTTGCACGCCACTGGCCAGTCACTAACGGAAGGGCATTGTCAAGCGCATCCACTGTGTGGCCTCTGTCAGATCTGGTGGAACATTATTCCCTGGTGCGGCGGGACAACACTTTGTGTCGCCACCCATCAGGGTTCCACGCTGGGCTGCTAACCATGAGGTCAGCAGTTTGAAACCCCCAAGGGAGAGAGACGGGGCTTTCTACTCTTGTGAGGAGTTAACAATCTCAGAACCTCGCAGGGGCAGTGCTACCCTGTCCTGCGGGGCTCTGGAGTCAGCATCGACCGGCTGGCGGTGAGCTTGGTTTTGGGTTTTCTCCGTCCATCGTGGGCACTCGGACTGTGTCAGCCTTGGGTCGTTGAGACACCCCCCCACCTTTGAGGGCAGTTTCGTGCCTCAGCTCTAAGTTTGCAGAGAAGGTTCACACTTTGGTTGGGGAGGGGCCGCTGTGGGGGCTTGCAAGGTCTCCAAGCAATGACTCCTAAATCAGAAAGGACCCCGGAAGCAAAGACAAGGACATTGGCATCAGGCCCCACCGAGAGAGTGGGTCTGCAGCCTGGCTGCCAGCCGAACACCCATTTGACCCACGTCTATTCATAACTCAGGCTGCCCGGAGCAGAAATGGGCTGGCTCATTAGATCTACAACACCCCCACTCCCACCCCTACCCCCTGCCCATGGTGGGAGGGAGTATGGGTTTCTTAAAGACTGAGTTTAAATTAAGCTTTTAAACTGTGACTGAGCAATATTTTATGCTGACAATTAGCCTAGACAGACAGTTCATGGCACTGATGGGATAATTTATACACACTCCTTGCCAACACAGGGCCACCGGTGCTGCTGCGTGCTGCCAGTGAAGAGGCTTCCCTGGCCACCGTAGGAGGGGTGGCCCACACTGTGGGGTTGGCCTGGCAGTGGACCACCCAGTGCCCAGGCTGGGCAATGGCAGGGTTGAGCGTGGGAGGGAAATTCCAATGTCTCAGGTCACACCCAGGGAGTCTGGTCTCCTCCCTCTGCCACTGGGGAGCTATGTGGGCCGGGGAAATGTCATGTTCACTCTGAGCCTCAATTTCCTCCTCTGTAAAATGGGAACGCCTTGCCCAGAAAGGTCCTTGGTGGGTGTGTGTGTACTGAGATGGTGCCGGGAACACAGGCTTCCCTCTAGAGGGCCCTTCCCTCCGTGCCCTCTGAGCACCCGGCATGGCAAAGGGACTTGCAGATGGGGGTGGAGGGTGGTGGTAGTTACATAATTTGAGAAATAGAGTGAAGGGGTGGAGTCTAGCCTGTCCCTCGGGTCACGGCCTGATGATGCCTCCTTGTGGGCATGGCCTCCTCATAAGGAGGGTCTTGGAGACCTCCCCAACTCTCTGCTTCTACCTTTCTGTTGACAAGTCAAGTGGAGCCATGCTGAGACCTGTGAGAGCCCTAGAGATGCTTCCATCGCCTCTGGATCCACAAGACTTTGCACCCACCAGCCTGTGACCTTCCTGCATTTTGCATCATTGCATGTGTTGCGTGAGTCTGAAGAGGGCTCTGTGGGCTTATCCTGGGACTTACGGACTTGATCTGGACTAGGCTGGGAGGTTTTCTTAATATACAATTACTCTTCGATATAAAGCTGTTTCTTCTGCATGTATGCGTGCTATCATGATTTGTTTCTTTAGTCAACCCGGTCTGACACAGAGAGGAGTCAAAGGCCAATTTTCAGTATTTATAGCTGCTCCGATTCCTCTTCCACAACCCGTCTGTCACAGCCTCAGGCTGTGGTGGCCTTGTACGTGTTGCTGGGATGCTGGAAGCAATGCCACCAGCACTTAAGAGTCTGTCATGCTGGGCAAGGTTTCAGCAGAAGCTTCCAGACCAAGACAGACCAGGTGATCCACTTTTGAGAGTCAGCCATTGACCACCTGCGGATCACAACAGGATATTCCTGATACAGCCCTGGAAGACAAGCTCCCCTAGACTGGAAGGCACCCCCGGTGCAGCACCGTGGCTGCAGCAATGGACAGGAAGCTGGTGCAGCATCTGGTGGTGTTCAGTTCCTTTGCCCATCCTGCTCCAAGGCGACTGGGAGCACATTCTACCCCAACCCCAGCAGCCCCGCCCACCTGCGGCAGCCGCCCACCTTGGGCGCCAGGACACTGGGGAGAGCCACACGAGCAAGACTTTTAAGACAGCATCGTTGGCTTTGCCATGCTGGCAGGGGTCTCAGTGGCAGCCGTGGGTGCCCCAGGGGTCTTGAGATGATAACTCCACATGCTTCTGTGATCTTGTCACCCAGACTTGAGAGCTTGCCTGGGTGGCCACTGTCTCCAGGGCCCCTCAGCAGCGGTGTCTGGCAGCTTGCCCTTAACACAGGCCCCAGAGGCGCCAGGGATGGAGGAGGTCCAGCGGCAGATGCAACCATGGGGTCCTAACCCTCTACCCCTTGGCTGCTTCACAGAGGCACCCCGGGGAGAGAGTAGGGAGCGTTGTTCCCTGGGCCCAGGCTGGTGGCGGATCAGCAGGATGGGTGCTGGCAGGGACTGTCTGGACCCCCTGCCCTCCTCCCACCTGTCCTCACCACGTAGGCTCGCCCAGACCAGTTGTCCAGTCACCTCGGACTCATGACACCCTTGCGTGTGTCTGAGGAGATGGGGCTCCGTGGGATTTTCTGGGCTGACTTGTCAGAAGAAGTCATCTGTTCATCCACACAACTCCAGTGGACTTGAGCCACTAGCATTTCCACCAGGGGCCCTCGGAACTCGATGTGCCAACCACGTGTTGTGCCAGACATGGTGCTGAGCACTGTGCCTGAGCTGTTCCACTTGGCCCTCCCAGCAACCAGGGGAAATGCTGTCCCTTGTCATCGATAGTTCACTGATGGGGCAGGTGATGCTCTAAGAAGTTAGCAATAGATTTTACATATACTTACACCTATCTATCTTGTTTACTAATGCAGCCTGCTTGGCACATAGGAGACGCTCAATAAAAACCTTGCTAAATGAAAAAAAAAAAGAAAGAAAAAAGAAGTTAGCAAACTGATCCAGGGTCCCGCAGGTGGTGACAAGGCTAAGATACAATATCAGTCTCCACAGCCCCAGAGCTGCAGTTTAGAGACCATTCCCTTGTCTGTAATATGACCCTGTCTCTCAGGAGGGCCAATGGAAGGATGGGCAGATGAACAAATGGATGGATGAGATACATGGCACATGTTGAACAAAGGGACAACTGGATGGAAGGGTGGATGGAGATGGATGAATGGATGAATAGAGATAGATGGGTGGGTGGATGGATGGAGATGGATGGATGGGTGGGTAGAGATGGATGGGTGATGGATGGATGGATGGAAAGTTAAGACAGATGGATGAACAAATGGATGGACAGAAGAATGATGGCTAGACAGATGGCTAGACTTGTGTATGGGTGGGAGGAGAGAGGAATAGACAGATGGACAGATGAGTAGATGAATGGGTGGAATAGATGGCTATGTGGACAGAGCTCTGGGTGGAGAGATGGATGGATGGATGGGCAGATGGAAGGGGGATAAGACAGCTGGACTATGGACACGTGGATGATGGATAGACAGAGATGAGCAAGTGGATAGATAGATGGATGGACACATAGATGAGTGAACCGATGGGTGGAGGGAAGAATGAGTGGTTAGTCAGATGGACAGGTGACTGGAGGGATGGACAAATAGATAAGTAGGCAAGTGCATATGTGGAAGGAGTGGGGAGGGAAGGATGGAGGGCTGGATATGTGGACAGAGGGATGGATGGATGCATGGATGCATGCATGGGTGCACACGCATGAATATAAATTAGCAAGCTCACCCCCACCCCCTGCTGGTGCTCATGGCCTGGGTGGGCCCGTTGCTGTATCCGTACAACCGTCCTAGTGGACAGCCTCCAGCTCCAAGCAGGGACAAACTTGCACACACGGTAGTTTGTTGGCCCAAAATAATTGCCTCCCATCAGGATGTGTTAGAGCTGAGGAGTAACATGGACTCCAGTTACCTTAAGATTTATGACACACGATGTGCTATTCTTTCACCACAACACATCTGCATAACATGCAGCTATTACTGCAGCTTCGCTGGACCTGAACGCCAGTGTGCTTCCAGCCACGGTCTCCGGAGGTAGACAATGGGCTGAAACAACACCACCACGTGACGTCTCAGCCCCGTGTCTTTATTAAAAACAGGCCAGGGTGCACTGCGAACCCGGCCGGCCTGCCCCCTCACACAGGGCGTCTCTCTGCTTCCTCCCATCCATCTTGCGTTTCCTGAGTGCTGACGCCTGGTTTTAAATGCACAAGAAGACCTGGCGATGCATGCGAGCTTGGCTGCACTTCCACTGCCTGGCGCATCTGGTGGCCCTTTGCATTGCCGCGGCGCCGCCATGGCTTGGCATAGGTTCACGTGGCCAAGCCTGTGCTGTCT
>NW_022111358.1:47653987-47656170 GCF_000313985.2 Echinops telfairi | reverse complement strand
TGGATGGATGGAGATGGATGGATGGGTGGGTAGAGATGGATGGGTGATGGATGGATGGATGGAAAGTTAAGACAGATGGATGAACAAATGGATGGACAGAAGAATGATGGCTAGACAGATGGCTAGACTTGTGTATGGGTGGGAGGAGAGAGGAATAGACAGATGGACAGATGAGTAGATGAATGGGTGGAATAGATGGCTATGTGGACAGAGCTCTGGGTGGAGAGATGGATGGATGGATGGGCAGATGGAAGGGGGATAAGACAGCTGGACTATGGACACGTGGATGATGGATAGACAGAGATGAGCAAGTGGATAGATAGATGGATGGACACATAGATGAGTGAACCGATGGGTGGAGGGAAGAATGAGTGGTTAGTCAGATGGACAGGTGACTGGAGGGATGGACAAATAGATAAGTAGGCAAGTGCATATGTGGAAGGAGTGGGGAGGGAAGGATGGAGGGCTGGATATGTGGACAGAGGGATGGATGGATGCATGGATGCATGCATGGGTGCACACGCATGAATATAAATTAGCAAGCTCACCCCCACCCCCTGCTGGTGCTCATGGCCTGGGTGGGCCCGTTGCTGTATCCGTACAACCGTCCTAGTGGACAGCCTCCAGCTCCAAGCAGGGACAAACTTGCACACACGGTAGTTTGTTGGCCCAAAATAATTGCCTCCCATCAGGATGTGTTAGAGCTGAGGAGTAACATGGACTCCAGTTACCTTAAGATTTATGACACACGATGTGCTATTCTTTCACCACAACACATCTGCATAACATGCAGCTATTACTGCAGCTTCGCTGGACCTGAACGCCAGTGTGCTTCCAGCCACGGTCTCCGGAGGTAGACAATGGGCTGAAACAACACCACCACGTGACGTCTCAGCCCCGTGTCTTTATTAAAAACAGGCCAGGGTGCACTGCGAACCCGGCCGGCCTGCCCCCTCACACAGGGCGTCTCTCTGCTTCCTCCCATCCATCTTGCGTTTCCTGAGTGCTGACGCCTGGTTTTAAATGCACAAGAAGACCTGGCGATGCATGCGAGCTTGGCTGCACTTCCACTGCCTGGCGCATCTGGTGGCCCTTTGCATTGCCGCGGCGCCGCCATGGCTTGGCATAGGTTCACGTGGCCAAGCCTGTGCTGTCTCCCCACAGTGTTGGCGCATGCTCTGACCAGGGTTACAGACGCTGCCTCAGCCACGTCCCAAAAGGCTCGCTTGCAGGGCCTTCTGCCTCCATCCCTCCTACCAAGGAGGGAAGGCAGGGCTGGAGGGCAGGACCCCTCCAGAGATAGCACGGCCAATCAGTGGGGAGGAAGGTACACACACACACACACACACACACACACACACACACCACCTCAGGCCTGTTCCTCGAACATCTGCTGACATAAAAATCCAGGCCCAGGCCAGTTGTGTGGAAGATAGTCAGCCTCATTCAAAATGAAAGGCATGCAAATTGAAACAATAAAGGAAGATGCCCACCAATGACGGTCGGGCGCTGGGGGTGGAGCCGAGAGAGGACCTGCCCTCTGGCCACCACAGTGGAGTGTAGAAAGGATGGACCGGACCCACTGCTCCCCAGTCTCCATCCTCAGAGCAGGGTGCCCCAGGACCAGCAGCATCTCTGAAGATGCAGATTCCCACGCCTCACCCCAAGGGCCTCGGGGGTCGCACTTGGTTAAGCACTCCACGGGCGAGCCCACCGGCCTCTCTGCAGCAGACAGGAAGGGTGGCCATGGCCTCCATGAAAGAGGACAGCCTTGGAAACTCTGGGAGGCATTCTCCTCTGGTCACTCCGAATCCGAACAGACTTAGCAGCCATGTGTTCGGTTCCAGGGGCTTGGGACCTCCCCTGGACTGCTGAATCAGGAACTGGGGGTGGTACCCAGCAGTCTCTGTTTAACCTGTGCCCAGGTGTTCCTGAAATCTTACTCGCTTAGAAGCGGTGCTGTTCAGAGCCATTTCTGACCCAGAAACCTCACTTTCCTGTTCTATGACATCTCCTAATTGGTTATTGCTCGCCTATTAGCACAGCCATGGATTAAAAAAAAATCATTTTATTGGGGGCTCTTACAGCTCTTATAACATTCCATACATCGATTGCATCAAGCACATTTGTACATATGTTGCCATCATCATTTCCAAAACATTTTCTACTTGAGCCCTTGGTAT
>NW_022111358.1:47649415-47652807 GCF_000313985.2 Echinops telfairi | reverse complement strand
CTTTTTTTGGAATTACTTTTTAGGCAGCTATATTTGTAAGTGTGTGTGACCAGCTAATGAACAAGAGGAAAGAAATCTGAAACCAGTTGCTAGGTTCCGGACTCACAACGGTCCGGTGCGTGACAGAATGAAACCCGGCCGGGCCTGCGCCGACCTCACGGCTACAGTGTAGTCGGAGCCTATTGTGGGAGCCACGGAGTCAGTCCATTTCCTGGAGGCTCTACCTGTTCATCGCTGACTCTGCTTGACCACATAGGATGTCCTTTTGCAGGGACTGGTCTCTCTGCAGGACGTGGTACTTTCACCATTCTTTGCCAGCACCGCCGTTCAAAGGCATCAGTCCTTCCCCAGCTTCCTTATTAATTAGCTTGCTTTCACCTGAGGATAAGGTGTTGAAAAACCTCACGGCTTGGGTCAGTGCACCTTAGTCCTCAGAACGCCGTCTTTGCTCTTTAAGGTGCCTTGTGCAGCAGATTTGCCCAATGCAATAGGGTTTGTTTGACTTCCTGTACTTCTGTGAGTGTGGGTTGTGGAGCTGAGCAAAATGAAATCCTTGGTTCGTGGTTCTGGTCTTTGCTTAATCTATCGCCCCATCCAGGGATTTCCTGTGAGAGCAAGGCAACACAATATCCAAATTCCCAGTGATGGGGGCCGGCGAGATCTCCCAGGTCTGTTTAGATAGTAGGATATTACGTAGCTGATAAAAAATCCAGCAGGTCTAGCGGCGCTGGTCACTCAGGACAAGCCGCCGCTGCCGCCGTTGTTGTCCGGTGCTGTTGGGTTAGCTCTAACTCACAGGAATCCCACGCATAACAGAGCAAAACACCCCTGGTCCCGCACCACCCTCACGGCGGTTCTTATGCTTGAGCTCCTTGTCACAGCCACGGTGTCCACCCACCTTGTCCAGGGCCATCCTCCTGTTTGCTGACCCCTACTTTACCGGGCACGGTGTCCTTCTCCAGGGACTGGTCTCTCCTGAGAACATGTTCGAAGTCCATGAGATGAAGTCTCACCTCCTAGCTTCTAATGAGCATTCCGGCTGTACTTCTAGGACAGATGGGTTGGTCCTTTTGGCAGTCCACGGCACTTCCAAGAGTCTTTCCCAGCATCACAGTGCAAATGCACCCATTCTTCAGTCTTCCTTATTCAAGTCCAGCTTTCACGTGCACTTGAGGCAACTGAAAAGACGATGGTTGGATCAGGCGCACCTCAGCCCTCCAAGTGGCATCCAGGCTTTCAACACTGGTGCAGCGCATCTGCCCAGAGCAATGCACCGTTTGCTCTCCTGGCTGCTGCTTCCACGACATTGATTGTGGGTCCACGCAAGACAAAATCCTTGACAACTTCGATCTTTCCTCTAATTATCATGATGTTACCTCTGGGTCCAGTTGTGAGGTTTTGGTCTTCTTTACATCATAATCCATCCTGAAGGCTACAATCCTGAACCTTCATCAGCAAGGACTTCATGTCCCCCTCACTTTCAGCGAGCAGCATTGTGTCGTCTCCATATTGCAGATTGTTAATAAGACACACGAAACATATGCCGAACATATTAAACATGTGCTATTTAAGAGAAAGGATGCTGAACAGTGTGCAGTATGCAAAGACATAAACATGCAGGATGGCATATGCAGAAGAAATTTCTGAAGGAGTATAAGAAATCTCTATCATTGCTTCTGAGAAGAACTCAGCGGTCTGGGGTGAGGAGAGGTATTTCATTTGTTGGTTTTAAATGATTGTTGAAAATATGCATAGTCAAATGCACACTAATTCCATTAAATTAGGAAGGGTGGGGCATTTCCTATCTGACCCTTCAGTTGCCATGGTCAATCTCATCTCACCAGAAAGAATGCACTGTCCAGGTCGACATTCCTTACTGGTTAAGTTACACTATTGTTTGTTTTTAAGAAGACTTTAGGGGCTATTTTTGATGCAAGGTTGTGTTAGGCTGGGATCTCCAGGGAAGCAAAACCGGTGATGCATATACGTGTGTGTCTGCACAGAAAGCAACTTACATCAGGTCCTGTTGAGTGAGCTGGGGGCTTCTCCTGACTCCTGTAGCTGTGGTGGCTGACAAACTAGGAAGGGGGAATACGAATCCATAGACCACAGACTGGTGAATGCAAAGTCAAATAAATTCAAGGTCAGCTGTCTGCAGATGGTTCCTGAGATTGACCGGCAATATGGCAGGAGATAGACACACCAGACACAGCACACAGATCTGCAACAGTTACATAATCTGTCAACTTGCAAAAGGGTGGAGTCTAGCCTGTCAATCAAGTCACAGCCAATGAGGCCTCCATCTGGGCACGGCCTTCTCCTGAGAATTCTGGGAACGCCTGTCTTCCTCCCTGGAGGTGAAAGACACTCTCTGCTTCTTCTTCTTGATGACAAGACACACGGAGCCATGCTAGAGCCCTGGAGCTGGAGGAGCACGTGGAGACCCATGCCAGTGCTGAGAAGCTTCCACCACCCCTGGATCCACAAGACTTTCCACCCACTGGCCTGTGATCTTCCTGCAGTCAGCATCATTGCATGGCGGCGAGAGTCTGAAGCAAAATTTACGGACTAGTAGCAACATATGGGGTACTATCAGACTTATGGACTTGATCTGGACTGGGCTGTGATGTTTTCTTAATGCACAATTGCTCTTTGATATAAAATCCTCTCTCACACACATAGGAGTGCCTATGAATTTGTTTCTCTGGTCAACCCAGATGGACACAAGAATTAAAGATGACCTCAGGACAGCACTCTGGAAGGCTCACCCATCTTCTGTGACTCCATAAAGGCTGGATTCCATGAGATCTGGAATCTGTTCCACATCCCCCCCTCCCCACAGCCCCCTTGGATCAGGAGTCTACTACAGAATCTTTTATCAGGATGGTCAGTGATGGAGAACCAACCCTTTCCTCTGGTCTCATCACAGAGGTCCCAGGGGCAGTCAGCCACATGGTCCATTTCTTCCCCCGATGCTCGACTCTCCCTGCCTGAGAGGGAGGGGCACTCTGAAGCCACATTCTTCCTTCTACTATTTAATTCTTGGATGCTTCCACTATATTCCTTTTTGGTTGCTTTTTCCATTTGCAAGGTCTTTGTATTAGTCTGGGTACTTTAGAGAAACAAATCCACAGAAATGCATGTATAAGAGAGAGCTTTATATAAAGGTTAAGTGCACATCAAGAAAACATCCCAACCCAGAGCTGCCCAAGTCCACAAGTCCAATATTAACCTATTAACCCACATGTCTGACACCGATCCACAAAGTCCTCCTCCATCTCACAAAACACACACAATGATGCCGACTGCAGGAGGAAAGCAGAGTCAGTGAATGTGTAAGCATCTCAGTGCTGGCAGGGGTCTCCACACGGCTGCTCCAGCACCCAGGGCTG
>NW_022111358.1:47646242-47648547 GCF_000313985.2 Echinops telfairi | reverse complement strand
GCTGGGTCCGTTGTTTCCGGGGCGGAGCTTGGAGGGGAGCCCAGCCCCTCACGTTGACTGGCACCTTCTTGGCTCTACATTCTATCTCCAGGTGGGCCCAGTGTCAACTCAGAGAGAAGTAAACACGGAGACTCATTTAGCAAGCGGATCCTCGCTCCTAATGTAGTGTGCGCCGTTTCCCTGGAAACAGAACCGGCTCTTCCCCTGGATGCTCTGGGCAACTTGCCCGCTGCTGCACTTAATGGAGACGTTCGGGAGTTCATCTTCCCAGGGGGAGTGTCCAGAGCATGGCTGTGGGCCAGGTGGATCCAGGTCTTAATCGAGCCCACCCCCCCACCCCCCCTTGAGCTGTGAGCCTTGGGGCAGGTCCCCTGACCTCGCTGAGCCTGTTCCCTGCTCCGTGAAAGGGGCGGGGCAGCGCCAGCTTTGAAGGGATGTTATGAAGATGGAGGAGACAATGGACAGGAAGGCTCAGCCACGCACCCTCTTGGAAGGGCTTCCCGCAAACCCATCCCTGGGCAGGCCCTGGACCTCGACTAATCAGCTCTCTGGATGTCCTTCACACCAGGGCCAGGTGGCTGGGCCGGCATCCTTCCTCCTGGACATCTTTCCTGGCCACCCACTCTCTGCTCTCTGGTCCTTCTCCCAGGCCTGCGGTTCAAAGCAGGCTAGGACTCTCCATGTACTTGCAGGAGAGGCTCCCGAGCGGGGCCAACTGCACATGCTCAGCTGCTCGCCAAAGGGTTGGATGGCTGAGTTCACTGAAGGTCTTGGAGTCAGCTGGGGGTGGGGATGGGAGGCAGGAAGGGGGAGAGGGCTGGGTTTTTGGGGGGAGGATATGTGCAGGGCTCCACATGAGTCCGTGTGGCAATGAGCTCCCTCCCCAACAGATACATCAAACAAAGAGCAAAACCCACAACCTCCTACCACCGAGTTCACTCATTGCCACCCTGGGGCACCCAGAGCTGCCCCTGGGGTACGGGAAGCCCATCTTTCTCCTAAGGAGCAGCTGGTGGTTTCAAACTGCTGACTGTGAGGTTAGCAGCCCAGTGCATAACCACTACCCAACCAGGCCTACACACACACACACACACACACACACACACACACACACACGGAAGGCCGTAGCCCCTTAGAACAGTCTCTTAGGGAAGCCTTAGAACTGGAGCTTTCTACTCCCACTCTGGTGGCCCAGATGAGGAACGGGATGGGCTGCCAGCCCAAAGGCTGTAGGTTCAAATCCACCCAGTGCCGCTGCCAAAGGAGGGTCTGGTGGACCAAGTCCCGTAAGTCACCCACGGACACTCCCAGGGACACATGTCTACTCTGACAGCCACGGGCACCACATGTCAGGATGTGGAGCATGTGGGGCTACAGACAGTCTATTTCTGAAATACCAACCCCGCAGAGCACAGCTGGAGCTGACACCCATGGGGCTGCCCCAGGAGCCTGAATGGATTTGGTGACCATTGGCCTTCTTGTGTAAGGACCAACAGTCCCTGACTGAACAGTGGAGGCAGAACAGGACAAGGGCTGTGGGAGGCCAAGGCAGAGGCCGAGCCAGACGGTGGGCACCCAGGGAGTGACCAGGGCCAGGTGAGGAAGCCCAAGGGCCGGGGACACAGCCCAGAGGCAGGCTCATCCCAGGGGCTGCAATTGCAAAGGCTCCACGTGTGAGCTAGCCTGGGTTCTGCGGGCTGTGACTGAAACCCAGGGCCCAGCAGGGAGAGGGCTGGGGAGGGAGACAGCCCTGGCCAGTGGGGGCAGCCTGGTGGATGGACCAGGAGGCCCTGAGTATTCAGCCCTGGCTGCAGGTTAGAGTCACCTGGGAGCTCACACACATGCCAGTGTCTGGGTGGAGCAGGAGGGAAGTGGCTTTGATGGGGGCAGAGAGAGGGGATCAGAGCGGCAGGGGAGGCCGCGGGAGACTGGACGTCCATCTCCAGGAGTAGGGTTCTCCCACAGAGCTTTTAACCCCAGGGATCTCCGGCTGCAGCGCAAGAACTTCAGTGTTTGACCTCTCACCAGGTGGCTGGCGGTTGGAAAACACCCAGAGGTTGCTCAGAAGAAAGGCCTGGAAATTGGAAACTTCGCCCCCACACCAAGCGCCCGGCCCCCGAGTGGATTCAGACACACGGGGACTCGGTTTAGAGTTTCTGGGGCTGCCAAACTTTATGGGAGCAGACAACCTCACCTTTCTCTCACTTAACAGCTGGTGGGTTTGAACTGCCAATCTTGCAGTTAGCAGACTCCTCCTAAACTTGAAAACCCCCTGGAACAGTTTTGCATGGCGTCCACGGGAGTC
>NW_022111358.1:47639943-47645599 GCF_000313985.2 Echinops telfairi | reverse complement strand
TCAGGGATAAAGAGCGCGGCAGCAGGCTGTTCCTGGGTGAGGAGAGAGGAGGGGGCTCAGGGAGGCTGGCTTTCACAGTCCATTTCCGATTTCAGCTTGAACATCATGACAAAGACCCAGGTAATAGAGCACCCCCTCATCCCCAGTGCCCACCAAATTAGCACCTCCTAGAGGGGCCCCCAGCACCCCAGCACACTCAGCAAAGGGGAGGCCCAGGACAATTAGCTCCTCTCTCCTGTAACCTCTTAAGTGGTCCGAGACTGGCCCTGGACACATCCTCCCTCCCCCTCAATTTAATGGGCTCTCAAGCGGGCTTAATGTAGGAGGCGGGGCACCCTCAGCCCTGGTTAGGGGGGGAAGGTCAACCCCACAGTCAGAGAGGCGGGGCACTGGGAAATGAGCCCCAAATTAATTTATTCAGCCAATTCATTAGGCAGGCTTTGACAGAGTGCTAACTGCCTGCCTGCCTAGCCAGGGGCTGGGGGAGACAGGGAGATCAGCAGACTGAGCGATGCCCCTGGTCTGGGGAGCCTGCGGACGGACACAGAGGCCAGGTACTATGGGGAGAACGCTGCCATGGGATGCTTGTGGGCGTGGGGAGTGGGAACAGGTGGCTCAGGCCAAAACAGGGACGGGCACAGAAATGACGCGAGCCGGCTCAGACTCCAGACACCCTCGCGTGCCGCAGAAGGAAACACTGCCTCCTCTTCTTTGTGGTCAGCCTGGTGCGTCCGTGGCTGCGGTCGCTGGGTGGTACCTCCTGGGCACTGTGGACCGTTTTCTGTGTACGTACGTGGCCACACCCTTGTGCTCCTGTCGCCGACAGTTGTCCTCACGACAAAGCAGCAACTCGCAGACGACACCAAGGTGAGCCGGGCAGCTGTCCAAGGTCACCCAGGGAGGTGGCATCCGGGCAGGGCCACTTTGCAAGATGGCGGCCATGGGCCACCCCATTGGGAGCAGTAGAGCATGGGTCAGAGGGTCTGACAGATGTGAGTTCAAGGCCAGCCCCACTGCTCGCCAGCTGTGCAACTTCAGCAGGCTCTGTCCCTTCCGTCCTTTCAGCCCCACTGACCTATACTTGAAGGGATGGTTAAAAAGGAAGCCCCAGCGCCGCTATCCTGTCCCCCCTGACTCTGAGAGCAGAGTGGAACCACCCCTTTGGGTTTCCCAGGCTGCATTCTGTACGGGAGCAGAAAGTCTCCTCTGTCTCCTGGGGGTGGGGGGGAGGTGGAGCGGTTTGGCGAGGATGCTGGTGGACCTTGTGGTTCCCAGCCCAACACATAATCCACGATGTCACCCATAACTCACTTCCGACTCATGCGACCCTGTAAGACGGGGTGGAGCTGTCCCGGGGGGGGGCTTCTGAGACTGTCACTCTCCCCGAGCAGGAAGCCCCGTCTTTCAGCCCCGTCTTTCTTCCACGAGCCCTTCTGCCTCCAGGGTCCTTTCGCGAGTGCGTTAAGAGGCTTAAATGAGGCCATGCGAGGACAGACTAACCACCAACACCACCATCACCAGGACCAGGGGCGTGAGTGCCAGCCACAGCCCCTCGGCCTGCATCCCGCCGCCCGCTGTGAGGGCCGCGCATCTTCCTAGATTGGCTTTCTTTTGAAGACATCTTAACCAAGGCCCGATTCCTCCAGAGTCCAGCCATTGTGACAAACATCAATAACCCCGGCGACTCCCTGAGGCTGAATTTTAAAAGAGCATCAAAGATGAAAGACAGCGCAGGTCAGTTACGGAGACCCCGGAGCAATCACAGACCATTCGGTCTTGTTTGTTGGACACTCACTGTAAATGTCCACAGCTCTGTGTCCCGGGGTCTCCCGTGCTTAGGTTTTCCCCATGGCAGGTGAAAGGGCCCATCTCCAAACAGAGACTGCAGGGTAGCAGACCTGGTGGCCTGTTGGCATAGTGGTTTCTCATTGGGTTGCTAACTGCAAGGTCAGCAGTTCAAAACCACCAGCACCTCCAAGGAGGAAAGATGAGGCTCTCTACTCCCATGAAGAGCTGCAGCCTCGGGCAGTCCTGTCCTGTGGTATGGGCTTGTTGCACTTGCTCTGATGTGTCCAGGGGCTCTTGGTCTCTTAAACTGAAGAAAGGGCTGGTGGACACAAACGGCCGGTGGGAAGCAGAGTTTACTTGGAAAGGAGAGGAGAGCTGGTGGGAGGCTCCTCTCTCTCAGGGTCCCTGTGAGTTCACATCAGCTCAATGGCAGTGAGCTCCGGAGCCTCCATCTGTGGGTCAGGAGCCAGTTGTGTGACCAGAACGAGAGCGTGGGCATGGTTTGAAAGCAGGAATGGTGTCCGTTAGGGCTGTGGCCTGTCACCATCCGTATTCCACATGCGTGCTGGGCAGCTGGCCGTTGGAGGAAGAAGACTGAAGAAGAACCGGTGCGTTAGCGTCGTGCTGTTGACGAGCAACCTTGAAGGGACCGTGGACTGCCGAAAGGACAACCCCATCTGTCTGGGAAGGAGCGCAGAGGCCAGGATGGCGAGACTTGGGCTCGTGTACTTTGTCATCCGAAGATATCCCTGGAGAAGGACATCGTGGCTGGTCACGTGCAGAGGGGCAGTGAAACCGAGGAAGACCCTTGGCACGACGGAGTGGCACAGTGACTGCCATCCTGGCTCAAACAGAAGAACAGCGGCGAGGATGGGGCAGGAGCAGGCACACCAGGTCCCTATGGGCCGGAAGCCCTTGGAGGCACTTAGCAACCACAGCCTCCACTCAGGAGCCCAGGGGGCTTCTAACCTTAAGATCGGCAGTTCGGAACCAACAGCTGCTCCTGGGGAGACCGATGAGGCTTTCTACCCCCACAGAGAGTTACCCTCTACAGTCTCAGAAACCCACGGGGCAGTTCCACAATACCCAGTAGGGCCACTATGGCTCGGAATCAATGGCCGTGAGTTTAGCTTTGAGCCTCCCCCTGAGAGGATGAAGGAAAGTCCGACCCAGCCACGGCCTTTCCCAGGGCCACAGATGCCTGTGAGAGTTGGGCAATGCAAAAGGAAGACAAAGGAAGAATTGGTGCCACTCCCCCTCTGGAGAGGACATTGTTCTCAGTGAAGTGGAGGGTCCGTGAAAAAGAGAAAGCCCCTCATGAGACGCGTCGGCACAGTGGCGGCACAATAGGCTCAAGTATAAGCACACTTGTGAGGACGGTGTTTGCTCGGCTGTCCGTGGGGCCGCTGCGAACTGGAACTAAGTGGATGGTACCCAGCCACCACGGCGGCAGCTCCAGCGTCAGCAAAGAATCCGGGACACATCCAGACGGAATGCAGCCAGAATGCTCCTTAGACGCCAGGATGACCTCTCGGCGCTGACGCTCTGACTTCAGACGCATCATCAAAACAGCACAGCTTGCTGGGGAAAGTAGTGTTAGCGAGGTGGTAGGGGTACAGTGAACCCTCGCCACTTCGCGCTTTGACTTCCGCGGCTTCACTCTACCGCAGTTTTTGCGTAACAGCACCCACTGCCTACACCCGCTCCTTCAGAGGAAAAAGACGGCGACCCACCTGTAGAGTACATCCCTTAAGTCATTTCATAGGCTATTGATTACAGTATTTGTAAGAACTATGTATAATAATACTGTATGTGAAATATGTAATACTGTAAACTAGATGCCATAAATAATATAATAAATAATAAATGATCATTGTAACGTCCAAAAAGTTTTACTGTATTTTCCCTTTTTCGTTTAATAAATTGGGTAATATGAGTGTAATGGTGACTAAAGGGTGTTTTTTCATGTCCTCTATGCTCTAACTACGAAAATATTTGATTTACAAATAAGGAATCCTACTTCGCGGAATTTCATTTATCACGGTAGGGTCTAGAACCGATTAACCACGATAAACGAGGGTTCACTGTACCTCCAATGACGTTGGCGGGAGCTATAGCCCTCATCGTGGGCTTGAGCAAGCATGGAAATGGTGGGCACACAGTAGGATGGGTGGCTCAGATGGTCAAGCACTTGGCTGCTAGCCAACAGGTCGGTGATTCCAGTCCACCCAGAGGCACGTTGGAAGAAGTGTCTGCCCATCCACTTCTGAAAGGTGGCAGCCAAGGAGGGCCCTGGGGCACCGGGTCCCACCAAGAAGCACAGGGTCCCTTTGAGTCTGACTCAGCTCGGCCACAGCTGGTGCATAAGGTCCCTATGAATCTGAGGTGTCTTGGTGGCCACTGTCACCAACAGCCTCTTCTGATTGATGGATTCAGAGTGACAGTTTTCATATCCATCTTCTTGAACCAGCCTAGGAGGCGCCGAGCTCCTGTCCCTTCGACTCTCACAGGGTTGACATGGGAGCTGGTGGAGGCAGAGCAGATGAGAGGAGGTCGGCAAGGAGCCTCTGAAAGGCAGGGATAGGCCGCTGGGGAATGGATGGGGCACTGGCGAGGATACCAGTGCCTGTGGAGGACCAGAGAGCCAGAGGAGGTGGAATTTGCAAAGAAGCAGGAAGGGAGAGGGCATCAGCTTGGCTCACACGTTCCCTTTGGTGAAAAGAGACTGAATCTTCACCGGGCTTGTTCAATAAAAAAGGCCCTTGTGTTAGTCTGGGTTGACTAAAGAAACAAATCCAGAGGTGTAAGAGAGAAATTCATAGCAAGAAGTACTTATGCATCAATAAAACACCCAGCCCAGTCCAAATCAAGTCCATTCGTCCTATATTAGCCCACGAATTCCACTTCAGACTCACGCAGCACATGCAACGATGCCGAATGCAGGAAGATCACAGGCCGGTGGGTGGAAAGTCCTGTGGGTCCAGTGGTGGTGGACGCATCTCCAGGGCTCTGGCTGTCATCAGCGTGGCTCCATGTGGCTTGTCTACCAGAATGTGTAGCAGAGAGAGAGTGCTGTCGCGCCTCCAGGGAGGAAGAGAAGAAGTTCCCAGAATCCTCTTGAGAAGGCCACGCCCACAGCATCATCAGGCTGTGACCTGATTGGCAAGCTAGACTCCACCCCTTCACTCTTAATATCCTCAAGTTGACACTTGTAACTACCACAGCCCTATTATCAGAAGCACTGACTGCAAGAGGCGGGGCCAGGGGAGGGGGTGGGGAGTCCACTTAAAATTCTATACCCAGCAAAGATGTTTTTCAAAACTGAACACAGACAAAAACTGAAAGAATTGTCCTCAGCAGAACACTACGGTGCCCTGGGCCCCCCACCCCTGGGCAAAGGAGAAGGCTGGGAGCTGAAAACCGGGAGCCACACAAAGGCGTAGAGAGTGGCAGGAATGGCACCCAGGCGAGTAAAAAAAGAAATCCACTCACTTGTACCTGGGTGTGTGCTCTGAAATGCCGCCCAGAGGGTTGGTTCACAGTACCTGCAGATGACAGGTGCTCCATAGCAGAAGCATGAAGGAGCCGGGGCAACACGGGGCAGGGAGGAACGTTGCCCTGGATGAGTGGGGTTGACGGGATGCGGTAGCAAGCGAGGCTGTGGCTGAGCATTGCAATCACCAGCTCAGCCCTTAGAGAGAGGGATGGAGGGAGGGAGAAAGGGGCCGTCAAGTGGAATCTGAGAACTCAATGGGAAAAGGTCAACAGCACAGGGAAAGGTGAAGAACAGCTGCTAAACAGAAGGAAAACAAAGTGCAGGCTGATCCAGCCCTATCGATGAGCACATTAAACACATGTGCTCTAAATA
>NW_022111358.1:47625389-47626266 GCF_000313985.2 Echinops telfairi | reverse complement strand
TTCATTTTTATTTTATTTTTTCCCACTCACTGTCGCTACTCCTGTTGACGAGCAAATTTCCATTTCAAGGTTTCTCCTGGCGTCCACGTTCTTTCTGTCTTTCTTTCCTAAACTCACCAGCTGCTCCACAGGAGCAAGAGGAGGCGTTCTCTCCCATAAATAGCTACAGGCTTGGAAACTGATGGAGGCCGTTCTACGCTGCCCTATAGCGTCTCAACGAGTCAGACTCAACCCGACGGCGGTGAGTTTGCTATCATTAAACACTCAAGGTTGTGCTTTGGCTCCTATGGACTTGTTCTCATTTCTTCAGCTTCAGCTTACATATGCGCCATCGATGGTGTGTTCCACAGTCGACCCCTGGTCTTGTTCGGAGAGGGAGCTCCTCCGTGGTCTCTTCCCACAGATGCAGTCAGTTTGATTTGTGGATATTCCATCTGGCTCCGTCCATGCGGACAGTCCCCATTGAGGCTGTTGAAAAGGGTCTTTGCCAAGGGAGTTGGTCTGCAAAATTCTCTCATGTGACCGTCTCAGGGCCATATTTTCCAATCATGGATCCTTCTTGTTCCCGACATTCACATTCCAATCGTCGGTCATTCTCAGTCCATCCCGATCGCCTTGATTGCATGTTTGATTACTTGTAGACTGCGCTATTGGGGAAAAAATCTTTTCTTCTGTATTAGTGTTCGGTGTATAAATGTGTATAATTGTAGGCATGTGGATATCATTCTATCCTAGTAAGCATACAGACATTATCACCGGCAGTGTGGCACTTCAGGATAATCTTCACATTCTTCTTGACATGAGATGTCAAAATGAATGAGATGACACTCCTTTTTAATGAGCTATTCCCCCACCCCGCCCCATTCAAGGTGGTGAA
>NW_022111358.1:47622565-47623720 GCF_000313985.2 Echinops telfairi | reverse complement strand
CCTTCCAGCTGTCCCCACACTGAGTTGGAACTGCCGCTTGGGCTGCCCAGGGCTTTGTTTCTGATCATCCACCAGGGCCAGGCCGCACGGCCGACACAGTGCTGGGTCTCTTACTGCATTCTCCCAGCCCACCCGCCAGGAACCCGAGACAGCAGCCTCAGCCCAGCCCACACTTGACCAGCATGTGCTCACCCACCCCATCCCCCGCAGGCCCGCCCCCAGCCTTCTTCCTGTGGACCTCCCTCTTCTTCCTCTTCACCTCAGAGCCGCCACGACGGTTGTGATTGATTGGCACATGCACTGCCGACAGGAGCCAGAGCACGGGGAGCAGGGCCACGGTCCTGAGAAGATGGATCCCTGGGACACCGCAGTGAGGCCCCCAGCTGCTGAGACTCAGCGGCGATCAACCTGTGGGTCGTGACCCCTTTGGGGGTCGAACGACCCTTTCACAGGGGTTGCCCGATTCATCACAGCAGCAAAATGACAGTGATGACGTAGCAATGAAGATAATGTTATGGTTGAGGGTCACCACCCCATGAGGAACTGTATGAAAGGGTGGCGGCATTAGGATGGTTGAGAACCCCTGTGCTAAGTGAAACAGCGAGCCCACTGCTCCCAGGGACACAGATGCTCGCTGCTCCCACAGAGGTCACGGCCTTGGGGAGTCTCAGAGGCGGTTCTGCCCTGTCCTCCCGGGTCAGGGTGAGTCAGCACCCACCGGACAGCCATGCGTGCCCTCCTTAGGAGGAGGTGCTGCGCTGATGGAAGCTCATACGAAGCTCAAGGAATGCTTTGTATGTGCAGGGGAGAGAAACTAGCAGCCTACCCTGCGTATCTTCCAAGGGTCCCACCCCCCAGAGACGTTACACTGGAATAGGAAGAGGCATTTTCTGTGAGGGGCGAGGAGCTGTCTGGTGGACTTTCAAGACTTAATCTGTGGGCAGGGGAGCATCCTCTGGGACTGGGTGGTCTATAATAGACCTCACCATCACTCCTCATACATTCGAGCTTCCTGACTGGCCACAGAGGGTCTTCTCCGCCTCGGGAAGTTGGTTGTCTGGAGTGTGTGTGTGAGTGTGTGTGTGTGTGTGTGTGTGTGTGTTATGCATAGCGACATCTGCGTGCACCAATGCAGCAATGTATACAGGTACAAGT
>NW_022111358.1:47619706-47620912 GCF_000313985.2 Echinops telfairi | reverse complement strand
ATCATCCGCCCTGGATTCCCTGTGTTTCCAGTTCCTATCTGTACCAGTGTACATCCTCTGGTCTAGCCAGACTTGCAAGGTAGAATTGGGATCATGGTAGTGGGGGCGGGGAGGAAGCATTTAGGAACTAGAGGAACGTTGTATGTCTCATCATTGCTGCATCCTGTGGTCTTCCCGCTTCATCCTCCTGTTTCCTGGCTCATCTGCGCCTCACAGATCCATGAGTCCAGCTTAACAGCGGGTCCTGGACTTCAATGGGATTGGATTGGATTTGCCCGCTTTTACAACTATTTATTTCTTGACATGAATCTCTCTCTCTCTCTACACACACACACACACACACACACAGGATGGATTGTATGAAGAAGAACACAGCATCGGGGTGGGAGGAAGGCTGACCAACCATCTGTGATGTGGCGGTGGCACAGCCTGGCTTGCTGAGGAGGCCTGAAGCCTTGCCGGTGAAGCTCGAGGCTGGCAGCCTTCGGTCTGGATTAGGGCTCAGTGTGAAGAAGACCCACATCCTCACCACTGGACCCATCGGCAGCATCCTGACAGAAAAGATGGAGGTTGTCAAGGACTTCATCTCACTTGGATCCACAAGCGGTGCCCATGGGCGCAGCCGGCAAGAGATCGAATGATGCACTGCCCCGAGTTGATCCCCTGCACGCGACCTCTCAAACGTGTTGACAAGCAGGGAGGTGCCTTTGAGGACTAGGGCGGGCCCGACCCAAGCCAGGGTGTGTTCAGTCACCTCCTACGTATGTGAAAGTTGGACACTGAATAAGGAAGACCGAAGGAGGGTGGGGGCATGTGCATGGTGGGGCTGGAGAAGAATCCCGAAAGTACCGCGGACTGCCAACCGCACAAACAGATCTGTCCTGGAAGAAGTGCAGGCAGGGAGGGGAGACTTGCTCTCAAGTCCTTTGACATGTTGTCCTGAGAGCCCAGTCCCTGGAGAAGGACAGCACGCTTGCCAAAGTCGCGGGGCTGTGGCAAAGAGGAAGACCACAGACGACACATTGACGCTGGCTGCATGCCGGGCTCAGGTTCACAGCGGTTGTGAGGCTGCACAGGGCTGGGCGGCGCAGCCCTCGTTGCACATTGGCTGGCTGCGAGCTGAAATTGAGTCCAGGGCACCTAAGATAAGGTGACCAGACGTCCCGCTTTTGGTGGGACAATCCCGATTTTTAACAATTTTTCCCA
>NW_022111358.1:47609310-47617543 GCF_000313985.2 Echinops telfairi | reverse complement strand
GGGGGCAGAGCAGTTCTACCTTGCTGCTCGTGGACTTGCCCTTTAGCACCACGTGCCACCGACTGTAGTCACTCATGGACTTGCCATGTGCCACCACGTGCCACCGACTGCAGTACGCCTCTTCCTGTCTTTGTGGCGGATCTACTTCTCCTTGCTGTCCCCTACCAGATGTCAGCCTAAAGGAAACAGAGGTGGCTCTGCTTGGGCTGCCCTGGCTGTGTCTGCATGTGGAGCAGAGTGCCCGGGGCATGGTGGGGGCTCAGACAGCATGACCACAGGATGGACGGGTGCTCGAAGGTCTTAGCTGGTCCCATTACACCTGATTCCTTCTGGATTCCCTGGCGTTGCTCCAGGTGGCAGAGGGGTTGGAACTGGGAACCAGGGAGAAGGAAACCGGGCAGTCCTGGCCCATTGGCCTGGACATGACACCTCTGTCTCTATATTGACCACACTTGAGAGATGGCCTTGAGACACCTTAAGATGTCCCCTTGCTTCTGGGCCTGACCTACTCCCAGGGCCGTCGCTGGGCACCACTGGTGGCTCACCAAAAGGCTGCAGGTGTGAGTCCACCCAAAGGTGTCTCAGAAGAAAGGGCTGGTGATCTACTGCCCCCAAAGCTATTGGAGCCCTTTGGGCATGGCTCTACTGGCCACACACGTGACAGCAGCCACAAGTCAGCCTTCAGGTCAGCAGCAACTAGTGATTATGCCTGTGTGTGTATATACCCTTACACATGTGAACCTGCACACATGTACTCACACATGCAGATACATGCACACCTATTTATACACATTCACAGATGTATATATGCACTCACATACAAACGTAATACACACTCACTCTATATACCCAGGGACACATATACACATGCATTCACATGTATGCATACACCCACACACATATACACACAGCCATACACATGCATTGATATACACATGCACACACACATACACACCCATTTGTATATTCATTCACAACCACACACACTTATATAAACATAGATATACACACACTCACACACGTATAGATATACACATATATACACTGACAAACATATACAGATCTACCTGTGCATACATATATATACAACCATACACTGCACACACAGGTATACACACACATGTGTACGCACGCAGGAGGCCCTGGGTAGGCAACACACTAAAACTGGAAGGTGGGAGCCTGGAGTCCACCCAGAGGTATCTCAGAAGACAGACCTGGGCATCTCCCACAAAGCCAGCCCAGCAGCCTCTGGAGTCCAGCTCTGCTCTGAACGTCCCGGGTCTCTGCAGGGGGGTTGATACGTCCTGTGGACAAACGGCCAAGACCTGGAGGGTGGGAGGGGGCTGCCAAGTGTGCTGGGGCTGGCCTGGCACGAAGCTGGGGAGTCGAGGTGGGGGGTGGCTGCGGGGTCCCTCTGGGGGCCATTTCTGCTGCCCAGCCCTGCAGTACTGGGAGGGGTCTCACCTGTCCTTGCCTCCACTGACAAGTGGCGGTTTTGAGCAGGTGCTCCTGGACACCACCTTTTCCCCACAGCTCAGGCCCAGCCGCCTGTGCCCAGAGCAGCCCCGCTTTCCCATTGCAAGGCCTGCAGGCTTGGGGGCCTCCTGCTCAAAGCAGGGCCCCCATCCCTGCTGCTCCCCTGCCAAATCCATACCATGCAAAGGCCATCCACCTGGGAGCTGGTGCTCCGCCCTCAGAGACTCCATAATGTACTCCTAAATCATATTCTTCTTATTATTATTACCTTGATTGCCTCCATCTCCTAGGAAACATAGTGACTTGGGACAGAGACGTCTGGAAGCACTGCACAACCCCAATCAGCCCCATAGCCACATGCACGTCCCCCACGTGGAGATTCTAGCCCGGGCTTTGAACCCGGGTCTCCAGCACATCAGGCAAGCACTCCACCACTGCGCTACCCCCTACATGGCTGCATAACAGGTCCCCAAAAGAGCCCATTGCCATTGAGTTGATTCCGACCTATCAGGACCCTCTGGACTGAACACGAGTCTCTGTGGAAGCAGACTGTCACATCTGAAGCCAGTGGGTTCAAGCTGCCAGCCAGGCATTTAATGCCCGCATCACCAGGCCTCCCACACGCCAGCCTCAGACACTCATTGCCTCGGGCTGGCTCGGCCTCACGGAAGCCCCCTTAGCACATCATCCACCCCGGCCAACATCCTGAGGAGAAGCAGTCCCCGCCTCCACATGAGGGGTGAGCTCCTTAGGGGCTTGACCAAGTCCAGCAGGCAACTTGTGAAGCTGTCCCTCCTGGATGGCCTGAGACTGAGGTCACAAACCTCCAAACGGCCCTTGGAAGAAAGATCCCCAGGCCTACTGTGAGCGACGCAGACCACAAGACCAGAGACCGCAACACACCGCCAACGTCACCGCCAACGCCCGCTCGAGGGAGGCACCAGGGAAATCACGACAGGTAGGGCCATTCTTCCCCGGCCCAAAGCTGGCAAGTCCCCTCCCCACAGTGAACCTCCATCCAGCTTTTCCCACCTGGCCTTCCTGGGATTTGGGGTCTTTCTAGCTGAGTCCATGCCCCCATGATGACCCTCTCTGAGCCGGAGCTGCCGGCCAGTAGGCAGGTGGGTTGGGGCCGCCAGGGGACAGCCCCTGCTTCCTGCTCTGCCACTGTCGGTTCCCAGGGCTTGAGTCTCTGGGGCAGGGCCTGAACAGCGGGCTCTCCAGACAGTCACTGGCTGACAGCCTTAGCCGCCTCTGAGCGCCTCCCTTCTGCCAGTTTTCTTTCTAGTGTTTTCTGTTATCTTGTCTTCTAGCTCGCCCGGCTCTCAAAAAGAGCCACATTTAATTTTCACCCCAGTCTCTCTTTCATACACACACACACACACACACACACACACGCATATATATATACACACACATATACATGTATATACCTACACACATACATACATACGTACATTTGACTTTGTAGGTGTGCTGGTGGTGCAATGGTCAGCAGCCCAACTGCAGAGTCAGTTGTTCGAAACCATCAGCCGCGCCGTGGAGAAAGACGAGGCTGTCTAGGCCCATGAAGAGTTTCCATCTCAGACACGCACAAGAGCCATCCCGTCTTGCTCTGAAATACTGGCAGCGTAGCTTCCAGTGTCACGGCAACACAGTATGACAGACAGACAGCTGGGGTGGGTGGGGTCCCCCAAACCTAAGGGGCCTCCCTGTGGGACATTCTCAGGGCCCTTTTGCTCTGAGAAGAACCTGAACCCCCTAAAGAACAGGGCGAAGAAGAGGCTCTCTCGGTCGGGGGAGGGACATGCTCGCCTTCATCCGCTAGCTGACCCCACCATCCAATCTGGGTTTCCTGTTATTTCAAATTTGGATTTTCCAGAGACCCCAGAGATGGGAGCAGACTTGGGACATCAATGCGGAATCATCCAAACTATGAGTCGACTCCGTCCAGAAAATTGGCCCGAGGAGGATGAGACGTCTCCCAGGGGTCAGCGTGACCCTTCCATTCAGCCCTCCAGGGTCCCCAGAGGCCTGGTCTCAGGTCACCGCAGCTCCCTTCTGGCCAGAAGGGCCCCTGAGCTTCTGGGAGAAGCCCCAGCACGTACAGACTGGCTGCCGTCGACTTTGCCCTCCGCCGCCAGGATGTTCCCCCCTGGTATTTGTGAAGGATGACTGACTCCAGAGGGTCCTGGTTGTGGTTGTAATTCAAACACACTCCCTTATAGAGCTGACATCATAAATTCTGCTGCAATGATTGTAATTCAAACACACTCCCTTATAGAGCTGACAACCTAAGTGCTGTTTTCTAGAGCAAGTCTCTGTCAGACCTGTCAAGCCAGGCTGCTTACTGTTTTAGATCATTACAATATTTAATTTCAACCCTATATCTTCCCACTCCCACCCCCAGTCCCCCTTGCTGAACACTTCCAAAGTGTGTCCCCAACTTCTCTCTCGAAAAGCTGGAGGCAGGGAGCCCCACACGGAGGAGCAGCTGGCTCGCTGGCTTCGAATCCCGGCCGAGTTGGAAATTAGGGAAACAAAACCAGTAGACGTCGGTGTTCTGGTATTGGAGGGAAAGAGTCCACCTGCTGCTGTCCAGTGCATCCCAGCACGGCACGTAGTGACCCTGCAGGACAGAGTCGGGCTCCGTCGTAGTCACACAGACAGCCTCCTCGCGCTCATGTGGGGCGGCTGGTGGGCTCAGACTGCCGATGTTTAACCCGGACACCACCGGGGCTCCCTGGAGAGAGAGGCGGGAGGAGGGCGTCAGAGAGGAGGGGAAGAGAGAGGGAAAGAGAGTGGCAGAGAGCATGGAAAAGGGGAGAGAAGAGAAAGAACAGCAGAAGACACAGAGGTCTTATACGACAGAGTGGAACAGCTTCCTGTATTGGGGCAGACAGCCTCCTCTTTCTCCTGTGGAGTGGCTGATGGATTTGAACCACTGACTCCCTGATGCGCTATCAGGGCTCCTTCTTCTCCCCTGGGCGCCTCAAAAGAGAGACACGACTCAGGATGGCCTCCAGAGAAGGGGGCCAGGCCAGTGAAAGGACAGACAGGTGGCCAGATTCCCAAGGATCCGTTCAGGGCCTGAGCTGAAAAAATCCACAATCCGGCCAGCTCACAAGGCAGTGCGCCTGCCCCTCCCAGAGCGTGGACACACCACAGCGCAGGTGCCACTAACTCCTTGGACACCAGCTGGGGAGGCTCTCAGAGACCCCGCCCGAGCTGCTCGGTAGGAGCAAGCTGAGCGCCCTTCTGCGGTGCCCGGAGGTGATCTCCAGAATCAGGCCAGGAGACAGCTCTGAGATCCATGCAGGTGGCACGGAAAGCCTCCAGGCCTTGGCTCCCTTGGTCCAATGTGACATCCCGCAGCCTGCGACCTCAGGAGTCCCTGCACAGGAACCCTGGGGAGCCCTGGAGATCTGTAACTCAGCAGGGCAGCCTGGTTCCTCGCCTTGGGGTGGGATATAGAGAGGGCTTCTTCTCAGACAGGTTTGTCTCCTGCCCCCACCAGGAGTGCACCGGGGAGTGGGGAGGGGGGTGTTATAGCAGAATCTACTCAGAACCCCTTTGTCTTCAGTGGGTGCAGATGGTTAAGGAAAGTCAAGGGCAATTGGCCTAGCGATGGGCCCTGCAGTGCTTCTAGCTGCCTGTCCCTCCCTCCCTCCCAGCCACTCGGGCAGAGCACAGACACCCTGTCAGACGTGGACCCGAATGGGGGTGGGGGTCTTCTCTCCAAGTGCACTGACAACAGCCATGCAATCCTGTCACCGGCTGGCCGCACAGATTGCTGTCAGACACCCATACATTCCCCTGACATTCCAGTGACCTTCATGGGGCGGCCAGGCCACATATCACACGGATGACGGAGCCGTAAATAGCCTCTCTGTGCAGTAAACACCGAGCTGCTCACTTATGTCCTCTCCGAGCCCGGCACCTCGTGGCCCAGATTTATCGACTGCTGCAAAGACACAGAGACTTGGCCCTGTGGCAGGGGGCATGCCACCACCCGGTGGCCAGCTGATCTCTCCCCACTGCCACCTGGCTTGTCTGTCACTCAGGTGCAGCACACACAACTGTGTACATGCTACACACATACATGCCTACTCCATGGAGTACACACAGGTGCACACACATACACATGCCATCCATGTGTGTGCACACGTGCTCCATATAGCACATCCACATGCATGTGAATGTGCATACACACTCCATGCAGAGCTGCACACACAAACACGTGTAAAACACCCCACATGCATGTGCACACACTCCACAAAGTACATGCACACATGCACATACTATACATGTGTATGCACACACACAACACCATATAGTAGTATACACATTTATACATTTACATATGCATACACACAAATGCACACCACACACAGAGGCACACACACATACTAACACTTGTGTGTGCACATCTGTACTCCGTACACCACACACATAAACACATGCATGCACAAACACATACACACTCCACACGCAGGCTTATACACACATATATATTCAACAATATATGTGCACACCCATACCCCATATAGCACACATACTCACATGCATACACACACATGCACACTCCACACAGATGCACACATATACACATGATACATACATGTTTGTACATGCACACTCCACAGGGTACACACATACATGCTTGCACACACTCCACAGGGCTGCACACACACATATGCACACATACAGACACCTACATCTATACATCACACACATGGACATATGCACACCGTGATAGGTAGGTTTATTGTGCCACGCTGGCCAATAGGAACATGTGGGATTAATAAGGTCACAGTTTGATTAGAGGGCAGAGATAAATGGCTTGGCAAGCCCCACCCCTCCCTCTTTTGCTCTCTGGTGCTTGGACCAGTGTGAGGCTGCTTTAGCTAGTTCTCTGCCTCAATTTGTGAGCTACACTACCTGTAGGACAGCCAACCCATGTATCCTGTCGCTAGAGCTTGAGGTTCCTAAGAGATCTGCTTCACCACACCGCTGGTGTCTACACTGCTTGAGCTTGGGGCTGTCAGATCCTATCGTCTTGATTGTTATTGGGGGGGGGGTGCCCCCTCGTACATTTTCTATTTGTGACTGTATTTTATCTATTTCATATAGATACTTTAAACGGTGTATTTAGAAGCAAATAACTCCTCTGGGAGGGTGCCCGGTGTACAGTGGTGAAGCGCTCCCTGCTAATCCCATGGCCGGTGGTTGGGTCCCAGCAGCCCTTCGAGGAAGAGAGGCCCGGCCACCTGCTTCCTTGAAGACCCTCGGTGGCCGTTCTCTGCTGTCTAGTAGGGTCACTGTGGGCCAGGAGATGGGCTAGATGTTCCCGTCCCAATGGCACCCAGGTGGTCAGCTGGCCCGCCAGGCAGGTGAAGAGCACCTGGCAGGTGTGATGTGCTGTGGGGCCCTGGTGCTGACGGCGCCATCGCTCACAGCTTGGGATCAGGCCGTGAGTCTCACAGTTGCTCTCTCTGGACAGGGCAGGGCACATGGGCTCTGAGCAGGTCAGTCAGCCCTCTGCCCACCTACATACCCCTCGGAGCCCAACCAGGGTCCCCGAGGCCTGTAGGACTGGAAGTGCTTCCACCCGCCACAAAGCTCCTCTCCCTCCGTATCCCAGCCCCAGCCCCGGTGTCAAAGGTGGTGGCTGCAGGCGATGCCAGGCACCTTCACGGAGGAGTCATTTGCTTCTAAATACACTGTTTAAAGTGTCTACATGGAAAACATAAGATACAGTCACAAATAGAATAGACTTTTGGAACCAGCCCCAAGCTCTGGTGATGAGGGACAGACAAACAGACTCCGGCCTGTGCACAAGGTGGGGCGCCACTGTCTGTCCATCCACGGACAACGGCATCGCACGCCAGCCCAGCCCCTTGAGACGTGGATGAAATCAGAGCGCACCATGGTTCTGCAGTGTGATTCCGGCTTATAACGACAATATTCTAAAGGCGATTTTAAAACACGGTGTTCACCCCAAAGGGGAAGACTTGAGGACTGTGGTGAAGAGGAGAGGAGGGTGTGGGGGAGGTGGGGGGAGACAGGAGGGACAGGCAGCTAGGGAGGGAGGGGCAGAGGGAACAGAAAACCTGGAAGAAGCACATATGTGGGTGCAATGGGCTCCCGGTTCTGACTTGATTTGACAGGGTGGACGGTGCAAGTGCATAGAGCATGTTTTCTTTGTGCGTCTGTCTGTGCCGTAAACGAAGGGGCAACAATCACAACTAGGTGTAAATAGGTGAACCTATAAGAAGAAGGGGAAGGGTCACAGGCTCGAAGCCCCTCCAGGGTCCTCACCCCTTGGGCTCGGCGTGGGGCAGTCCCAGCAGCTGCGCCGGGAGGGGCAGCAACGCTGAAACAGCCTGGGATTCTGCAGTGACAGACACATTCATTCCAGACAGACAAACGGTAGGAGGTCCCGGCTCAGAGACCCACGGGGGCAGTCCCACCCTGTCCCGGGGGGCTGCTGTGAGTTTGTGGCTGTGGCGTGCTTTAGGGCAGGCTGCTCCCCGACTGCCATGACAGGTACAAGCAGGGTGGGGTCCGAGGAAGACCTAGACACCAAGGGGGGCATCAGAGGGGCGGTGGTCTGAGTGGGGGTCCCAGGAGGCTGCACTGCATGAAGGGAGGTTTGCGCTCACCTGAGGGCACCCAGAAGAAAGGCCCGTGATCTGATTCCCCAGATCTTGCCACTGGGAGCCACGTGGACACACGTGGGGTCCACACGGGGGGG
>NW_022111358.1:47607105-47608618 GCF_000313985.2 Echinops telfairi | reverse complement strand
GCTCAGGGCCTCTTTATCTACCCCCTCCCCTCCCCACCCCTACCCATTCTTCACCTCAACCAGTTCAGGGAGAAACCTCAAGGAGGGGGACAGGGACAGGGGAGAGCTGAGCCTGGTGGGTGGGGCTAAGACTGTAAAGGAAGAGCTGGTTTGGAGGGTCCTCAACCCCCACCCCCACCCCCACTCCCCACACGCACCATTCACGGGAAGCTCAGCGCAAGACAAGAAATCCAAACCCACGGCTTGCGTGTTGATTCCCACTCAGAGCGAGCCTGGGGTCAGAGTGGGATTGTCCCACTGGATTCCCAAGCCTGTCACCTTCCTTGATGGAAGCCGGCAGCCTCCTCTTTCTCCCTCAGAGAGGGTAGTGGATTCGAACCGCTGAACTTTGGGATAGTAGCCAAGCTCTTAATCCCTCACGGCATCACAGGGACCCCTTCCTGTGTGCCCGAACCACGGCCAGCCACAGAGAACAAAAGCTCCAGAGGGTTTTCAAGGCTGTCCATCTGTATGGAAGCCTCGGCTTGACCCCCCAGAGCGCTGGTGGATTCGAACAGCCAAACTTTGGGTTAGCAACCCAGTCCTTAAGCTGCCTTTGGGTTCCTTTGCTCAGTGGCCTCCCCTCTCCCCAGTGTCTCTCAAGGAGCTGGCGGTCCAGCAGTGACGGGCCCAGCTGTTACCCATGAAAGTTAGCAGTTTGAACCTTACCGCCAGCATGTGGACGCCGACCCCAGCCACCTTAGGGGGCATGGTCGAACTGCCCCGCAAGCTTCTAGGCTGTCACTCTGCACAGGAAAGGAACAGCTGGTGGATTCAAACTGTCGGCCTATGGACCGCAGCCCAATGCAGAGCCAGGGCACCACAGGGCCCCTTCCAATGTTGAAGGGTCTATCTGGGTCAAAACCAACTCCAGGACCCTAAAAACAGCAGCAGCGTTGCGGGCCGGCCTCCTGTCTGTCAGCCTGGCTGGCTGCGGTGGCTTGCGTGAGACCAGCGGGGTCACCCATGGAGGGCCGGTCTCAGCAGAGCTTCCAGGTAGAGACAGACTAGAAAGAAAGGCCTGGCAAACTACTTTCAAAGCGTCCCAGCCCGAGATGCTGTCTGAGACGGGGCTGCTCGAGGAGCCTGCTGGCTGCCGGTGCTGAGAACACTGAAGTCCGTGAGGATGGGGCCCCTAAGACCAGGTGAGTCTGGGTCCACACGGCAGCAGTGTGCGGGAAGCTCCCCTTGCTCAGGCTGCGAAGGTCCTGGGCCTCTGCCTCTCAGTTCTCCCCAGCCTCTCTCCTCTCCTCCTTCCTTCTCCCACCTTTGCTGAGCACCCACTGGGCACCAGGGAATAAGGCAAGGGGGCTCCCTCAGGGGGCCCACAGCCCGCGACAGATACTCTGTGGTCCCACCTGGACGGAGTAGGCAAAGTGATAGGCCCATTGGGACAGAAGGGGATTCAGGGGCCAGAAGTTGGGGAGGTGGCAAGGAGAAGTTAAAACAAAATGTTTTGCCTCTGGATCAAGAG
>NW_022111358.1:47591889-47605916 GCF_000313985.2 Echinops telfairi | reverse complement strand
CCCCCAAAGATATATAAGCCTTGGTTAGAAATAAAGAGCTCTCCCCCGTCCTCTCTCCCCTGGCCCCTCTCCCCTGTCCTCCTTCCCCAGTCTCCTGCAATTCCCACCTTTCACATCCTCACACGGACCACCAAGCAGGGCTGAGGTGAGCATGCTACCATGAAATGTGTATGTGACTCCTTATTTCAATCTCTCCTCTATCTCTCATGCTCTCTATGACTTTATGATAATATTTACTTATTATCGCTGTACAATTGCACCTAGCGGACCTGTGATGATGCGTTAGGGGCTGGCTACCCTGACACCTGCTCCCGCACCTGTGTGAGCCACTTGCTGGATGTACATTCCTTCCTTCTCCCCTTCTTTCCCTCTCTTTTCTGTTTTCCCTCCTATAGGAACACATACTGTTGTCGCTTCTCTAGCGAGCCCAGCCTGGACGCACCTCAAAGACCAAGTGAATGGGGGACAATTGCCAATCTTGCCTTAAGCTCCTGAAGCAAGTAGGAGCTGGAGAGCCCACAAGAACCTATGCCCCCACCCCAATGGGTGCCTCTTGCATGTGTACGCCCACGGTCCTGCACAGTTTCACAGGCTCAGCTGCCAACAGGAAGGTCAGAGGTTCCAGTACACCCAGAGGAGCTCAGAAGGACGGCCTGGCAATCTACTTCTGCGGAGCCACCCCTGAAGCCCCTCAGAGCACAGTCCCATCGTGCGTACGGGGACACCATGAGTCGGGTTTTGCTTGTTTCCTTTCAGCTGCCACCCTAGCATGCCCTTATGACAGGCTGCCCTGTGACCCCTGGGCACTACTCCGGGTGCTTCTCAGGAGCATCCTTATCAGAATGACAGGCACTGGTGTCCACTTGTGCAGTCCATGTCCCTAGAAGAGGCTCTGTTCTTAAGGCAGCCACCCCACTTCTGACCCATTGGGGAAGTGGCCAGAGAGAGGCTTGCTAGGTGATGGGGAACTTAGAATGCATTCCTGGTGATGTTGGGGACCATGACCTGGCCAATCCATTGTACTGTGAGGGCTGGGGTGCCACTGTGCCGCTAGAAGCTGCTATGCCCGAGGTATTTTAAATGCCGGCAGGGCCACCCAGGGTGGACAGGTTTCAGAAAGACTTTGGGGCTGAGACTAGGAGGAAAGGCCTGGCAACCTGCTTCTGAAAATTAACCACTGAATGGCCTAGGAGTCACCGTTCTACTCTGACACACATTGAGTCACATCCATGGGAATCAACTCAAGTGAAGCAGGGACAGGACTAAATACAATGTAACCGCAGCAAGGACAGAACTGGATACAATGTAGCCACATCAGGGATAGAACTAGATACAATGTAACCGCACAGAGGGAAGAGCTGGATAGAGTGTACCCACGCTGAGGACAGGACTGGATACAATGTAACCATACTGAGAACAGGACTGGCTGCAATGTAGCCGAATCTTGACCCCACCCCCCACCCCCCTGCCCCGCAGTGCTTTCTGGGTCTGGGGAAGCCAGGGGCCACCCTGGAGCGTCATGTTTGTCTTCTCCATGTGCCACTGTCATGAGCACTGTGAAGCACCCCCTCCCCACTCCCTGCCCCGTTTCCACCTGCAGTGACGGGGTTGCGGGTTTGATGGGCACGTGGGCAGCATGAGTGACACCTCGGAGAAGTAGGCCCTGCCTGTTTCCCTTTGGAAAGGAGGGGCGGTGGGAAGGCATCACATTAAGAAATTAAACAGTTTGTCTATTTAAGCCCAAGTTAATAGATATTACATTTTATATTTATTAAATGTTAATAATTCACTAGGCTTTTCAAATTAAACATCAAGCCGCTAACAAATTAAATTTAAATAATTGAGTCTATTATTAGTGGAGAGAGCTTGCCAGGATGGGGCTGAAAGGAAACATGTTCCCGAAATTCTTTTCTAATCAGAAGAACACGGGGTCTTGGGCGCTGCATTTCTGGGGTGCGGAAAGGAGGGCTGGGGGGGGGGCGCGGAACCTCCAGAATTAGAACACAGGTGCTGAGCTGGGATGGAAATCCAGGCTGTCCACAGAGACCAGTGCGCGTCTGGCACACAGAGGGCCTGTTTGCGCTTTCTGGCTCAGAGCAGATTGGGCCATCAGGCCAGACCCCAGAGAGGATGTGAAAATGCTCATTGTATTAGAGGCTGCAGGTGGGAAGGCAGGGTGCAGACCCAGGGGGTGGGGGGAGTCTTTGCAGAGGGAAACTTTGGGTGCCCAAGGGGAGAGCAGAAGGTGCTGAGCAGCCCCCTAGAGGGTGTGAAAGGGGCTCCCCCTGCCATCGAGTCTGCTCCAGTGCATAATGACCCTATAGAGCAGGGTAGAACTTCCCCTGGGGGTTTCTGAGACTGTAACTTTTCAAGGGAGTAGAAAGCCTCATCTTGCTCCCACAGGGGCCGCCAGTGGTTTCAAACTACCAACCTTGCAGTCAGCAGTGCAGTGCATAACCACCACCACACCACCAGAGCTCTGAGCAAGGGCAGGTGGAGAGAAATGGGCCCCTGAGTGCAATGTTGGAGGTTCGAGGCCAGTCAGAGGTGCCACCGAAGCAAAGTCCTGGAGGTGGACCTCTGAGGAAGCCGCCATCGAGAAGTCCGCCGAGGGAAGTTCACAAGGTAGAACGGGCTAGGAGGAAATGCACATGTCACACAGTTCCCAGGCTGAGGACCAGATACTCTGGCAAGAGCCAGACCAAACGCAATGACCAAAAATAAATAACTAAAGAGGCAGATAGCAATGGTGCTGAAAGGCATCTTCCCCTCCCCCACCCCACCCCATATGGCTTTAGGGTCCACAGAGGGCGGGGAGAGAAAAAAGACGGCAATGGGGGACCAGGGCACTCATCTACCCTAGGGGAGGGTATCATTTATGTCTCCACAGGAGAGGGACAGGGAGAGCAGACCTCACCCTACTGCACAAAGACATGAGGGTGACGCTCCTGCTCAGAGCAGCTCATTCACAGAGAGGACTGCAGGGCCGGCCAGCTGGAGACAGGATGTCCCCTCCCTAGAGGACAGTGGACGTTCTGACCTACCCACATGGGCAAACCAAGAGGGGAGTGAACCAGACCGGCAATGGGAGCAAAGCCCTGAGGAATCCCCATTGTAGACTTACAACTGAAGAATCCCCATGGTAGACTTCCAACTGAAGAATCCCCATTGTAGACTTCCGACTCGGGGGCAGGGGGCGGTGCTTGGCATCCCTCTGAACTGGTTGGGGGATATTCACAAGGGGGCTGAAATTTTAAAGATGTAACGGGGTGGGGGCACTAGACCCCTCCATCCTTGACTGCAGGAAGAGCAATGGGGTCTTGTAGAAGACCTGCCCCTCAGTCACGAATGCCGAGGATCACCAGGGTCCATGTGCCGTTAGGTAAGGGGGTCCTGGGATATGGATCCCTGACAGAAGAGGGGATTGGACTGATGGATGGTAATAGGGCCTGCTCGCTAATTAGCAGAAGGATACTCATCTACTCTGGGTCAGGACAACAGATAGACTGGGAACTATTCGTGTGATCTCTCTATCTATATAAGATAGGCAGGATATGCAATCCCAAGGAGACAGCAATGGGACTGATGGATCCCGGGCAGTATGGGAGAGGAGGAGGCAGGGGGAGGGGAGCAGTGAGCCAATAATGACAGGGACAGGGGAAGGGCGAGGGACCTCAAATTGATAGTGAGGAAGGTGTCGTGATCCTGGTGGTGTTTGATCAATTGAAATGTACCCGAGAGGAACTACTGAGAGGTGAATGATGGGTAAACATGGCAGTGGGGCAGGAGGAAAGAAAAAAGAAAAGGAGGAAAGAATAAGAAAGTAAAAATTATATAGAGAGGTAGAAATATAGATAAGTGCATACGTAAATATATAGATATATAAAGATAGGTGTAGTGTGAGTGTGTATAAATACAACAAGGAAGCAGGTGGACTTTGGGCTTCCATTCAAATCTCACCTCAGTACAAGAACGGTTTATTCTCATAAGGTGACTCTATATGATGCTCTCCTTCCCAACATGATCGCTGAAGACAAAGTGGGTGCCTAAGCAAATGTGGTGAAGAAAGCTGATGGTGCCTGGCTATCAAAAGATATAATGTCTGGGGTCTTAAAGGTTTGAGGCTAAACGGGGGCCATCTAGCTCAGAAGCAACAAAGCCCACATGGAAGAAGCACACCAGCCTGTGTCACCACGAGGTGTCTTCAGGAATAGGTATCACAAGTTCAAAAACAAGCAATCAAATTGACGTGAAGGAGTGTAGACAAAGCGGAGACCCAAAGCCCACCTGTAAGAATTGGACAGTCCCTTGCAGAAGGGCCACGGGGAAGGGATGGCATATCTAGGGTCTAGAATGGCACTGATGAAGCACATAACTATCCTCTAGCTCTTTAATATTTCCTCCCCTAACTATCATGGTCTTGGTTTTACCTCATTAATCCTGTTAGACTTGCGTATGTTTGTTTGTATAATTAAGATCGCTCAATGCATGAAATCCAAGATAGATGAACCCTTCAGAAACAGTAAAGGGAGTAATGATTCTCTGAGGGTACAGAAAGAGAGGGGAGGGAAGTGGGGGAAGGGGGAACTGATAGCAATGATGGCTGTACAACCCCATTTGAGGGGAAACTAATAACAGAATTGATGGTGCAATATATGGCAAAATAATAATAATATATAATATAATGATAAGGGTTGTTCCTGGAGGGTCTGGTGGGGGGAGGGAGTGCATAAAGAGGAGTTGATATCAAAGAGCTTAAGAAGAAAGAAAATGTTTCGAAACATTTGGCAGCAATTGTACAATGATGGTTGATCTAATTGAATGATGGGCTGTTATTTGTAAAAGCTCCCAGTAAAATCGTTACTCTACTAACATCATCATTGCTCTAATGACAAGGAGAACAAGGAGGAAGAAAATGTCCTAAAATTGTGGGGATGATTGTATAACCCTTCTCCATAGGGTTGAGCCGTTGTATTGTTTGATATGTGGATGAAGTGCCAATAAGACTGTTAAAAAATAAAATATAAAACTACGAGAGCTTGTGACACCCACAGGGCAGTTTGACCCTAGACAGTCCGGAGAGTGCAAGTGCACTTGACCACCAGGGGGGGTCGTTGCTGCCGTTGTTGTTGCTGTTGCTGTGGTTGTTGTTGTTATTGTTGTCGTTGCTGCTGCTTGTTCTCATAGCATCTCAAGAGCGGTGGAGCCTGCTGCAGGGTCCTCTCATCCACAGTAGAGCTGGCCCTCTCTCCTCTGCAATGCATCATGGGAAATGCTGCCCGGAACCCCCTGCACCCCCACCGTGCAGCCCCTTCTTCTGCACCATGACACCCCCACCCCCACCCCTGCTGGGTGTGCTCACCGTCTGTGAAGGGCAGGCTGCCTGGTGTGGGGGTGGAGATGGACGGCCCATGAATCCCAGCTGATGCAGAGAGGCTCCAATTGAAGCCAACAGGAAGTCCAAATCTACCGGCATTCCTCGTGGGCAGTTTAATGAAATCATCCTTCCCACCATCATCCCACGCTGACACAGAGAAGCCATCCCAGCCAGACTCTCCTAGGTAAGTGCATGGGGGGAGCCCAACCTATCAATCAGGTCACAGCCTCATGGCACCTCCTTGGGGTGTGGTCTTTGTATAAGAGAGACCAGGGTGGGGATGGATGGGGGTGGGGGGTGTCAAGTCCGCTTGTTGGCCCTTCCTCTCTGCTGGAGCTGGATAATCTTGCTCCTGGTTCCTCCATCTTCTGCCGTGTTGCCTGCTGACCCCAGGAGTCATCAGTGGACTCCCCAGAGTGGACCCATCTGCCTGACTTCAGGCTCCTGCACCTCCGTATCCAGCAGCCCAAGCCCCTGCCACCTGTTTCATTGCCCTGCTTCCTGTTGGTCAGCGGGCATGTGCCAGGAGGAGCCTGCCTGGAACCAGACGGGACTTCCCTGTTTCTACAGCTGTGTGAGCCATCTCTTCATCTAAACGTCTTTCTTTACACAACACATAACAGGGTCCCTGTTTTTGCTTCTCTAGGGAACCCTGCCCGACACAAGAAGTGGGGCCTCTGAATGACATGGTAAATATGCAAATAGCCCTCAGCAGAGAAAAAAAGAGTCCCCGCCCCAGTGGTGCACCCAACAGCTCTGTGGGTGCAGGATTAACCCATGGAGTCAATTCTGACTTATGGGCAGAGTAGAACTGCCCTTAGGGTGCTATGCTACATGGGTCCACAGTCAACACTCATGGAGCAGCATTCAAGAAACCAGTCAGGATGCTGCACTGGGCAAATCTGCTGCACAAGACTCTTCAACGGATTGAAGGACAGGGATGTGACGTCAACGACCAAGGTCCCTCTGACGCAAGCCATGGTCTGTTCAGGTTCCTCACTGGCACGTGAACATTGGACTGTGGCTTGAATAAGGAAGACCTGGGAACGGACGTGTTTGAACTGCGATGCTGGCAGAGAAGCATCAAATGTGCCATGGACTTCCGCGTCCCTCTTGGAAGAAGTACAGGCAGAATGCTCCTTAGAAGCCAGGATGAAAAAAAAAAAAAAGAAGCCAGGATGGTGGGCCTCCTCTGGTGGACTCTGGGAGACCAGGAGGGACTGGTCCCTGGGGAAGGACATCCTGCTTGCTAGAGCAGAGGAAGGCCCTGCATGAGATGGACAAACAATGGCCTGTGACAATGGCCCAGGGCAGCAAGGCTGATGGCGTTTGCTTCTGGTGCACATCGGAACCCTGTGGGCGGGACGGGCTCACCAGTACCAAACAACTGGCGTTACCACCCTCTTCCCAAGTAGCAAGACCCTGTGCCAGGTTTCAGCTCTGCTCAGCTGGGGCTCCCCTGCAGGCTTCATTTCTTGGGGACCGTGGTGGTTTCATCATCTGCTGTCAATTTGAGGCTCAAGAGTGAAGGGGTGAGGCTTAGCCTGCCAATCAGATCGTAGCTTGATGACTTCATTTGGAGGCTCTGAGGAGATAAAAGCTCATTGGAGGATGGACACACGCTTACTCCCTGTGAGACATTCCTGATGAGAAGCCACATGGACCTACGCTGATGGAGCCAGAGCCCTGGGAGCTGGAGGGCCCATATGGAGACCCCTGCCAGTGCTGAGATGCTTACACCACTGGATCCACAGGACTCCCCACCCACTGGCCTGTGATCCTCCTGCACTTGGCGTCATTGCATGTGTTTCGTGAGCCTGAAGAGGACTTTACAGATTGTTATCAGACATATGGGTGAATATCGGACTAATAGACTTGAACTGGTCTGGGCTGGAGTGTTTTCTCAATATGCAATTGCTCTTGAATATAAAACTCTCTGCTATACACATATGAGAGGCTCCCTGGATTTGTTTCTCTAGTTTATCCACACTAACACAGGGAGTGACACCCCCCACCCCCAATTGTAACTCTGCCCTCTGAATTCAGCTGAACAGTTCAGCCAGTTCCAACCTAAAGCCATGCCTTCCTCCTGCCCGCCTCCTTTGCCTGATGCCCTGGTCTCAGAGGCTCTCTGGCCTCCCTCCTGCACCCAGGAGGCCACTCTCAGCTCCCCCATGACTCTCAAACTGAGAACAGCCTGGCCACCCGCCACTCAGGGGCCTCTGTGGGGAGAAGGGAGGTCCCCAACAAATCATCACAGGTCCGGTAGGCGCAATTGTACAGCGATAATAAGTAAAGATTATAGTAAAGTCATAGAGAGCATGAGAGATAGAGGAGAGATTGAATAAATGGAGTCAGACACAATTCATGGTAGCATTGCTCACCTCAGCCCCGCTTGGTGGTCCTCGTGGGGGAGAGCCCGGCCAAGGGAGAGAGCCCCCGGGCCCGGGAGCCCGGGAGAGCTTCCTCTTTATTGCTAACCCAAGGTTATATATTAATAGGGGGACATGATTACAGGTAACCACACGTCACAGGAAGGGGCAGTACAATAGACATACACATTGTAGGAGGGGTATGCATGATAGGCATAAGCATAACAAGAAGGGGATGAGCTAGGGGTGTGCCCATAGGAATGGGAAGGTCTAGGGGTATACATGTGACAAGATGGGCGGACCCTAGATTCATGATGGCAGCCTAACCTTGGTCATCTTTGGGCGGGTTTGACCTCTCTGGTGTCTCCTACAAGGAAACAGACAACTACTATCCTTATCAGAAGGGAGTGGGCCCTACTTGTGGGATAAACAGTGGTGTCTGCTTGATCTAGATGGCTGATAGCTCTTAGGGAAAATGACCCCTGACCTACTCCTGATGACCTCCAAGTGTATGGTCATTTGCAAGCAGCTAACTTTGACATATATTTGGGGGAGACAACTTGGGAGAAATCCCTCTGTTTCCCATAGGCTTCCCTCAGGGGGACAGTTCCTGTCTTTCCCCCAGCCACACCCCTTGTGGATGCTGCACTTCAAACTGCTCACCCTCACAGCCTTCACATCTGGTCCTGGTGTCCCACCACCACCACCACCTCGGGGTTCCCTGTTCCTCCTGCTGGGTGTGACTTCCTGCCACATCTTGAAGGGACAGGCACCGCCAACCCTTAAGGGCACATCTCTAGTCTTCCACAAAGACTTCCTCAGGAGGATGGGCCCCCTCCTCCTTGCAGACCCACCCTGCGGATCTGCTCTGATAAATCTGCCCAGGCACATACACGCCGCCTTCCGCCCAAAGGAGGCTGTGTAAGGGGAGTGCAGCAGGCACAGGAGCATCTACTCACAGGCCCCAGGCTCCCTGCATCTCCCTCCGGCCTGCACACCCTTCGCAGCCTAGGGCAAGGTGTGTAGACCCCGCTGGGCTGTCATCTTCACACAAAATCTCAGGGTGAGTGGGAAGAGGCTGCCCATCCCCCCAGTGCTGCTCCACACCCACAAAACCTCTCCATTTCTCCTCTTCCCGCCGCCCAGGAGACTCTAAGTTCTGCCAGCCAGGTGCCTGGTCCTTGGAGAGCCACACTGGAGGGAGGGGGGAAGGGGCTGTGCAGAAAACAAGGCCTGGGGTGGTGGTGGGGAGACAGGAAGCTCTGGAGAGGAAGCAGGAGGCCTGGTTGGGCTGGCAGGTGTTTGGACAGCATGGTGGGCTGTGTTGGAATGCCTGGGAACTGGAGAGGAAGTGAGAGGGTGCAGTGTCAGGAGTTAGGAAGCAGGTCATCTTTCATCCTGCTGGCCACCGGATCCAGCCCTCTGCGGGCGGGCGTGCATGCCGAGCGGGGGCCCAGGGAGCTGACACATGCTCAGGCTCAGGCTATGCTGGCGAGGCTGACAGAACTCCAGCTCAAAGCGGGCCTACCCTGCTGGGGTCCAGCTCATGCTGGGTGGTCCAGCACCCTCTTTCTGGCCCCCTGACTTGGTGACTCACTGTGCCCTCCTGTACAGGTCAAGGATGGGACCTGAGGGGGCTGGGAGTCTTCTCCTCTAAGACACTCCATGACCAGAGAAATCGGAGTTGGCCGAGGCTGTACAGTTTTGGGGCTCTGTGCTGGGCACGTGGGCAGATGCCTCTGGGAGGACGGAGGGGCCTGGTGGGCAGCCAGAGCCTGAGCCGGACGGGTCAGGGAAGGACAGGTCCGCCTTGCCCTGTCTCAGTCCTTCCTGGCTTTGCCTTTCACTGACTTGGCCGAGCCTGGTGCGTGTCCTGGTGCTGCCCGAGAGACCCCAATTGTCCACCAGGACACAGAGGGTTCCAGAAACCAGGGCAGACCCACAGTCTCTACCCCGAGACAAGTCTGGTTGGCACCCAGCCAGCCCTACCAAGCAAATCTCTCTCCCAGCAGGGCGGGGTCTTGATGAGCAAAAGTCTCTGGTCATTTGGTGTGTCTCTCTCAGACAGCCCACCCCACCCCTCCAGCCATCCCCAGCTCCACTCCAGGATGCACTCACCCCTGTGCGGAACCCCAAAGTTTCTGTCCCCACCCCCAAGGCTGTGCCCAGCATAGGCAGGATGATGGACACAGGAGACCACCCATCACCATGGTAACACTCTCCAGCTGAGCTGGCAAGTTTCTGGGGTCTGCCTTTCGTTGATGGGGACTGAGGAGGCTGGTGGAACCCAGAACTTCCTCTGGGGGAGCCCCACTTGCCCATCAGGTCCTACACCCAGGCAGGAGGCAAGATGAACTCCAGGCTCCCAGTGGGTGGGGGGAGGGCACTCAGATTTGGAGCTGGCTGGGTCCACCTTAAGGAAGACTGGCCAGGGGTAGGGCTGTGAGTTGCAGGAAGCCCTGGGAGGAGGGGCTGGCAGAGCCCTCAGTGCCCCAGAATCGGGGGCAGTATCAGCCTGGACTGGCCCCTGAGCCTGCTCACTTCCAGCTGCTGGGTGTCCAGTGTGGCCAGCTGGGAGCCCTGCTCTACATTGGCCTGGCATTTGTAGCGAGCTGACCTCCCCACCCCCCAATAATTCAGATGCTTCTTCTCTCAACCCTCACAGCCGTCAAGTGGATTACCGTACAGGAGGGGGCAGAGCTGCTCCTGTGGGTTTCCCAGACTGTCACTTTGATAGGAGAGGCCCCGATGGCATAGTGGTTACACGTTACGCTGCTTACCACAGGTAAAGCAGTTCAAACCCACCAGCTGCTGTGAGGGAGACTCCCATAAGGAGTTACAATACCAACTCACCCCCACCTGCTCCTTCCCTCCCCCGCCCTGAGCTGGGAGGAGCCCCAGCAGTCCACACGCTGCTAGAGTACCAGTCAGAACTGGCGAGGGGTGGGGAGTGGTGTCAAGACCACAAAGCCAAACTGCCTGCCATCGACTTGATGTCAGCTCATAGCGAGCCTCTGGGGCAGGGTGGAGCCACGCCTGAGACAGTGACTTTTTATGGGAGTAGAGAACCCCGTCTTTCCCTTGAGGGGCAGAGGGTGGTTTTGAACTGGGGACTTTGAGGACCACAGCTCAAAACCTAACCTCTATGCCACCTGGGCTCCTGCTGGCTCAGTCTTTGCAGGAGCAGACAGCCTCATCTTTCTCTCTGGGAGTGGCTGGTGGGCTTGAACCACTTGCGACTGGCAGCCCTATGCATTACCCAAGCAGTGTACAGAGGGTCACTCTCATGGCCGTGTGCTGGCCCGGCTGGAGCCCGTCTGTGGCGCCAGCTCCGAGTCGCACCCTGGAAGGCCGGGACATGCATCTGCTCTGCACAATCAGGAGCCCCTCCTTCCTTGCCTGGTGCTAGGGCTCACCCCCACAGCTCTGGCCCTGCTCTGCACCCCTGCAGACACAGAACCCACAGCAAGGGCTGGATGCAGCATGCAGCCAGGTGAGGTGGGGGGTGTCATCCGGGGAGACAGACATCCACAAGAACAGAAGAGGAAACCCTGAGCAGGCCCCTGGAGTCTCCGGGATGGGGTCAGACTCCCATGGCTCTGGAGGGGAGGAGAGCACACCTAGCTGCAGACACCTGTCAGAGGAAACAAGTCGTTCATCCCATCGCCCAGAGGGGCAGGGGTGGGCCCTTGAATGTTCTCGGGAGTCCCCGGAGTGGCCCAAACGGTTAAGGGGTCAACTACTAACTGAGGGGCTGGCCCGCTAGGGGCCTCCGCAGGAAGGAAGGCCTGGCAACACAGCCCCGACACCGTGGGGCCACCCTGAGTCAGACCTGACGCCGTGGAGGTGTTTTGTCTGTTGTCTGTTGCTCCGTCTGTACTTGGGGGAGAAGTCTCTGGTGGAGCCAAGGGTGAAGCCCCCAGTTCCTGGGCAGAGGGTCGGTGCTTCAAGCGCAGCCAGGGTGGTGTGGGAGAAAGGCCTGGTATCCTGGCTTCGGAAAGATCATGAACTTGGAAGCCCCCAAAAGCAGACCCCCTGTGTACAGAGGGTGGACCACCATTGGGGTTGGGGCTGGTTGTTAACTATCCTTAGCCTGTCTGTCCCCAGAAAGCCTCTCTAGGCTAGGGGTACCCTCAGCTCACCACCCTCCGGGGTGTTTGGAACCCCTGTGGGAGCTCTTGGCCCAGCCCAGCCCCACCCCACCCCCACAGCTTCTCTTAATCAATCTTCTCACAATTCCAACCTCCATCGGAACCGTCCCTGGCTCCTGGTTGCGCCCAGCTGAGGAGGACAGTGACAGCAGGGATGTCACAGCAAGAGCACATCCCAGCCCTGAGGTGGGATGACCCATGGGGACAGGGCAGCTCAGAAGGTGGCCCCGTTCTTCTGGAAGCCGGAGAAGCTGCCCGCAGGTGAGCAGCCATAGAGGTGGACCAATGCCTGGAGCGGGGGAGTCTTCCCTCTGCAGCACCCCCGGAGGACAGGAGGCTGGCAGTCAAGTTCCTGCTTGGGGTCCCAAGTCTCCAGGCCGAGGGGACAGCGGAGCCCAGGGCTTGCCTGGACCCCTTGGAGGGGGTGGGGGCAGAGTTGACCTTCATGTGAGGCTGCTAACTCCCCCCTGGCCCCCTCCAGCCTCCTCCACAGGCCCTGGGAAAGGGCAGCAAACCATGGGAATAAAAACCGGTTGGACCTCAAATCACTCTTACAAAACAGCATTTTCCAGAGTTCAGCAATGAACCCAAAAACTCGTTGGACTGATTTCCCCTGCACCCAAAGGGCATCACTATCAGGAAGGAAATCTTAGGGATAGACCCCTCCTGAGGCCTGAGGCCTGTGACCCCTGCCCACAACCAAAGACGTACGGGACCCGAGCATGGGTCCCGGCAGCGAGGAAGGGTGGCCCAGTGGCCTGGCTTTGACTGAGATGCAGACAGCCACTTGTCCGGGGAGACCAGGAGGAGGTCTCCGGTAAGGAATGAAGCAGAGACGCCCCACTTCTCCCAAGGAGGCAAGGGCTTCTCCCCCTCTCGTCGTCTTTCTGAAGGTGGAAGAAGCCATTTCTGAGCACAGAATCAACTTTCTCCCGCTGCAACATGCCTCCCTCAGCCTCCACCAGCCCATGGGGACAGGCGAGCTTTGAACAGAATCCCGTGGAGGCCTCTGGGTGACCACCCACACATAGGAAACGAAGCACATGCCCGTGGTTGTACAAGACGTCTAGGGTCAGATGGAAACCCAGCGAGAGGAGGTGGTGGAAATGAGAACATGGATCTGCACCACCTCTACCGGGGGTCCCCTCCAGGCAAGTGGCTCCAGAGGTCCCCCAGAAGGAGGGGCTGCCGCCAACCCCACGGTGAGTGCCCCTTCACACTGGCTTCAAGGGCTGCCATCGGACACGGGGGACATCACCGTGCCACTGGGGATAAGGAGACAAGGAACTCTTGTGAAGCGTGGGGGTGGGGGCGGTGGGGGGACGTCGCTTGGTGCAAAAAATGGCCTGATGGTCCCTCAACGCGTTGGGCATAAGATGGTCATGTGACTTAGCGAGCCCCACCCTATACCCCAACCAGCCGAGGGCAGGGATTCACAAGAAGGCTGCACCGCTGGGCGTGGCCGCAGGGACTGCAAACTGGAGAGGGTAGAGACCCCCCAGGCATCCATCAACACATGGTGGATAAGCAAACCATCATCCCTACAGAGGCTGGAGTCCTGATGCCCGTGCACGCTACCACACGGATGGACCTGGAAGACCTGGTGCTGTGTGAAAGGAGTCATCACGTAAGAGCTCACGTAGGTGAAAATGTGACCACATGCCAGTAGGACTCACTACACACGGCGGTGGTTCTTCCTGTGACCGTCAAGTCCATCCTGCCTCCTAGTGACCACAAAGACAGAGAAGCCCCCACAGCATCCCCCTGCCCCCCCCCCCATTCCCAAAGTGGAGCACCCTTATGGAAGCAGAGTGCCTCACTTTGCTCCACGGAGCAGCTGGTGTGTTCGAACTGCAGACCTTTCAGTCAGCAGACCAGGCCTCCCTGACTTGCCAGTACCTGTCTGGAAGCCCCACTGTACTCACTAGCCGACACGGTAACCTCGATCAAATGCTGTGTTCACTAGGAGACTCTGTCACTGCTCTGAAACATCGCTGCAATCATTCCTTGTCGCCGTGGTGACCATTATGAAATGCCACTATACTTACTGGTTGTATTAGTCTGGGTACTTTGGAGAAACAAATCCACAGCAACTCATGTATAAGAGAGAGTTTTATGCAAAGAAAA
>NW_022111358.1:47585189-47591476 GCF_000313985.2 Echinops telfairi | reverse complement strand
GCCAGGCTGGCACAATTAACTAACTCACTGGTGTAAGTTGTGACTGCTATGAAAAGTCACTACAGGTAGTCGTATACATTGTAACTGCTATGAAGCACTTCTGTATTTCCTAGTTTACATCACGGCCTTTATTCAAGGCCACTACACTCACTTGCCTACATTGTAACTGCTATGAAATGCCACTACAGTTATTAGTGCACATTATAGCAGCTCTCGAGTGACATTCAACTCAGTTTGCAGAAGCACTCATTACTTTTCAGCTACCACTGTCTTAGAAACCTCAATTTCTCTCCCCTTGCAGAAGGAAAGAGGCTTGAGATCGTCCTGCTCCTTCCCATCCCTGAAGTAGTTGCTACAGGAGAAAGAAAAAAAAATCAGCTTTCTGTATTTTTAACCAATCACCTGCTTGTACCTGTTTGGTAAGATTTATTCTCTCATTAATCACTGCCCTCCCTTCATTCATGTTAAATATAAAATTGATTAGGAAAGATCCCTATCACGGTTAAAAAAATAATTAGCTGCTACATCATGTTGCCCGCCGCGAGACAGAAAGGCGTGATTAAATTAGGAATATTAAAACCCCATTAATCTGCACTCCTCTTAAGCTCTGCTTGTCCATCTCACGGTGGCACTTATTATTTCTGACACTGAGAGGGATTTGAATTACCAGCTGTGACAAGGTCACTCCCTGAAAGATGTCACGTCAGCCATTAGTCACAGGCTGCAGAGGCGGCCAGAAGCCAGGGCTGCCGTGTGTCCAGGAGGCCGTCATGGGTGGACATTGTTCTGGAAAGTGGGGACACCCCACAGCTGGGCCAGCCAAGACACGGGCGCCCAGGGGCACGGAGGAAGGGGGCACGGTCCTAGGTGTGCAGACATCTCAGCATGCAGGTACCTGGGGTACAGGGTCTAGAGAGCTGCAGGCCTTAGGGGTGCCGGTACCCGGGGACAGGTGTCCGAGGTATAGGTGCCTGGGGTGCGCACCTGCTCTCCATCACCCTCTGCAGATCACCTGCCACAGTAGAGGGCTCTATCCTGTCTCCTGTCCCAGAGCCCCTGAGCCTCCCCTGCCCAGGGGTGCTTGGAAGCCATGCTCCTGGGAGGGGTGGCACCAACAACAGTGAGCTGTGCCTGCCCGGGGCCGGAGGACCCAGTTCCACGACCTCACGGAGCCCGGTAGAAGCAGAAGAGGGAGCCAGTGGGAACAGAGTGGTGTGGGTCCCAGGATCGGCAGGCCACACGGGCTACTGACCCCAAGCCAGATGGGGAATCCGGGCAAGGAAGAAGGTGAAAGGCCAGAGGATAAGAAGCTCTCCCCCAAGAGGGCATGTCCCCAAGGAGACATCATCAGGGGGTGAGGGTTGGGGCAAATGCAGACTCAATGGGGAGGGGGCACGGGGGTTGCCATGAGATGGGTGTGGTTTTCTGTTGGGGGGAGGGGAAAGTTCTGGAACTGGTGCTGGCTGCACAGGTAGATCACTTACTGCCACGGAGGCGGACACGTGAAAGGAGAGATTCTGTGATGCATGTGTTCTACACAATAAGGAACTACACAGACAACACATGCCGCCACCCACACACACACACCCACACACACACAGCTTCTCTCCTGCTGATCTGCAGGCTCAGAGTCAGCGAGTGAGGCTGAGTCGCCAGCCACCCTTGAGAGGGAGAAAAAGTTGACGGTGCTTGTCACAAGCCCCATGGCTGCTTCCCACATGGGCTGCTGAGTCTGTTAGATGGCCCTGCCTCCCTTTTCCCTTTTCTCCCACCCCAGTGCCTGGTCCCCAGCCCCTGCCCCTGGCAGCCCCAGGTGCCCAGTCCCTGCCCCTGGCAGTCCCGGGTGCCCAGCTCCAGCCCAGGCTGGCCTGCGGGCAGCATCAAGCAGAGGTGTTGATGGGTCTGGTCTGCAGGCAGCAGCAGGGAGGGAGGATCAGGCTATCAGGAGTGAGGGAAGGAGTGTCACCAGCCAAGCAGGGGTGACAGGGTGACAATTGCCATCCAAGACAAGGGCAGGGCAGTGCATGTCTGTTCAAACAGCGGGGAGGGCTGGGCGCAAGGACACCGGTCAGAGGAGTGTCCCTGTCACAGACTGAGCTGTGATGCTCAGCCCACAAGGGGAACTGGACTCCTGAGGCCCGTCCTCTCGGATACAGCCCCCTCTGGGAACAGGGGCCTCTCCGTTGTGCACGGGCCTATCCGTGTACAGAACCTGGGTGGGCACAGTGGTGGGCGCTGGGCCAACAACCCAAACATCAGCAGTCCCAAGCCACCAGCTGCTCCTCCCACAGCGACATCTCTGAAACCCGCAGGGACCGTTCCACCCAATGACTGGGGGTTGGGTTTGGACATCAGTGTGGGAAGTCCCAGTGGTGCAGTGGTGTGAACGGAGGGCTCCTCACCACGAGGTCAGCAGTTTGAAACCTCCAGCTGCTCCTCGGGAAAAGGATGAGGCTTTCTGCTCCTGCAGAGTTTCAGTGTCAGAACCCCCAGGGGCGGGTCTACCTACAGGACCCTGCAGGACTGCCAGGAGTTAGAACAGGCTCGATGGCAGAAGGCAGGGCATTTGAGTGCATTATCAGGGTAGGGTGTGTCTAAAACCGACCCCCTCTGAGCGGAACAGACCAGGAGCATCAGTCCCAAAGGGGAAAGACCAGCCCCACGTGCAGATAGTCTAGAACGAGGGCTCAGAGAGGGACAAGAAACCTTCCTCTGGGGAGGCAGAAAGAGAGAGGCTTCCCCTAGAATTCCGACTCCTGGCCTCCTGAACTGTGAGAAAATAACTCTCTGTTTGTCAAAGCCACCCCCTTGTGACGTTTCTGATACACGATCACTAAGAGAACTAAACTCCTCACACACAGCCTGGGAAACCTCCACCTGGCAGCGTCATGGAGATGGCTTCTGGGTGCACTTTGAAACATGTGGGGGCACCGCTAGCCGGCTGATGCCAGGGCCTGGCGGGGCCTGGGCTCTCCTAGCCTGAGACAGCAGGGCCGTTCCCCCCACGGGGGCATGTGTGTCCTCCACCTCTTCATCTCACAGATCCCCTTGGTGACAGCCAGCAGCTTGGAGGCCTGCTGGGCCTACTGCCCACCATGGGCACACGGAAGGAGGCTGGGCAGTGGAGCCTGAGAGACCCAGGGGTGCTGGCACCGGTCGCAGGCGGGGAGGAGGAGCCTGGGGCACAGATGGCTCACAGTTGGGCTGTTAACCAGCAGGTCGGAAGAGCAAGGTGCACCAGAGGTGCCACGGAAGAAAGACCTGGAAAACCACTTTGGCAAGATCCACCTTGAAACTCCCTCCCCCTCCCCCAAGCACAGAACTGACATGCCGGGGGAGGGGGCTGGGTTGGAATCAGCCCAACAGCAGCTGGTACCTGGCTGGAGAAGAGAGTCAGAGCTTACCCCCTGACCCTGAGGCATCAACAGTGGGGTGTACCTGGCCATTTTGGGGGTGAGAGCACTGACCCCCCACCACAGCGCGGGCTGGCTGCGAGCTGACCATGTGGCCATGTCAAACCACAGGAGCGTCTGTGGCCTTGTCCTCTGTCCAGTGCACCCTGGTACACACCACACTCCCTTCCTCTTTGGCTCACTTCTTCTTTGTCACAGCCCCCAGACAGGGTGCATCATGCCCGGAGCCAGGGGAGCGCCAGCTTGCTGGCGCTGACTGGCTGATCTGCCGTGCACCATCTCACGGAGTTCCGCCACCTCTCTGATGGTTTGAGACTTGACAGGATTTTTGCTCCCCTTCCTTTGGGGAAGCCTGGTGGTGTCATAGAGATGCTGACTGCAAGGTCAGCGGTTCAAAACCACCAGCCGCTCCTCCTCGGGAGGACTAGGAGACTTTCTATTCCTGTAAGGGTTACAGTCTGGGAATCCCACCGGGCCCTGCTCTGTCCTGTCGTCCAGGGCCCCTGTGGACTTTGTGAAAGCGTGCTGCAGGCAAAGGAATGCCTTTGTGGCCATGACTCCGGTGTCTCCTCCGTAGGGGGCCCGGGTCATGTTCTCGGTCCCCTCTCCCTAAGCCACCCACCATCATCACGATCTCAGACCCTCTGTCCCCTGAGCTGCCTGCCCAGCCTCTGGGGCTTCCCTGAGACAGACTCCTTCTATGGCCATGAGTTTGGGTTTGGGTTTGGAGGTGGTCAACAGAGCATATGGAGGGGGCTGGGAGGTGGGGATTGAGGGGGTCCATTCCAAGCAAGTTTGCCAGCAGGACCAAACAGCACAGTGAGGACCCGGGGCCCACAGCCCCTGGGACACAGGGCGCATGGTGGAGGGAGAGTCATCTGTCTCAGCCTTGCCTGTGGAGGGTTGGGGCACATCACGAGGGCAGCCACAGACATTGCCAGGTCATCCAAGGGCACGTGGAGGTCATCTGGAGGCAGGACACTGGGCCAATGGGCCTGCCTCTGAGGGAGTGACCTCTCCCAGCCGCTGGGTGTGTCCCTCCCGCAACAGGCACCCTCCACTGCTCGAAGGAGATGGTTTGATCCCAGGGACAGGGCTGCACAGATTAGGCTTTTTATTAACCCTAGGGGAGGGGGCCGCGGGGAGAGGGTGGGCGCCAGGGCCCCGGTGTGTCTCCCTCCCTCCTCAGCCCTCAATCCACCCCTGGCCTATGCCATTTGCAGACTCTGTTTCCACAGCCCGCCGGCATAAGCCCTACGGACTATGAAGGCCACCTCACTGTTTTATCTTGGGTCACCTGCCCTCCCACTCTCCTTCCGAGTGAGTATTGGGCTAAAAATTAATGTACTGAAGTTGAAAAAAATCTTATGATGAGAAGGAGCAGCCGCCAAAGAAAAAAGAAAGAAAAGACTCATTTCATCTCTGGCTGCGCCGACGTCGAGGACTCTGGGGTTAATGTAATTAACTTACCATTTGAGCCCGGGCTGTGTACATACACCGAGTGTGCCCGCTCGAAACGAGATTAGATGTTATTGCTCTATATATCCTGGTTATCTGCGCCCGCGCCACCGAGATTGCTTCTCACAATGACTTCGAGACACGGGGCTGCGCCGAGACGGCAGAACCATCTGGTCCCGAGCTCGGCCGTTTATTTAAGATTTAATTAAATGCTCTAAACGGGGCGCTCGGCGGAATTAACATTTGAAATGTGACTGATTGCGGGTTTCATATTGTCTTACTGCCAACCTGGGGAACCCCACTGCCAGGTTGTTGGCGCCCCAATCCAATTCATCTGGGCGGCTCTGAGGGGACCCGTTAATTAATCTAACCAACGGGCGGGGATGGGTTCTGACTTCTGATGAAGATTATTTACGGAGACAATTTTCTGTGAGTGAAGAGCCACAGTAGGCAAATGCTTAATTGAATTGGGGTGGGGGGGGAAGGTTCTCGTGGCCTGTCATAGCAGGATGGTTTGTGTCTCACGGGCTCTGAGGTACCACGGAAGGGGCAGCCGCTTCCCTTTTATGAAAAAACAAAGCCCAAGACAACTCCCTGCTGCCAAGTTGATGCCGGCTCATCGTGATTCAGAACGGGGTAGCACTGCCCCCGGTGAGTTTCCAAGAGCGACTGTCGTCTTTACAGGAGTAGAAAGCCCTCTCTTTCTCCCATGGAGTGGCTGATGTTTTTGTGGTATAGCAACCCCCCAGTATCCACAGCGTAACCATCACCGGGACGGGAAGCCCAGCTTCCTGGGTAATTTAGGGCTTAGGAAAGGCTAATCGCTGCCTTAGATCAAAATAGAAGCACAGGCTGGGCCCTTGGACAGCCTGTGGCCCCCACGGCTGGCCAAAAGCCAAAGGGCCTGCACTTCATGGCCCAAGAGCCCTGGTAACGAAACGGGTTAGACCTTGGGCTTCTAAACACAAGGTCAGCAGTTTGAAACCACCAGCCACCACCGGGGAGAAAAGCCGGGCTGTCTACTCCCATACAGAATTGCAGCCTCGGAAACCCACAGGGAAACTGACAGCTCTACTCTGTCCTATGGGGCTGCGCTGAGCGGGCACTGACCGATGGCAGTGAGTCTGGTCGTGGTTTGGTCCCCACAGCTCCTCCCTGAGCTGCAGCCCTGTGGGAGCGGAACCAGAGGCGTCCAGCTAAACCACGCCGAGGCCCTTGTCCCTCAGGAATAGCCAAATGTGGTTGTTGTCATGGAAAGTTCTGGAGCACTGGTGGGGGTAGGTTGTCACCGTGTTGGCTCAGTTGATGGTGAGTGCCTGTGTGACAGGAGGAAACGTTGCGGGCCCCCTTGGTCTGTTTCAGGCCACCGTGAGTGACTCTCGGGGTCCATCCGTCATATGGCGGGGGTGGGGGGGG
>NW_022111358.1:47566942-47584638 GCF_000313985.2 Echinops telfairi | reverse complement strand
GGTACGAAGCGAGAGGTCCTTCCTCAAGGACTGCTCTCACCTGATAACACCCCCAACGCACATGCGTCTCACCGCCTTTGCTTCTAAAGAGCATTCTGGGAGTCCTTTTTATAAGTTGTTCTTTCTTCTGGTCACCCACAGTACATTCAGTACTCCTTACCAAGACCATCCTCCGAAGGCATCAACTCTTCGCTCTCCCTTATTCGCTGGCTGGGTTTCCCATGTGTCTGAGGGTGGGCACTGGGAGGGTCATGGCTTGGGTGGGTCACAGCTGCAACTTCAAAGGGAAGCCTTTGCTTTTGAACCCTCCTGAGAAGGTCTTCTGCCGCAGACTCGCCCAGCGGGTGCATAATGTGATTCCGTGACTTCCCTGGTGCGGACTGTGGATCCAAGAAAAATGAGATCCTGGACACCCCCCACCCCCACCCCAGCCCTTCTCCATGGCCTTGATACCGGCTCACGGGTGAACTGTGAAGGTTTGTGTTGTCTTGACATTGCGTGGTGCTCCGTCCTGGCCACTGCGGTCTTTCCTCGTCACCGGGGAGCGCTTGCCAGGCTCTCTCTTGCCACTTTCAGCAGGCAGGGTCACTTTGCCATCGGCACACTGCAGGTCGTACACCCAGATGCCAAGTTCTCCTTCATATAGTCCAGCTTCTGGGATTATGCGCTCAGCACACAGATGGAAGAAGGCTGAGGAGAGGCTCTAACGCTGATGCCCACAGTTCCTGATGTGAAAACCAGGCCGTAGTATCTTCTTCTTCTTCCGGGGCAGCTGCCTCTAGGTCTCTGCACAGGCTCCACAGGCGCACAAGGAAGTCTTCTGGAATCCACATCCTTGGCCATGTTAGCCATACCTTGTTATGGTCCTCACTGTCTACTGCCTTTGCGTGGCCAATAAAACACAGGAGCATGTCTCGCGGGCATTCCCTGCCTTGAGCCATGATCCATCCATCAGCAGTGATCTCTCCTGTCCCCCTTCCTCTTCTGAACCCAGCTTGGATTTCTGTTCCCTGTTGTGAGCGTTAGATAATTTTATGTCAACATAAAGACAGATAAAAATGTAGGCGTGGTACCCAACCTGTCAATCGGGGCACAGCCTGATGGTGCCTCCTGGTGGACATGGCCTTTTCAGAAGGAGGGTCCTGAGAGCCTTCCCCTCTCTCAGCTTCACCTTCCTGCGCATTGGTCACCCCCAGGGACGTGGAGGCCTGCCATATGTTCCCCGACCTTGGATCCACGTGACTTCGCACCCACCAGCCTGTGATCTTCCTGCACTCTGCATTGTTGCACATGGCTGCGTGAGTCTGAAGAGGGACTTGTGGACTTGAGTTGAACTGGGCTGGGCTGTTTTCGTGATCTGTAATTGCTCCTTGATAAGAAGCTCTCTCTATCCATATGTGAGCGTCCCTGGAGTTGTTTCTCTAGCCAACCCGGCCTAACACACCTGTTGATGTGCTGCCACGACTGTTTTAAAAATGATCTTCAACAGCATTTTCTTTGCACGTGACATGTAGATATTGCTCGAGAATGTCCACCTTCTGTTGGGTCACCTTTCTTCGGACGAGGGAGAAAGAGGAGGCTGTCGACCCCCATAAAGAGTTGTAGTCTCAGAAACGCACAGGGGCGGTTCGACCCTGTCTAGTAGGGTCGCTCTGAGTTAGGGAGTCAAGCTCCCTGGAATGGTCTCATGTCGACGGGTCCGGGTCCTCGTTCAACATCCGCCGGCACTACAGCTCCTTCAACATTGCAACTTAAGCCTCTGGGTCTTTCAGCCTGAGACACACCCAGCACGTTCTTCCCTTCCGTTCTCTAAAGCCGGGCCTTTGCACGTTTCATTACAATGATTTACCCTCTCTTTGAGATCTTCCGCTCAGCTCATTGACACCACACTCTCTTCCACTTGCTTTCACTACGTTACACTCCAGAGAAAGTCCATTGTCTGGGTGTGCCCTTAATGGAAACAAGGCTACAAGAGCCCCATGATCGACCCAGGTGGTTTCTCTGAACCAGCCTTGCGAGGTTTTTCTGAACGGCAAGAGTGTGCCTGTGCCGCTCGCGGTACCCTTTCCTATTCTGTGGCCCCATTGGCAACTGGTGGGTAGAGTCGAGGGGCAGCAGGAAAGCCAGGCCCTCAGCAAGACGGATTGGCACGGTGTCAGCAACAAGGGACCCAAACATAAGAATAACGGTGAGGGTGGCACAAGGCGGGACAGCATTTCATCCTGCCGTCCGTCCGCAGGGTCACGAGCAGTCGGAACAGATGCAAGGGACCGAACAACAATAGCACGAGCTGCAACCGTGCTGAGTTGGTCTCCTGCTGAGGGGCAGAAACCCCCCCCCCCCAGCCATCGTGCCATCATGCTGATGGTCCCCTCTTCTGGAAGGTTCCCCTCTTGTATGTGCCGGTTTCCTGCCGCAGAAACGGCTCTGTGAAATAACGAAAAGGGAGTCCATCCTCTATTTGGCTTCTCTTCCTTTTTCACAGAAACGTGGTAAAGGTTGACGGTGGCAGATGTTCCCACAGGCTGTATGTCTGCTGATTTCTTTCTGTCGTTCAGCATTGTAACATTGTATGGTCGGAAGAAACAATTCCATTCATAAAGCCATCTGAACCCTGGATGAGCTGATGAAACACAAGGAAAGGAGATGGAGGGGAGAAGCCTAAGACCTCACACACCTATGAGTGATGCTGTCGTCAGGTTCCAGCAAGTCCGTTCGAACCAGAAACACAGCCCTGTGCCAGCCTCCTCATTGCTGTGACAAGCCGGTTGGTTTCTTGACTGTGGCTCCCATGCATCTCCGTGGTGGGCCATCCCGGACAACCTCAAACGCTTCCCCATGGTGCTTGCGGGAGCTACCTCTAGGATCCAGTCTCTCAGAGCTCAGGTGCATTGTCATGACCCATGCAGGTTCGCTGGCTCGTTTTCAGGAGCAGATCATCAGCCCCCACCCAACCCTCCCACCCCTGGTCACAGTCTGGGGGCTTGCTGAAACCCCTAGTCTGGTGAGCCTGCTGGTACTGGAAACGCTGAGAGCATCGCTTCCAGCTGCACAGCCACACACCAGCCACCGCGGAAGGACGCTGGAAAAAATGGACAGTGGAAGCAACTGCTAACGACTACAAAACGCACCTAGGCAATGGCAGACCCATCCAGCTGGGGCCCGCGGACATCGCTCGGCATCTTCTGAATGAGTCGGAGGGCTGTGGGTGGGGAGATGGCTCCCTGCGTCTTGCTGACCGAGCCCAGACACCACCGAGGTGTGCACCGCAGTCCCCAGCACCTCCCTTGCTCAAAGCCGGCCCTCCTTCCCGTTCCTGAAGCCTGGTAATGGTGCCGTGCAAAGCACCAAAGTTTCAGGCTTCCTCGCTTCCCTTGCCCGCATTTAACAGTGAAAGTGTCTGGGCATTGAAATGATGCCGCGAGGCGCGCGCAAAGGTCTAAGGTGCGAGGCAGGGAGCAGGTCCGCAGCCTCTGGGGAGGGCGGTAATCTCGCCGTCCTCGCAGCTTCTCTGCACTCGATTTGCAGGCCTGTTTCCAGAGATACCCTTCTGAGTCTAGCTCAGCTTCTCCGCACTCGACTTGCAGGCCTGTTTCCAGAGACTCTCAGGCAAGAGAAGCTTGCGGGATGGTCTCACTCCCTGCTACCCACCGTGCTTTGTAGGAGCGCCTCTTCCAGCGCAGGAGGGTTGTGTGTGAAGGAGCTTTGGTGGCACAGTGATTGAGCGCTCGACCACAAACCAGAAGATTGGGGGTTTTTTTTTGAACCCACCGAAAGAAAGATGTGGGTGTCTGCTTCCTGAACATTCACAGCCAAGGAAACCAACCGGGGTTCCCACCTACGGGGTCACGTGAGTCGGAATCGAGGGTTGTGTTGAGTGTGAAAGTGAGAACGGGAAACTAGGTGCGCTGCTTGAATCAGACATTCTATACAAGCCTGACCTTGACCGTGCAGGCGTTACCTGCTGTCATCCCCAGGGTCAGGTGATTGGATTGTTGTGATCCCTTGACTGGTTGTCAGAAATCGATCACCAGGCCTTCCTTCGGAGTTCCTTTCAGTCTGGAAGCTCCCTCAACCCCACTGGCATACTAGCAACACAGAAGTCTCCCTGATAGACTGCAGTTGGCTGTACACGTAGTACGCTGGCTGGAATCGAACCCAGGACGCCCAAGCCTCCTACTCCCACCCCACGTGTGTGCACTTAAACCCTGGTGCATCCCTAAGAGGATAGAGAGAAAGACACTGGCTCAAAATGATAAGCATAAATTAGGAGCAGTGATGACACCAACAAGCAATTGACATGTATCAGGAGGGTGACCTCCTGTCTCGGATTGCCTGGAGTACCCCAGTGTCAGCATAAAAAAGCCCTGAGTCCCAGGAAACCCCTCAGTCCGGGCAACTGGGAGAGCTGGTTACTGCACACCAGTAAGAGGCATGAATCCATCCAAGGAAGAAGCGAGAGACCTGAGATGGCCAGGAGAGATCCCACTTTAACCAGGGTCCAGAACTCTCTGTGACCGGCACTCCTGCATGGCCACTGCTCTCTACACTGCCCACCGATCCTGCATTACTACCCCTTCCTGTGTGCTCTACTATTTCCTGTGTGATGTCCTATGTGATCTGCCACTTCCTGTGTGACCTGCCACTTCCTGCTTCCTGCACTACCACCACTCCCTGTGTGGTCTACCAGAAGTGGTCTACCTCTTCCTGGGTGGCCACCATTTCCCACACAGCCACATTTTCTGTGTGGCTACTACTTCCTATGCAGTCTACCACTTCCTGTTGCAGACATGGTTTCCTGTGTGGTCTACAACTTCCTACATGGCCCTCCATTCCTGCACACTTCTTGCGTGACCTACCTCTTCTGGCATTGCTATCACTTCTTGTGTGGTCTACTGCTTCCTGAATAGCCACCCTTTCTGCATGGCCACCACTTCCGGTGTAGCCACTACTTTCTGAGTGGTATGACACTTTCTGCATGCTCTAAAACTTCCTGTGTGACCACCACTTCCTGTGTGATGTCCCTTTGTTTCTACATGCCCCCCACTGTGTGGCCTACCACTTCTGTATGGACGACCACTTCTTGCATGGGCACTATTTCTGCATGGCCACTACTTCCTGTGCAGCCACTCCTTTCTGGGTGGTCTACCGCCTCCTGCGTGGTGTCCCACATTCTGCATGGCCACCACTTCCTGGGTGGTCTTTACAGGAAGACCCAAAAGGGTGGCCTCTTGCACCTCAGGGTTCCTGAGTGCCCTGCCCCCCCAGTTTTCCTGGGACCTGAGGTTGAGCAGGTGGGGGAAGGGTGCTTCAGCAAGCAGGAGGGACACCCTTTCCCCTTACTCTTTATCTCCTTCTTGGGGCCTTGGGTTAGTGGGGGTCCAGAAGTCCCAGGTCCAGCCCCCGCCCTGATCTGTGACTCCCAGGAGGCCTGGGCGGGAAGTGGCAGAAGAAAGGAGTTGGAACCCAGAGAAGACTCACACAGGGGGTCAGCACTCACCCCAGAGACCCTGAGGGGCGTAGGGGAGACCAGAGAACATGCCTCCTAGAACAGCCGTCTGGGCAAACTCTTGGAGTTCAGTGTATCACCCTCCAGAAATGAGGAGGGGTCCAACGTGCTCCTCAAATTCAGTATGGAAAGAGCTGGCCGGACTCCGGCCATAGCTCCAGGGTCAGAGCAGAACTGTACTTCCAAGGGTCTCAAGGGCTGATTTCCCAACCTTGAAGTGGGTTGCCAGGCCTTTCTTCCGAGGGTCCTTGATGTACACTTGAGCCATCTACCTTCGGCTTAACCACTCAGCCTTCTAACCGCTTACACAACTGGGCACTGCCCCCAGGGTCATGCCTCCCTGGAAAGCTTGAAGCCCAAGCCAGAGCCTTGCTGTGCAGATGGAGGGCACAGTCAGCATGCATGCGTGCCCGGGGGGAGAGAGGGACCGGCAGTTATCCCTCCCTATCTTGCCCTCAGAGAGCCTATCCATCACACTAAAAGGTAGCTTTAAACACACTCCTATTTACTGTTTTACAACCTGCAAAAAGCCCAATAATGCCACTCGCCCCAGAGGAAGTGGTTTTGTCTCTCCACCCTGACCCACACCCTAGATGCCGTCCTGGGTGCCCACCGGCCGTAGCTTCCACCAGGCAGCCAAGACAAAGAGCCAAGCCCCCTGGGCGGGAGCCGCCTGCCTTTGGTATCAAAAGCACAAGCTGCTACTGTCCTCTCCTGAAGGAGATGTGGACAGTAATGTATTCAACAAAAAAGCAAGCACGGTGAAAATCTACGTCCCCATCATTGAAAGAGAGGGGGGGTGTGGATGGGGGGAAGAAAAGAACGGGAGAAGATAGGAGAGGCTCTAAGGAGACAGGAAAATGCCAAGGTGAGGGTCAGGCTGAAAGGAAAACCCCACCACAAGTCAATAGGACCTCGGCTATCAAATTAAAACACAGAGGTCGAAAGAAGAAAGTAGAAAAAAAAAATGCCAATCATAGAATTTACCAAAGGAATTTTTTTTCAAACAGATTCTCTTCCTCTCTGGACACAACATGCAGCATCATGTGTCTGCATGAACACGCATGACGTGGAGGGCGGGGCCTTTTGAATGTGTTGATCCCGTCGTGCCCTCAGGCTCAGAACAACAAAAAGGTACCCCCTAAGCCTCATCCTCGCAAAGAGGCCCCGCCAGTCAGGCCACCAGGCTGGCTCTCCCCAGATGGTGACAGTGAGTCTCCACAAGTGGCCCGTGGCCACACCTGTAGTTGACCTCTCTGGTGGCAAGGGGGCATGTGTGGGAATTTGGGCGTATGTGAGAGAGTTCTGTTAAGGGCACATATGCATTCAACCACAGAAGAGGTCCCGCCGCCCGCCACCTGATACCCTTAAGCATGCTCTGTCCTGCCAACTTTGACACCCATGGAATCTTCCAGAAGCCAGCTGACCCGGCAAGATGTTCTCTGGGTCCAGGTGGATGCATGTCTGAGACCTGAGGCACAAGAGTTTGGAGGGCAGTGAGAGCCTATTTGGGTACTTCTGCTCCTGGGTGTCCCCTGGAAGGGTGGCACTTTGCCCCAGAAAGGACTCTGGTGAAGGAGCTGAGCTGGCAAGGCTGCCCAGATGGGATAAACTGGAAGGGAAGGGCTCTGCACCCAGCGTTCCAGAACCGTTCCCTTTTAACCACGGGGGTCCTTAAAACTGGGCTGTGTCCTTCCGCAGGCCTGGGCTGGGCCCCAAGAATCGGGCAGCTAACAAGTCCCTGGGAGCTGAGGCTGCAGGCCAGGGAACCCCTCTTTGAGAACCACGGATCCCCAGCAGCCCCTGCACCCAGTGACCACCACGGGGTGGGGGTGGGGGGTGGGGGGGGCAGGCAGAGTTGGAGATGGCAAGAACCGGGATGAGGTGCCCGGGGATTTAGGATGACTAGGTTGTCGGCAACCACTCTGTAAAACCTCTCCCACGGATATCCGGGTCTTGGACCGAGGAGGCCAGGGACCATCTGTGTGCGCCCGGAGCCCGTGGGGGTGGGGACCCAGCCTCGACCTGGGAAGCCAGACTAGTCATCTGGTGGGACCCCGCGGCGGCGGCGGCGGGGAGCAGGGCTTAGGCTGCAGCTTCTGCGCGTTGGTCCGCTTGGCAGAGCAGCGCTGGGGGAGGTGGGCGACCAGCCGAGAGGAGTAAATTATTCACGGAGCCCCCACCCTGCCAACCTCCTCGCACAGAATCGCGCCTTCGACTTAATAATACTTATCAGCACACTTAGACACCCCCACACCCCCCACTCCATTTTGAAAGCAGGGCAGAGGACAGAGACGCCCTCCTCGTTTCTAATTAAGCCAGGACGCCCGGCCCTTCCCTGGGCCTCCCAGGCAGCGCCTGCCCCGAGGGGGAGGGGAGCGGCCGCTCGCCCTTGGACTTGGCTTTCGTCAGCGGCTGCAAAATCCGATGCCCAAAATAGCTCTGCCGTTGCCCTGGCAACCGGCGTCTCCCCCCTCCCCCACATTCCTTGGCACGTTGCTACCTCTTTCTAGCGGCCCAGTTCATAAACACGCCGCTAATGAAGCACGCTCGCGCGGTGACTTAGGGCCCAGCTGCGCCCGGGGAGATAGCAGCGCCAGGAAATAGGATTTCATGCGGCGCGGACCCTGGAGCGACTGGGCGCCCTTCGGGGCGACGCTAGCTCTGGGAGAGGGCCCAGATGCTGACCCCGGCTGCTCGGGCGTGCCCCTCGCCCAGCCCTACGGACAGGCGCGAGGAGAATGGCCATGGGTCTCATTAGGGACAGAGCCACCTTGCCAGGGAAGATTCCAGCGCCTCTCTCATCCCAAGGCAGGGGGCCATAGGGTTCATGAATTCAACCCCAGCCTTTCTGAAGATCAGCCAGGCCTCGGGCAGTGGCCATGGGACAGGCAGCCACCTCCCTGAGTTAGAACGCAGTGGGGGTCTCTCCTGAGCCAGGCCAGGAGAGAGGCCACTCAGAGGAGCCCGGAGAGTGAGTGACCTCTATCCTGGAGCCTTCCTGAAGGCCCTGGCGAAGCTATCCTCTGGCCCAGGCTTTTGTTTACTCTGAAAAGGGGAGGACTAGGCTGAGCCCGAGGAATGCCTGTGGCCAAAGGTCAGCAGTTCAACTCCACCAGCCCCTTTTCAGAAGCAAGGTGAGGCTGTCTGCTCCTGTAAAGAGTTTCTGCCTCACGGACTCCCAGGGGCAGGTCTCTGCCCTTCAGGGCCACTGTGAATCAGAACTGGCTCAGTGACAGGGAGCTTGGTGTGGGCTGAGCCCAGGTGGGCCAGAGGAAGTGGGAGAGCCCGGCCCTGGGGCCCTACAGGCTCCAGGACAAGCATCAGGAGGCAGCGGTGGCCAGGTCAAGGGTGAGGCAGTCCCGTCATCAATGCGAACATTACCTGGAGGGAAACTGCTGAAAATGACATTGCCTCTCTACCCCCGCCCCCTGGCATGCCTTCACTTTGGGTCAGACACCTGCACCCTCTCTGTCACCCCCTAAAGTGGCCAACGCCCTGCACACCGGCTCCCCAGTTCATTGGTGTGAGAACTGGTGTCTCCATCTCGGCTGGCCTTTGTCCCTTTGACAACCAGTTTCTTTTGCCCACCCACGAAGGCCCCAAATCAGACAAGAATCCACTTCAGCCCCTCAGGGGGCTAGGGTGAGGGGCTATGGTCCTCATGAGGGGTAGGCTAGGGTCTCTGATGGGGCAAAAGTCCGGGGGGGGGGTGTCCCCAGCTGCCTCATGATGCTGAGAGGAGCATTCAAGACACAAGTTGGGTCTTGTCACTCCAACATCCACCTGCATCACCTGCTGGTGGCGGCACCGTGGGTGACGTGTGTGTTGGTCTTCGAACCGGAAAGTCAGTGGTTCCAACACACCGGTCGCTCCAAGCCAACAACTCACCCCCCTGATGCCCAGGCACGGAGACCCTGGAAGACAGACAGGGTAAAACTGCCCTCGTGAGCTTCCAGGGTTGTAACTCTTACGGCAGTAGAAAGCCCCGTCTCTCCACAGAGCGGACGGGTCAGTGAACAGATGAATGCTTAATTACTGCACTCACCACCAAGGCTCCTCGGCCAAGTCCATGGCTGTCCGGTCGATTCTGACTCACAGAGACCCTGCAGGACAGGGAAGAACTGCCCCTTGGTAGCCTTTGCTCTTGTCCACTCCCTGGAAGGCCCTCACCCTGTCTCCAGGGTGACCCGAGCACCCAGGCCCAGTCCAGAACCCGCAGCCCACATGCCTGCCAGCAGAGACCTCTGGGCCACAGGGTCTCTCAAGCTACCACAGACAGGGAGACCCAATGGGCTGGGCCATGGGCAGGCAGGGGAGAGCCTGACCTGAGACCACTGGCCCTGCCGGCCAGCCAGCATGAGCCCACAGACCTAGCCCCACTGTGTCTCTGCACGTGGCCTTCCCATCAGCAACTGCAGGAGTGGCACGCAGGGAGGTGGCCGGCCCTTTACTCTGTGGTGCCGTTGGGTGGGTTTGAGTCGCCAACCCTGGAGGTACAAATCGAGTGCAGACCCTTCGTGCCACTCACAGGCCTCGTGTCCTGCCCAAGAGCAAAGGCTGCCCCCTCTGCCCCCAGCCCACCAGCCCTCTGCTTGGCTGCCACCCTCCCTCCCCTCTACCCAGGAACCCTTTCCCTCCTGAGCCCCCCCCCCCCCCCCACCCCACACACACACACACACAGTAACTGGTCTGGGACCCTCACAAGAGCCAGCAGCCCAGAGGGGCCCAAAGCCTAGGGGGAGGGAGCCTCTCCTGTGGCTGCTTGCAGCTCAGCCACTCTTCCCCAAAGAGGGTCTTCCCCAAAGACCCCACACAGGGGATCCCCCCCTCCACGCGTGCTTCTCATGCTGCTGAGGGTCACCACGTGGTAACTGGGGACCTTCTCTCCTCCCTCAGGGCAAAGCTGAGCTACATGTAGATTAAAAAAAATCATTTTATTGGGGGCTCGTACAACTATTATCACAATCCATACATACATATATCTTATGTCAAGCACATTTGTACATTTGTTGCCCTCATCATTCCCAAAACATTTGTTTTCTACTTGAACCCTTGGTATCAGCTACTCACTTTTCCCCTCCCTCCCTGCTCCCCCCTCCCTCATGAACCCTTGATGATTTATATATTATTTTTATCTTGTCATATCTTACACTATCCGACATCTCCCTTCACTAAGGTGACCAGATTTTAACATTAGTAAAGCGGGACAAAAGCAGGACACCATTGATAAAACTCATAGCCTGGCGAAATAGTCACGTGGCAGCCGAAAACCGTATACCCTAGCTTATCGTGCATTCTTTCCAAAAATTGGGACTTTTTAAAAACGCTGCGGAACGCAGGAAAAATTCTTCAAAATTGGGACTGTCCTGCCAAAAACGGGACGTCTGGTCACCTTACCCTTCACCCTCTTTTATGTTGTCTGTCCCCCAGGGAGGAGGTTATATGTAGATCCTTGTAATCGGTTCCCCTTTTCCACCCCACTCTCCCTCTACCCATCTGGTATCGCCACTCTCACCACTGGTCCTGAAGGGATCATCTGTCCTGGATTCCCTGTGTTTCCGGTTCCTATCTGTACCAGTGTACATCCTCTGGTCTAGCCAGATTTGTAAGGTAGAATTGGGATCATGATAGTGGGGGGAGATGAAGCATTTAAGAACGAGAGGAAAGTTGTATGTTTCATCATTGCTATACTGCACCCTGACTGGCTCATCTCCTTCCCATGACCCTTCTGTAAGGGGATGTCCAGTTGCCCACAGATGGGCTTTGGGACCCCAATCTGCACTCCCCCTCATTCACAATGATTTGATTTTTTGTTCTTTGATGCCTGATACCTGATCCTTTCAACACCTCATGGTCACACAGGCTGGTGTGCTTCTTCCATGTGGGCTTTGTTGCTTCTGAGTTAAATGGCTGCTTGTTTACCTTCAAGCCTTTAAGACCCCAGACGCTGTATCTTTTGATAGCCGGGCACCATCAGCTTTCTTCACCACATTAGCTTATGCACCCATTTGTCTTCAGCGATCTTGTCAGGAAGGTGAGCACCATGGAATGCCAGCTTAATAGAACAAAGTGTTCTTGCATTGAGGGAGGACTTAAGTGGAGGCCCAATGTCCATCTGCTACCTTAATACTAAACCTTTAAATATATGCACATAGATCTATTTCCCCATCCTCATATACAAATATATTTACAGATGTACATGCCTTTATTTAGACCTCTAGAAATGCCCTTTGCCTCCTCGTTCTTTCCTCTATTTCCTTTTACTTTCCTCTTGTCCCATTATCATGCTTAGCCTTTATTTGGGTTTCAGTAATTTCTCTTGGTTACATTGCCCTTGATCAATCCCTACCAGGCCTCTTACACCCTCCTTGCCACTGACTTTGGATCACTTGTGTTCCCATGTCCCTGGATTGGTCAACACCACCTCCTTTCTCCCACCTCTCCCTCTAGCATGTCCCCCAGGAATCATCAGTCCCATTGTTTCCTCCTCCAGACTGTTCATCCAGCCTATCTTATCTAGATAGACCTGCAGAGATAATAATATGCACAAAAGAAAACAAGACAGAGCAAAACAAAGCAACAAAAGAAAAAAATGACAACAAAAACAATGACAAAAATTAATTAAAAAAAAACAACCTGTAAATAGTTCAAGGTCTGTTTGTTGAACTCTAGGAGTGTCCTCCATGCCCTGGCCCCAAAGTCTATCCTTGGCACTCCCTTGGGACCTCCTGCTCTGCTCCCCACCGCCGCTCTGCCGCACGCCCTTAGTGTTTTGCCTCGGTGTGGTGGGGCCAGACAGGGCCAATTCCGACCCTGTGTCTCCAGTGTTGTCCCCCAAAGGGCCATGGGTCAGTGAGGGACAGCGTGTCTCATAGTGGGGTCCACTCTGTGCATTGGCTGCTCTGAGCGGGGATATGGTCCTCCAGGCTTGGTGGGCCAGGATGTGCTCCATTCCCGTGTGCTTTGATCAGACACGTCCCTCTCCCCGAGCTGCAGCTTCAGTGCTGTCCTCTAAAGTAAATCCTTCTGGGGTCCATGCGGATTTTAAGGGCTCAACGCCAGGCCTTCCTTCCAATGCACTTGTGGGTGGGTCCCCACCTTTGATTAGTGGCTGAGTGCACTGGCCCTTCCGCACAGTGGGAACTGGGTCTGGGACACTGCTTGCCCCAGAAAGAGTCCCCAGAAGGACCTGGCTGCTAGCTTCCTTCCCTCTGCCCCTGGGGAGGGCTTTGGTGGACATATGCCCACCAGCTTACCTGGGCTCCCACCTGCTCTCCCAGCAGTCCCTGTCCCACTCAGTAGCAGTGACCTAGGAGAGGGGCCCCGGGAGGGGCTCTGCGGCCCACTTTGGCCTAACCAAAGCCCTCCCTCCCGAGGGTGCAGGGTGTCAGGAGCTGCCTGCCTGCCTCCCTCCGCCCCCAGGAACCCTTTTCCAATCTCAGGGCCATAAACACCTCGTTCAATCTGCTACCTCAGCAGCCTCCAGCGCCTCTGAGGGCGGCTCAACACCCACCCCAGCCCTGCCCACGGGTGGCTTCCCTGCATACCGGGCGGAGGCGGGGTGGGGGGACAGAGGAGGGCTCAGGCTTAGGGCTGGGGTGGGTGTTGATGGCAGGGGGGCGAGATGGCCTTTGGTTTCCTGCGTGCGTGGAGAGAGAGAGAGAGAGAGAGAGAGAGAGAGAGAGAGAGAGAGAGAGAGAGAGAAATGCCTGCCAGCGCAATTTGGTTTCCAAGGCAACAGTGTGCGGTGGCCAGGCTGGCGCAGCACGCTGCGAAAGAGAAGCGCGTGTCCTCCGAACCGCTCCCAGCTGGAGCCCCGCCAGTGGCTGCGCTGCCCCCTCCCCGGTGCTGCCCAGGGCCCAGGGCGCGGGGCCAGGGTCCCAGAACCACCCAGAGGGTCGCTGGGGCGGGGTGGTGGGCGTCTCAGGAGGAAGTACCAATTGCCTGAGCGGGGGCCCCACGCCACGCCGCCCCCACCTGCCCCACCCCGGCTGCGGGTGGGGGCCGGCAGACTGCAGGCCACCGTGGCCCACTCCTCCGCTAATTATTTCCCAGGCCGAACACGTGATTATGTCTTATCCTGGGAATAATGCATTTGGAATCACCGCTGTGATGAGTTAATGGGCGCTTGGTGGGCGTCGTTTGAGATTCCCCCTGCAAAGCCCTGTTCTATTTTTAACAGTGGCTGGGGCGGGTGCCAGGAAGGGAGGATGCGCTACTACGCAGGCGCGCGCCCAGGCTGTGAAGCCGCGTGCCCTCCCTGCAGACGAAACGTAGTTCCCAGAGCCCCGAATGGCTGGACTCCCACAGACTGGCACCCTGGCTCCCAGGCGGGACGGAGCGATGCCATCCCACCACCCCGTGGTCTTCTGCGCCCCCAAACCAGTGCACTAGCTCTGAGCCAGGGGCTTCACCGGGCGGAAGCCACGCCTCCAAACAGCCCAACAGGCAGCTGTGGTTTACACTTGGGCTACTAACTGCAAGGTCAGCAGTTCAAATCCATCAGCCACTCTGCAGGAGAAAGACGAGGCTCTCTACTCAAAGAACTACAGTCTCAGAAGCCCACGGGGGCCAGGTCTACCCTATCCCCACTCTCTCTACCATCAAATCAAGAAGGTCCCCTGGGGCCTCTGTTATACACACAGTCGCCATTGGTCAGCGTGGAACCTCGGTCAGTCACGGGTGGGGTTGGCTTGGCTTTTCACCAACAGGTAAACTGAGGCTTGAGACTTTGAAAGCTAGGATCCTGGTCTTGGCTTTCAGCGCCTACCCATCCACCCCTGTATCCCGAGATTGGAGGCAGTAGGGACTCACGCAAGTACCAACTTCACCTCCCCACCCCACCCTACCCATCTATTAGCCAACGTTACCACCTGTCAGATCCCAAACCCAACTCAAACTCACTGCCATCGAGTCCGTGCTGACTCATAGTAACCCCCGTGGGTTTCCATGACTGTAACTGTTTACAGGAGTAGAAAGCTCAGTCTTTCTCCCGCAGAGGTGCTGGTGGCTTTGAACTGCTGTCCGTGCGGATCATAGCCCAATGGGTAACCTCTACATAAACAGATCACTGGCCAAAAAAATACAGCCAAGTGCCTTCACCTTTTGCTCACACAGAGGATACTTCGTGACTACTGCACCTACCCCTTCCCCACCTACCTGACGACCCTGGGTCTCTGAGGGACCCCAGACTATCCTTTCTGACTTCTCCCCTCCCCTCCGTCCCTGGGGCAGGATCACACCCTCTTCCTGGGCCCAGGGACATGCTCGAAACTCACCAGGTCAACCCTCTCCCACTCACCGACCGCTGGCTGCTGGTGATGACAACGGGCCTGGTTCTTGGCCCTGCCCAGGGGCGCCACCGCCCGACCATACCTGCCACATCTCGGGGGCCCCTCTGCCTGTCTCAGGGTGTCCTGGTGACACCCTGTGTGATAACTGCCAGGCATGCTAGAGAAATACGGGCAGAGGTGGGTGTGGGGAGTAGGCTGGGTCCCCAAAGCCCAGAGGCAAGAGGCGAAGTATCGTTTCTGGACATGTGGGGCAACTGGGAGAAGTAACCACCTGCAGGAGGGGGTAGGGGCGCTCCTGGGAGGGCAGAACGGGGTGAGGGTCTTCATGGGAAAGTCTTGAGAGGACACGCTGTCTCCCACAGGGCACCCATGTGTGGGCTTCCCAAAGGTGAGGCTAGTTTCCCATCTTTTTGACCCACTCTCCACTGCAACCCCCTCCCTCCAACTCTCTCTCTCTCTCTCTCTCCTGGACCAGGGCCAGCTCCAGGCAGTGATGACGAGACAATGCCCCACCACCACCCACCCAGGGCACCGTCCCTTTGCACACCAGAAGCTCCGCAATGCCCACACCTCTGCTCCCATAGACTCACAGTCTGGGAAGCCCACCAGGCCATCCTTCCATGTCCTGTAGGGTCACTGTGAGTCGGCATCGACTCCGTGACAGCAAGTTTTTTGTTTTATGTTTCGGTGGATCCCAAGATTCGGATCCTGGTCCTGGCGCGTAGGCTAACGTGGCGCCTTCCCCATCGTTTGTCGCCGTCCTCGGCTCAAAGATGGATCCATCAGCCAGTCCAGGCTTATGGGGGGAAGCTCAGAACCTCTCCCGGAGCCACTGGGCCTCTCTCTGCCCCTGGATGTGACCGATGGGTGTGGACTTAGAGAGGACAATGGGCATGCATGCCCACACTCACACTCAGGCACTCACACACACTCATGCTCACACACAAACACAGGCACTTGCTCACTCAGATGCACAAGCATGTGTATGCATGCTGACAATCACACACCCTTATTCATTCTTGGGCTCAACCCCACACGTAGACCCACGTCTACTCCCACCGAAAGCCCCCTGGCTCTAGAACAACAGGAGGCTGAGTCCAGCACGCATGGTCTCTGGGGAGGTGATCAGGTGACCCCAATCCAATCTGCTCATCAAAAGCCCAGTGGAGCACCCCCACCACAGCCAGCCCCCTCAGGAGTGTACCAGATGCCAGACAGAAGTGCCTAGTCCAGAGGGGGCCGAGCTCTCTCCCTGGGTCCTCGGGCCAGTGAGGGGCAAGGCCCACTTCGAAGGCCTGTCCCGGCTGCTGAGCCCCAGCCTGCAGAGCCGAGAAAGTCAAGGGCTTGCTGTGCTGATGGACACCCATGCTGTTCACTGGATTAGAGAATGCAGGGAGACCCCCCCAGGCGCTGTCCAGGGATGAGGGGCCTTGCAGGAAAGAACAACGGTGCTGGCACCAGACCGAGGCAGGGGAACCCTAGCTGGAGTCGCTGTGGTGCCAATTGACAGGCTGACCCTCCGAAGAAAGGCCCGGAGACCAGCGTCTGAAAGGCCAGCCACCGAGACCCTGTGGGGCACCCTCTGACTCTGGGGTGTCAGGAGTTAGCGCTCCCATGGGGGAGTCCTAGGGGCCCCTCCGATGATCAAAAGGGAGGGTCCGGTCGGACAGCTGTGGTGCACACCCCAAAGGCAGGTGTGGACCCCACGGCAGTGAATTTGACACCCACCTGGAATGGCCTCCAGGTGGGCCGCTGGCCCAGGAAGGGAGAGGCTGACAAAGATCAGATGGGGTGAGAGGAGATGCTCTGTAAGGGGAGAGCCCAGAGCTGGTGGGCAGGGCCTGCTTTAGACCACTCACCTGGGGAGGGGGCGGAGCAAAGGCGCTATTGGCCGCCAGCCAGCGGGAGGTATGGAGGCTTGCTGTTGAATTGTGCTGGGTAGGGCAGGGTCAGAGAGCTTCGGAGCCTGGGCCCACCACCCCCATCCTCCAGTTCTGGCAGCATTTCCTGAATCTCCTGGAAAGTTTGGGACCCCAGCCAGGCCAGGCCCCCTCTCGTACGGCATTCCCCCACCTCACGGCCAGGTGTTGGAGGATAGGAAGGTCATCAGCTACCAGCCCACGGGCACCTGTCCTGGGTCACTAAGGCCAAGATGGGGCACAGCGGGGTCTGATGGGTGCAGCACTCCATCCTGCTCCCCTGTGCCCGCAGAGCGCCCCTGGCGGGGTGGTTGTTTGTGTGGTTGGGTGCCAAGGAGCAGGCCCCGGACCCATAGCCACACGTGCACAACAGAACAAGCACCGCCGGTCCTGCGCCGTCTTCACACTGGTGCTCACACGCTGTGTCCACCCATCTCATCGAGGGACTTCCTCTTGTTCGCTGCCCCTCCGCTTTACCAGGCATGATGCCCTTCTCTAGGGACTGGGGTCTCCTGACAACAGGCCCAAAGTACGTGAGACCAAGTCTCGCCATCCTTGCCTCTAAGGAGCGCTCTGGCGGTACTTCTTCCAGGACAGACGTGTTTGTCCTTTGGGCCGTCCACAGTCCGTCCGATCCTCTTCTCCAGCCCCGTCATTCAAAGGCATCGATTCTCCGCCGCCCATCCTTATTCAGGGTCCGACTCTCCCAGGCTGATGAGCCGAAGGGAGATGCTGTGGCTGGGGTCGGACGGACGCGCTCTGGTCCTCAGCACAGCACCCGAGCTTCCCAAACCTTGAAAGAAGTCTCAGGCGGCAGATGGACCCAATGCAGTACGTCCTTGCGCTCGACTGCTGCATCTGTGAGCACTGCAGCTGGAGCCCAGCAAGACGGGACTCTGGACCACGTCAGCCTTTGCTCCGCTTACCATCCTGTGCCCTACTGGCCCCCGTGGGAGGAGTGGGGCCTTCTTT
>NW_022111358.1:47558171-47566227 GCF_000313985.2 Echinops telfairi | reverse complement strand
CCTCCCCTCCACGGTCTCTCCCAGCCCAGAGGTCCTGTCCCTTCATTTCCGGCGCCCTTTCTTAAGAGTCTCCTTGCGCCCAGCTCTGGAGGGCCAGACTCCCACCACCGCTGACCACCATGGTCCCTAGTCTCCTCGATGGCCCACAGCTTCCAGACGGGACTGTTGATCTCACCACGGGGCCGTGCAGTGGCTAGCTGCACGCTGGCTGTGGCAGGAATTCCACCCGTAAATAAGAAGGACGCTGATATGAACTAGGAGCAGGCAGCGTCCCCTGCCTGGGTCGCACTGCCGGCTCCTCCTCCTCCCGCTTCTCCATTTTCTTTTAAACGCCACTCTGAGCCAGAGGCCTTCAGAAAAGGAGTTAATTAATATCTCTTGCTGGGGACTAATTCTCTTTTCAACATGTGGCTGTCACTTCCCTGTCATCATAGCTGATTTACAGCAGGGTTTAATTAAATTCTCCACGCATTATTCAGCATCTCCGCAGACAGCACCAGAGAGACAGGGGTGGGAAAAGTGTCACCTGCTGAGACATCTCCTATCTCCCTAAGTAAATATGACAGTGATCAAACTTTGGCTAATTACGGTGCCTTCGTTATTTGTTTGTATGTTTTAATATTTAACTGCTTTCATGTTCATCCAATTATAGGGCGACCTCAAATAGAAATTAACTTCTTCTTCTTTTTTTTTTTTTTAATCAGCGTGTTCCCAGCTAATAAGCACTCCAAACGCTCCCTGCGACTAGGGCTGCCTGCCCTGAAATCCAGGGGTCGGCTCAGCGAAAGAGGCGATTCAATTAAGGGAGACGCCTGCCTGCTCCCACCGGACTCCTGGCTGGCATGGGCTGCGGGCTCAGCCCCTGACGTCTGAGCTCAGGTTGGCGCGCAGCATCTACCCACCGCATGCAGGTTTTTTATTCCACGCTGCCACCCCGTGGCCGCCAGGTGCAATTACCCCAGTCTCCTCTGGGCCGTAGGATTCCTGGGAAGGACATTCCTGGGTACACTTCAACTCTCCTTCCAAGAAGCCATATGCAGAAACCCTCTCCTCCAGGTTGGATGATTTGCTTACCCGTTTCTCCTGCCCCACCCACCATCTCCTTCTGCTGTCTCACCCCCCAACCCTCCTACTGAAATATACTTCCACATCCTCTGAGCCTTATTACCCAACACCAAAGCAACTCACTACCACGGAGTCCATGCCAACTCATCTCTACCCTGTGGGACAGTCTAGAGCCGCCCCCGTGGGTTTCCAAGACTGTAACTCTTTTTTTTTTTTTTTAATCTTTTTATTGGGGGCTCGTACAACATTTTTTGTACAACTCATCACAACCCATACATACATCCTCGGTCTCAAGCACATGTGTACATTTGTTGCCATCATCATTCTTAAAACATTTTCTTTCTACTGGAGCCCTTGGTATCAGCTCCTCCTCTTTCCAGGAGTAGAAAGCCCTGCCTTTCTCCCACAGAAAAGCTGGTGGTTTCGAACTACTGGCCTTGTGGATTACAGCCCAACATGCAATCTCTACGCCACCAGGCTCCCTGCTAAATCTGACTGCACATTCCCCCATTATTGTGACCAACCCTTTGGTTTATCCAGCGGCCCTTTATTATGACTGCTCTTGCCAGTAGCACATTCCCTCTGTCTCCCCCACTTCTACCTGCCCACCTTCCTCACTTAGCCGTCTTGCTCCCTTCCACTTCATCTCCCCACCGCAGGTGTCCAGCTCCCCGGAGACCTCTCCCCTGTACCTCCAAAGAGCCAAGTGCCCCGGCACAACCCAGGCGCCCACCGCCACGAGCAGCTGCAACACGGTGCCACGGAGACCACAGTCAGGCACAGGATGCCCCAAAGAGGCAAGCCAGACAGACTCCAGCAACCGAACATCACCCGAGCTCCCCCGGCTTCCCTGAGGAAGAGACGTTCCGGGCCAGGTTCCTCCAAGAGACGTGGGCGGCACTCACGGGAACAACAGAAGAAGTGAAACATGAGCAAGGAGCCCCGATAAACAACGAGATGGCAAAGAGACGAGAGGAATCAAATGGAAGAGAAGGAGACTGGCACCAGGGTGCTCCTAGACAAGCCCCCTGACCACGGCCGGTGTCGTGGGACAGGGGACGGCAGAGCCCGAACAGTGATCAATGACTCGATCAGCACATGAAGGTTAATGAGCAAACGCTTCAGCCAGCACCCCCACCCCAACCAGCCCAGGGTGCCCCCAAGACCTTGGGTGTCCCCACTTGACACACACCAGGTCCGAACTTGGCATCTCAGAACCTCCGCAGGGTTTTCTACATGAAAAACGAAGTCCGATGGAGCCTCGTCCCGCCCTTTCTAGAGAATACGAGCCATTCTGAATGCGGCGAGGATGGCCTGCCTCCAGCCTCACCCCACAGCCTGGTAGGATGCGGGCTTACAATGTTCCACTTTCCCAAAATAAACTAACCTTCCGTGGACTTCACTCTGATCTCGCTGGCTCACCCATAAGCTCCTTAGGGGAGCAGCCCGGAAATGAGCAGGGACCTCGTGGCTAAGAGAATAAAAAGGTCACTGGCCCTCCACGCGCTGATGGGCCTTCCAGGGGCTTCAGGTCGAGCAGGGGCCCCAAGGTGCCCCGTCCATTCATTGAGCAAATGGTTACTTCACACTCAGCACCGGAATCGGTGTCCAATTCCCAGTCATGGTGCCCCCACAGGTCCCAGAGGAGAACTACCCCGAGTCTCCTGACAGACTGCTGAGCCTTGCTTCCACAGCAGCCCCCACCAGGACACCCACAATCTCACACACATGCCTGCTCATGTATGTGCACACAGCACACCACAGCACCTAGACATTTGAACACACACCCACAATCTCACACACATGCCTGCTCACGTATGTGCACACAGCACACCACAGCACCTAGACATTTGAACACACACCCACAATCTCACACACACGCCTGCTCACGTATGTACACACAGCACACCACAGCACCTAGACATTTGAACACACACCCACACGCCTGCTCACGTATGTACATACAGCACACCACAGCACCTAGACATTTGAACACACACCCACAATCTACACACACACGCCTGCTCATGTATGTACACACAGCACATACTCCCGCTCATGCATAATCTCACTCATATACACACAAGGAATTCATGTGCATATTTGTACATACATATTCACACACTCACTGACATACACACAATCTTACCATGCACACACACTACACACACATTTTCACATGCATACTCACACACTTGCACACACACTCATACACAGATACACAAGCTCTCCCACATACAAACTCACAGACACAGACTTCCACACACTCTCACACACATATGCACATACATAAAGATATATGCACACACAATACGTCTACACAAACGCACGTGCACATAAATTCAACACATATACACCCTCACACACATACATAGTCATACACACAAGCTCATGCACAGATATATAGACACACAAATATACAAACATACATACTCACAGTACACAAACAATCTCACACACACACACATACAAACACATACACACATGTGCACACAATCTCACACATGACTACAGATTCACGCTCACACAATTTCGCATGCATATACACACAGACACACTCACACAGCCACACACGTCACTCGGTCCCTGGGGTGCTGGCCGCTGGCAGGGAGCCCACTCAGGGCAGTGGGAGGAGCAGGGTGGGGCTGGGTTCCCGTGGTCTGCGGCGCCTGTGTCCGCTGGCTGGAGGGTCCCGTAGGAGCCGTGTGCTGAAGGAAGAACCAGAGCTTTTTTTTTTTCAATTAACAAAGCAGAGGCGGCCTTTGGAAAATGTTTCCTGGGGGGCCAGCAATTATACAAATGAACCAACCCCAGAAAGAGAGCAGCTAATTGGCCCCAGCAGGCCAGCCCTAGTGAGGGGTCAGCACCTGTGTGCACATCTCCAGCGGGGGTCCCCGAGGCCAGCGCTGGCTGTCAGACCCACTCTCTTCAGATCCCCAGATGTCCAGCTCACGTCACATTGCGGCCTCGGCCCTCGGCCCTCTCACACTAATTCCCCCTGACAGGCCGGTCCTCAGGGACACAGACAGAGCACCCGGCTGTGGCCTCACCCAGGACAGCTGACAGCCAGGACAGTGGGCGGTGGGCGGGAACACAGCAAGAGGACCGAGTCGGGGGAGGCCTTGGACAGCAGAGGGTCTGAAGGAAAACCCGCACACTGGTGGACACAGGGGAGAGAGGCTTTGGAGAGTGAGGAAGAAGTAAGAGCCAGCCTGGCACCCGAGAGGAGCTGCCCCCTGAGCAGGTGGGCCTGGACAAGCAGCCCAAGGCATGGAGACCTGTGGCAGGCAGCGTGGGCAGCATGGAATGGGCGCGTGAGGTCAGGCTGCCAGGAAGACATGTGTGCTCTTTCCAGGAGAAAAAAAATCAAGCTGTCTGCCCTGGAGTCGATGCCGGCTGAGAGCGACCCTGCAGGACAGGACAGAACTGCCCCTGTGCGTTGTGAGCCAGTCACTCTTTGAGGGAGCAGACAGCCTCTTATTCCTCCCACGGCCAGCTGATGGGCTCAAACTGCTGACCTTGTGTTTAGCAGCCTAATGCTTAACCCACTACACCACCAGGGCTCCTTTCCAAGCCGCCTCCGGGTCCTGTCCCGAGTGGAGGCTCTGTTAGGTCATCGCTGCTGTTGGATGCCATTGCGCCAGTGAGACCCCGAGTGACCCCATGCACAACAGAAGGAGGTGCTGCCCGGCCCTGCACCCTCCTCCCCATCGTTCCTGTGCTCGAGCCCATGGGTGCAGCCACGGGGTCCATCCATCTCCTGAGGCTCCTCCTTGTGGTCACCGCCCCTCTACTCTACCACATGGGGTCCCCTGACAGCATGTCCACAGCGCCTGAGACTAAGTCCCCCCTTCCTCGCCTTCCACGAGCACTCTGGCCGGGCTTTGTCCACGACGGACGTTTGTCCTGCTGACAGCCGGGCACTTGCAGTACCCTCCTCCCGGTCTGGCCTTCACATGCGCGTGAGGTGGTTGAAAGTACCAGGGCTGGGTATTAGGTCAGGGGGTCTCAGCCTGCGGGGGCGCACCCCTTTGGGGGTCGAACGACCCTTGCACAGGGGTTGCCCGATTCATACAGTGGCAAAATGACAGTGATGAAGCAGCAATGAAAATAATGTTATGGTGGGGGGGGGTCGCATGAGAACTGTATGAAACGGCTGTGGCCTGAGGAAGGTGGAGAATCACTGTGTCAGGTACTTGTATTAGACAAGGTTCTCTAGAGAAGCAAACCAGGACACGTATGATATATGTGTGTGTGTGTATATATGTGTGTGTATGTATATATGGGTGTGTCTATATACGTATGTATATACGCACACACAAATATGTGTATATATACACACAGAGATATGTATATACATGTGGATACGTTTAGAAACAAAAAGGAGTATAACAGCAAATTAGTGCACACAGCAGTATGGAGGGCTCAGTCCAACTCACTTTTGTGGGCCGGTGGATGTACGGAAGGTTCTTCACACGGCCGCTAGCCCAAGGCCAAGGCAGCAGAGCGGAGGCAAGGAGGCGGTGAGGTAGCAGCGGCCAGTAGCACGGCAGGAGAAGCAGTGGCGGTGGAGCCTTGGGGCACTGATGTGAAGTGGCTGGAGGTGTGGCGTCTGGAGTGGTGGCAGCATGAGCGGGGTGGTGTCTCGGTGTGGAACAGCACGGCACAGCGACGTGGCCCACAGTCCACGGGTGGGCTCTCGGGGGGAGCAGACACCGCATGGCACGCAGGTAGCACAGCACATGCGCGATGAGGCAGAGCGCTGCTCCGACCACCAGGGGGAGAGAGGGGTCCGGCCTCCAGAGCCATTTATCTCCATCGGACCTCCAAAGTGGGTCATCCAAGCTGCGACCTGATCGGCAGGCAGGCTAACCTCCACCCATATTTTCTTACAGGTGCCATGTTCACACGCGCACACATGCACACACACAACACCTAACCATCACAGTGCTCATCAGTATTTTCATCTCAGGAGGTTACATTAAATGCCATTTTACTTCATTGTGTTTCCCTAAAGTGGTCCCAGCTGTTTACCTGGCCCCAGGTGCTGGCCCCTGGAAAAGTGGATGGGAGGGCCCTCTCTGTGAGCTTGGGCAGGTCTCGGAGGCGGGCATGACAAGGAGGGGGCAGCAGAAGCAGGTGGCATAAAAGTGAGAAGCTTTGTTGGACCCCGCTCTCTCTTCTTGGGAAGCTCACCCTTGGAACCAAGGTGCCATGGTCGTGAGGAAGCCCAAGCCAACAGAGAGGTGGCACAGGCATCCTGGCCAGCCGCCCGGCCTGGTAGCGATGCTACAGGACAGAGTAGAGCTGCTTCTTTGAGTTTCCAAAGGTCTAGACCAGGGGTCCTCAACTATGGCCCGTGGGCCACATGCGGCCCGCCAAGGACATTTATCCGGCCCCCAGGTGTTTTTGGCCCGTTTGGTTTTTTTTACTTCAAAATAAGATATGTGCAGTGTGCATAGGAATTTGTTCATATTTTTTTTTTTTTTTTAACTATAGTCCGGCCCTTCAACGGGTCTGAGGGACAGTGAACTGGCCCCTTGTTTAAAAAGTTTGAGGACCCCTGTTAGACCTTTATGGGAGCAGCACCACCTCACCTTTCTCCCATGGAAGGACTGGTGGGTTCGAACTGTTGACCTCACCGTTAGCAGTTCATGGGCAACCCCCTCAGAGCTCCAGGTCCCAAACACCAGCCCTGCACGTGAACACACTTCCAGGTGGCCACAGCCCCAGCTACCGTCAGTAAGGCAAGTCCCCTGGCTCTTTGCGTAAGCCCAAAGGCAGAACTGTTTCTCACGGACCTTTGCTGAAACACATCCCACCTGAGGTGAGCAGCTCTTGTCCCAGGTTTGCCCCAGGTTTGTCAAGTGCAGGCACCCTGCTGGTTGAACGTTTGGAAAAATTCAAATGGCCTCTGAACTTGTGTCAAAACTCAATGGAGTGAGGCTCCCACAGTCGGCCAGTGCCTTTCATCATGGATGCTCCACTATCGCTCCTCTCCCCTCTCCCAGGTGAGGGAGCAGTGTGCAGACCATGAAGCTATGGGGTGGGACACCCCCCCCACCCGACTCCCCCACCCCACCCTGAACAACACCCCTCCAGCATGCCAGCAAAGGTGAACCCTGCAGGGGGCCCGGGAGAGCCTCCCACTGTCACCACACCCAGAGAGCAGGTGGCTTGGAGAAACTCCAAGTTGATTGCTGCAAGCGCTGGCGGGAGAAGAACAGCCGGGTTTCCCCGGGTGTGGAGCTGTTTCCGAGTTCCGTCCTGACCCCACAAGTGAACACAGACGCAGGGTTGTGTGTTGACAATGCTTATGGCAGGAGACGAACAGGGTCTACGATGTGATGTCACGAGAGGCAAGGGGCGCCCTAAGAAGGCAGGCTCACAGCGATCTTTAGGAAATGACCTGGAGCTACATTTCTCCATGGCCCATCAGAGCACCCTCCCCCACAGCGTCCTGTGCCTTGACCATCCAAGTCGGGCTGAAGCGGCCCGTCCCACAGTGATCGCCCTGATCTTGCTAGCCTGCGTCCAGAGCTGAACCATCCACGCTGATGAAGCTTGCAAGGAAGGCTTACAAAGCCGTGCCTTTGTCCCATTGTCTGTGAGGGAAGGGACAGTTATATTGTTGTCTTTTTAACAAATGGATGCTCAAATGATGTTACATTTCTAGTAGTGATTCTGGATCAGCACGGGGAAAAAAAGGTGTTCATCTCATAAGACACAGACTTTGATGATTCCCAAGGATGGGGAATGGGGAGGGGTCACTTCAAGTTAATTCCAACCCTCGGTGACCATCGAGGACAGGGAAGAACTGTCTCGTGGGTTTCCGGGAGCAGCTCACTGAGGGAGCAGACAGCCCGCCTGTCTCCTGGGGATCCGCTGGTGGTTTCGGATGGCCGGCCTTGTGGTTCCAGCGGTCACCTGCGGAACCAGGGATCCTCAAATCACAAAGTTTGAAAAATAATAATAACTTATTAACCCCCTT
>NW_022111358.1:47555041-47557193 GCF_000313985.2 Echinops telfairi | reverse complement strand
TCTAGAGAAACAAATTCATAGACACTCATATGTGTATGAGAAAGAGGTTTATATACAAGAGCAGTTGGATACTGAGAAAACAGCCCAGCCCTGATCAAGTCCATAAGTCCCATATTAGCCCATATTTCCAATACCAATTTATAAAGCCCCCTTCAGACTCACGAAATACATGCAATGAAATACTTGCCGAATGTAGGAGGATCACAGGCCAGTGGGTTGGAAATCTTGTGGCTTGAGTGGTGGTGTAAGCATCTCAGCGCTGGCAGGGGGCTCTGCGTGGCTTCTCCGGCTCCAGAAGTCGGGTTGCATCAGTGTAGGGTCACGTGGCATCTCCAGCAGAACCATGTGTCTTGTCAGTAGAGCGTCTCCCAAGGACTGAGCAGAGAGACACAGTGTCTCCCACCTCCGAGGAGGAAATATAGGCGTTCCCAGAATTCTCAGGAGAAGGCCATGCCCACACAGAAGCCTCATTGGTTAGATCTTGATTGACAGGCCAGACCCACCCCTTCACTCATCATCCTCTCAAACTGACACGAGATGATGGAACTACCCCAACTGCTGACCTTGTGGTTAGCAGCCCAACGAGTGACGTGGACACCCCAAGGCTCCTCAGACGCCTTCTGCACCCGGCAATCTCCATCAACAGGAAAAGCCCTGAGGTGGGCGAGCGCACGGAGCCCCTTGGGAGAGAAGGAACCCACAACACGGGGAAGCCTGGCCGCTTGGGGTGCCGGGCTGGCAGCACCAGGCCCGCAGATCCATCACCTTCACGTGCTGATCCCTCAGCGGAGACCCACGCAGACAGTGAGGGAGGGGTAGGGCTGGAGGGAGGAGGGAGATCTTCCAGCGAGGCTATGAGGTGACACTAGTTATTAGTCACGGCCCAAGCCAGTAGCCCAGCCTCCGGTCAATTCATTTCTCAGCACTCTAATGTCGGGTACAGAATGAGCTTGTGAAGGTGCCCTGTCATGCAGACTTACTGTGAGGGGTTTGTGCCCTGGACCTCCCCCTCCACCACCTCAGGGATGCTGAGAAACAAGGGGGGGGGCTGCCCCCTCCCTGCACTCCTCAGGGGCAAGTGAGCAGGAGCCCCAGGCGAGGACCTCCTTGTTCCACTCTCCCCCCAGGAGGCCAAGGGCTCCTGGGAGGCCCCTCTTTCTCCCCGAGTGACACCCAGCCATTCCACCCACGGCGTTTCTCACTCTGACAAGAGATTCGAGCTGACTGCGGGCTGGTTATCCTTTCTCAGACTAGCCATTGCCAGCTGGGTCGTTACTGCCTGTCGTCCAAGCTCAGCTCGTGTACAGCAGGACAGAGCAGAGCGCTGCCCAGTCCTGCACCATTGGTCGGGCCCCAATGGGTCACCAGGTCTTTCTTCCACGGGCCTCTCGGTCTGGCAGCCCGACTGAACCCTGCTCAGCATCCTCGCAACACTGGCCATTGGGCGATGGTGGGGAATCGAGCTGGGTCTCCTGCCTGGGGAGGTGAGGACTCTGTCAGTGGGCCACCACTGACCCCTGGTCAGCTGGGAGGGGAAGCAGGGAGGTCCTGGAAGAGAACTAGCCATCCTGGGCTATGGTTCCAGCTCTGTCAGGGCGGACACAATATATGCCCAGGGATTTTGAACGTAGTGACTTTGGGATGGAATTGTGACCACAAAACTTTTTTTTTCTCCCCCCCAGCCCATGTAGAGCTTGCCTTGTCTGAGACGACTCCAGTGATGTCTTGGTCCGAAGCATCCATTTCAGGCACTTACTCTTCTTACCACTGTGTGCCAGTGCAGTGGGGAGGGAGGAGGAGAAGGAGCAGGAGGAGGAGGGGGAGCAGGAGAAAGCTGCAGGGTGGACAGAGGCCAGCACCCTGTGGCTTTCATCTCAGGGAAACCCTTCTTGTGGGTGTCAGGGGGCCGCTGCAATCAGGAAAAGAGCCCACCCGGGAACGTGTTTCATTTCATTCTGGGGAGCAGGTAATTACAAGTGGAACCTGGAGACTTAGGAGCATGGCATTCCGGGGTGTGAGCTCTTGCTGTTCTGTTTGTGACACCCCATGGAAATGATAAACCTGACGTCGGCTTCCAAGGCAGAAAAGAGACACGCTCCTCTATTGTGTGAGTCCAGGTGGACTAGAGAAACAAATCCAGAGACACTCAGGT
>NW_022111358.1:47551632-47553818 GCF_000313985.2 Echinops telfairi | reverse complement strand
ACATCCCCAAGGAGAAGCCCCATGGACCTACCCCGATGCAGCTCTGGGTGCTGGAGCAGCCGTGTGGAGACCCCTGCCAGCGCTGAGATGCTTACACACTCACTGACTCGGCTTTCCTCTTGCAGTCGGCAGCATTGCCTCTGTTTTGTGAGATGGAGGAGGACTTTCTGGATTGGCATTGGACATATGGGTTGATGGGTTAATGTTGGATTTGTGGGCTTGGGTAGCACTGGGTTGGGATGTTTTCTTGATGCTCACTTAACCTTTATATGAAACTCTCTCTTATACATGAGTTTCTGTGGATTTGTTTCTCCAAAGTACCCAGACTGATACAGGGGGGGATGAAAAAGAGAGGGGGAAAAGGAGGAGGAGGGGAGGGAGACACAGAGACAGAGACCTGCTAGACTGGGTGGGGCAGGGTGCAGACAGTGCTTCTTGGCAGCGTTGAACCTCCTCTAACTTCACTAGGAGGGACAGGAGGGACAGAGACATTATCAGCACTCCAGAGGCCAGGGCTGAGTCCAAGTTCGCTCTTGGTGGTCTCAAGGTCCTCTCTCTGTTCTGAGATGGCTGTTAAGCCCAGCAGAATGACAAAACTAACCAATCCCTTTGTTAAGGTCCCATACACCTTATTTGCATGGTCCCACTCCCACAAGAGTGACACATGCCTTATTTGCATTATTAATCAGCTGTCTGGGGTAGGCTGGGTTTGCTAAAGGAGCAGAGCCAGGGGCATATGCATATATATGATTTATATCAAGAAACAGCTGACACAGCATGGCTCCGTGTGTCTTGTCATCAAGAAGAAGAAGCAGGGAGTGTCTTGTACAAGTGGGTAAGTCTAATCTGGCTCAAGTCCAAGGTCAGCTGTCAGCTGGAGGCGTCTCCTGACTCCTGCAGCTGCAGGGGCTGATGGGCAGGGAGCAGGGAGATGGAGCAGGAAGACCACAGGCTGGTGGATACTGAGCTGAGGGAATCCAAGGTCGGCAGCCCACTGATGGTGGCTGGGATCAGCAGGCAGCATGGCAGGAGGTGGACAAACCAGGTGCAAGATGCAGACCCAGCAGTAGGCGTGAGCTCCTTCCACACACTATCAGTCTGTACGCCCAAATGAACCTTCCCGCAGGGGTGTCAAGGCTGTGACCAGAGGAAGGAGGCGGGGTACCTTCTCTGCTCTCCCCACAACAACCTGACTGCTTCATGGAAGACCCACTGTGGAGCTGACGCACTGGTAGGTCCTATCATGGATGAATCCTGGTCCGCCAAGTTGGCACAGAACCTAACTACTACACTGTCCCATCTCCTCGGCGGCCACAGCACCTTATCTGCATAGTCCCTCCCAGGCATTCGGAGGGAGTTACGTGGCTGTAAAGGCCACCGGAGAGCAGCTCACTGAATGCAAATCCTCCTACTGTCAAGTCCACACTGACTGTCAGCGGCCCCAAAGGACAGGCAGAGCGGCTCCTGTGGATTTCCAGGACTTCCTGGGAGCCCTGGTGGTGCGCCGGTCACGTGGTGGACAGCGACCCTCATGGTCAGCAGTTTGAAACCACCAGCAGCTCTGAAAGAGAACAACTGGTTCTCTACTCCCATAAACAAACACAGTCTCATTCAACCCCAGCTAATGACAAAGGAAGAGAGACCACGTTCCAGAGCATTTCCAAGATGTTTACTCTTCGTGGGAGAAGAAAGCCGTGCCTGTCTTTCCCTTGTGGAGCTGGCTGGTGGTTTTGAACCTCTGGCCTTGTGAGTAGCGGCCCAACACGTAACCAATACCCCACCGGGGACCTTTGAAATGCAATTCGTGTCCCCAAAATCTATGTTCGCCCAGAGCCTGGGAAGGTGACCTGACTTGCAAATAGACTTTTCAGGTGCCTCAGGCTGAGATGAGGCCCCGCATGCTGAAGTCGGGGCGCCCTCCATGCAGGACGACCGGCATGCCTATAAGAAGAGGGGGAATGGGACGCGGAGGCAGTCCCCTTGAGAGAAAGTGGGTGACGATGGGGATAGTGAGGGGGTGGAGGGATGCAGCCACAAGTCAGGGGTAGCCAGCCCCCACCAGAAGCTGGGAGAGAGGCAAGGATGGGCTTTCCCTGGAAACCTCTGGCGGGAAGTAGCCCTGCCCCCAGGGTGACTGCAGACTCCTGGCCCCCAGAGCAAGAACAAACACCTATGAAGTTTCTGAA
>NW_022111358.1:47542844-47551448 GCF_000313985.2 Echinops telfairi | reverse complement strand
AGAGCTGCACTTGGGTATGGTTCTTCCCCAGGCAAGCCTCCAGGGCCCAGCACAGCCCACGAAGTCGCAGGTTCCTGCCTCCAGAGACTGAGAGCCTGCTGCAGATTTAAGCCACTCCTCTGTGGGCCAGCTGCTTCACAAACTCTGGAAGAGGCCAAGGAGAGCCCAGGTGCTCGCAGGCTCTGCTGGGCAGAGGCTGATGGCAGAGCGGTATCCTGAGCCATCCCGGATCCTGTCACTTCCCTGATAAACCCACAACTGTGAGTGTTCTGGGGGGCCCTGGAGACAAAGTATCCCATCCAGACAAGAAGGAGAGCCTGTGGCTGGAGAGACAGCCGGCCACTGCCAAGCCTGGGGGGCTGGGGGTATGTGTGACACCTGCCTCCCAGGGGTCAGCCTCGGGCTGCTGCTGGTGGTAACTCGGCCTCCAGCAGGTAGGTGAGGTCAGACACGTCTGGAGGACATTGGCTCACCCTCCACAGGGGTGGGTGGGCACTGGGGCGACCTTGTGGGCGTGGGTCCCCCCTCGAGCTCCCTCTGGGGAGGCTGTGGACCCGAGGATGCCACCAGTGCTGCAGTGGCTCTGCCTCCACAAAGGACAGTGTCCGTGGCTCCGTGACACGGCAGGCCTTCCAGAGGGGGGCAGACTAGGAAAAGAGGCCTGGCAGTCGGCTTCCCTAAGTGGACCAATGAAAACCCTAGGAGCCCCTGCCGCCAGGTCCATGCCAACCCATCCAGAAGTGCCTCCTGTAGGTTCCTGAGACTGCAACGTTTTAAAATGATTTGTTATGGTGGGCACAATAACTCCTAGGGGGACCCGCCCCGCCCCCCAAAACCCCAGAATTTTTATTTTTTCAAAGCCATTGATTTAAATTTTTTTTCCAAAACAACCTTATCACCTTCAAAGTACTCTCCATTATACTTAATAGATTTGTCAAACCTGTGATTCTGTTTTTGAAGCTATTCTTCAAACTCATCTGTTGGGATGGCTGACAGCACCGTTCTCATTTCTTCTTCACCTCTTCTACTTCGTCACATTGCTGTCCTCTCATGTCCCTCTGCATTCACAGAAGCAAAAAGAAGTCCCACAGAGCAAGGTCAGGTGAGTCAGGTGCATGGGGCAAGAAAGGAATGCTGGTTTTTGCCCCAAACTGGCACCCTGAGATGGCTGTGTGAGCAGCTGCATTGCAGTGGTGGCCAAACCAGTCCCCCATTGACCACAAATCGGGCCTTTTTTGTCACACAATCTTTTCAGAACCTCTAGATAGAAAGCTTGATGAACAGTCTGACCTGGTGGAACAAACTCCAAATGCACTAGGAGTCAACATTTCTTTCTTTCTTTCTTTTTAAAAAATCATTTTATTAGGGACTCATACAACTCGTATCACAATCCATACATACATCAATTGTGTAAAGCACATTTGTACATTCACTGCCCTCATCATTCTCAAAATATTTGCTCTCCCCTTAAGCCCCTGGCATCAGCTCCTCATTTTACCCCCTCCCTCCCCACTCCCCCTCCCTTATGAACTCTTGATAATTTATAAATTATTATTCTGTCATATCTTACGCTGTCAGACATCTCCTTTCACCTACTTTTCTGTTGTCCATCCCTCAGGGAGGAGGTCACATGTAGATTCCTGTAATCGGTTCCCCCTTTCCATCCCACCCTCCCAGTATCGCCACTCTCACCACTGGTTCTGAAGGGATCATCCATCCTGGATTCCCTGTGTTTCCAGTTCCCATCTGTACCAGTGTACATCCTCTGGTCTAGCCAGATTTGTAAGGTAGAATTGGGATCATGATAGTGGGGGGCAGGAAGCATTTAGGGGCTAGAGGAAAGTTGTATTTTTCATTGTTGCTACATCGCACCCTGACTGGCTCGTCTCCTCCCCGAGACCCTTCTGTAAGGGCATGTCCAGTTGCCTACAGATGGGCTTTGGGTCTCCACTCTGCACTCCCCCTCATTCACAATGATATGATTTTTGTTCTTTGATGCCTGATACCTGATCTCTTCGACACCTCGTGATCACACAGGTTGGTGTGCTTGTTCCATGTGGGCTTTGTTGCTTCTCAGCTAGATGGCTGCTTGTTAACCTTCAAGCCTTTGAGACCCCAGATACTGTATCTTTTGACCATCAGCTTTCTTTACCACATTTGCTTATGTACCCATTTGTCTTCAGCAATCATGCTGGGGAGGTGAGCACACCATGATATGATTTTTTTTGTTCTTTTATGCCTGATAACTGATCCCTTTGGCACCTCGTATTCACACAGGCTGGTGTGCTTCTTCCATGTGGGCTTTGTTGCTTCTCAGCTAGATGGTCACTTGTTTACCTTCAAGTCTTTAAGACCCTAGATGGTATATATTTTGATAGCTGGGCACCATCAACTTTCTTTGCCACATTTGGTTATGCACTCACTTTTTCTTCATTGATTGTGTCAGGAAAGTGAGCATCATGGAATGTCAGTTTAATAGAACAAAGTATTCTTGCATTGAGGGAGTACCTGAGTGGAGACCCAATGTCCATCTGCTACCTTAATACTAAACCTATAAATATATGCATATAGATCTATTTCCCCATCCTCATATATAAATATATTTACATATGTACATGCCTTTATTTAGACCTCTATAAATGCCTTTACCTCCTAGCTCCTTCCTTTATGTCCTTTTACTTTCCTCTTGTCCCACTATCATGTTCAGCCTTTATTTGGATTTCAGTAATTCCTCTCGGTTACACTGCCCTTGATCAAGCCCTACCAGACCTCCCACACCCTCCTCACCATCGATTTGGATCACTTGTTGTTCCCTTGTCCCTGAGTTTGTTAACACCACTTCCTTCCCCCTACCTCCACCTCTCCCATTCCCACCTCACCACCACCACCCCACCCCCGCAACTGTCAGTCCCGTTGTTTTCTCCTCCAGATTGTTCATCCAGCCTATCTTATTCAGAAAGGCTGCAGAGGTAATAACATGCACAAAAACAAGACAGAGCAAAACCAAGCAGCAAAAGACAACAAAACAACAACAGCCAATGACAAAACAAAACAACACAACAAGAAAGAAAAGCCTGTAGTTAGTTCAAGGACTGTTTGTTGTCCTTTAGGAGTATTTTCCGGTCAAGTCTGATGGGGCGCCACGCCCTGGCCCCAAAGTCTATTTTTGGTATTCCCTGGGGACTTCGTTGCTCTGTTCCCCTTGCTGTTCTGTTGCACACCCTTAGTGTTTTACCTCAGTGTGGTGGGATCAGATAGGGCAGTGAGTGGACATTTTTGTCTGTTTGGGAAGCTGATGGACATCCAGGGTGGGCTTAGTCATCAATCGACATTTCACCTTTTTTTGAAACAAGAAAAACACTCGTACTTGAGTTTTCCCCATAGTGCTGTTCTCGAAAGCTGTGTTCAACATCACAACAGTCTCTGCGGCATTTTTTCCCTGAGCAGGAAATAAAATTTCACAGCCACACGCTGTTCTCTTAAATCAGCCATCACACACACACATACACACATGCACACAACGAGGTTTGGGAGAAACTGCTTTTACAAAAACATTCACAGTGGCCAGAGAGAACCTTCTCAGGCGATGCCACTGGGTGCACTAGCTCAGAGCAACTTGCTGGATGCTCGCCCAGCAGAAAAAGGCATACTCTGAAAGGTCTGCACAGTGGAGCTTTCCCCCAGTTTTTTTGGGGGGTACCCCTCGGAGATAGAAAAGGAGGTTCTTTTTTAACCACCCCCTTCTCCCACTGACACACTTGGTGCAGTGGGGTTCAAGAAGGGTTCCCTGTGCTGAACGTGCTTGGAATAAAGGATCCCTTAGGCCTGGCCCATGGGGTGCCCCATCTCATTTCCTAGGACTGCCAGATTGGAGGAAGGCCACTGTGTTCCCGCATGGCTCCATGTTCACTAGTAGCATCTGCAGAAGCCTCATGGTAGGCTGGGGGCTCCCACAAATCCAAGGCTCATCAACTCTCCCTCTGGCATCGAGTCTGGGTTCCTCTTCTGGCACGAGAGATTTTGTTCCTGTTGAGACCGTTGCTCTGGACGGGGTGGGGGTGGGAGGCAGGCGCCCCTGTCTTTCTCCCCGGATGGGCGGGAGCAGAGTCTGAATCCTCCCCCTCTTATTGGAATCACTTGGTCCCCACTGGCAGCTCAGCATGGGCGAGGAGGGGCAGCTTCATAAAGGTACCTTCGCCCAGACAGATGACCGCTCAGGACCCACCATGAGAGCAGCCATACCAGGAGGGGACGGGGAAGGTACAGGGAGAAAGGGGGAACCTATCACAGTGATCGACATGTAACCCCCTCCCAGGGGATCGGACAACAGAAAAGTGGGTGAAGGGAGAAGTAGTCAGTGTAAGACATGAAAAAAAACACTTAAATGATCAAGGGTTCATGAGGGAGGGAGGGAGGGACAGGGAGGGGGGAAATGAGCTGACACCAAGGGCTCAAGTAGAAAGAAAATGTTTTGAAAATGACGATGGCGACATATGTACAAATGTACTTGGCACAATGGATGGATGGATGGATTGGGATAAAAGCTGTATGAGCCCCATAGAATGCTTTTTTTAAAAAGAAGTGTTTCCCAGTTGGAGACACTTGGGTGCAGCATCATGGACTCCGGGGCTTGGGGGTGGAAACGTGTGCAGCCAACCACCAGCCCAAAGGTAGGGGTTCAAAGCCACCCAGTGGCTCCTTGGAATAAAGGCCTGACTATGTGCCTCCCCAAAGGCCTTGATCTGGGTACGGCAGGGGTAGGTCGGGGGAACTGGGGAGCCCATCACGATGAGGCACAAGCGTGGAAAGAATGTTCTAGAACCGATGGTGGTGATGATCGTACAACTTCTCCTGAGGGGATCAAACTACTGAATTGTATGAGGCGTGAATTACACGCCAAAGAAAGGGTTCAAAGAGATGCCCCACGCTGTCCCTCTCAGCAGCACGCGGGGTCACTGTGAATGGGATCCGCTCACCGGCCCTGGTTGGGTTTGGTCTCTCGGAGGGGCTCCCTCTTTAGGGACTCACCTTAGACTTGTCTGGGGTTCTTTCTGATGGGCTCCTTCTTAGGAGCCGAACCCCACTTCCCCTGAGGAGGAAGGAGCTCCCCAGGGTTCTGCCTACAAGCTTCACTTAGCTCTTCCCGGAGTGGCTCACCGGAGCCCTGGGGTGCCTTTGTGGTTACTTGTTGGGCTGCTAACCACAAGGTCAGCAGTTCAAAACCACCAGCTGCTCTGCAGGAGCAAGAAGAGGCTTTCTATTTCCATACCCATAGGGATGGTTCCACCCTGTCCTAGAGGGTCAGGGGACAGCAGTGACTTTGGTTTGGGGGGGACACATGCTGGGAATGCAGCTGAGAGGTCGGAGTTCAGGCCCACCCCAAGCGAGGTACTGCAAAAGATAGGCCTGCAGGTCAACTGTCCCCAAACCCTGTGGACACCTGGGGTCACACCGTGAGTCAGAGGTAAGTGGGTTTAACCTTCAGGATCCACTGGGCAGCTGCCCCCCGCCCCCGGGCGTGATGACAATGAGGTACGCCTCAGAGGCAGGGAGAAGCTCCCAGAAAGTTCCAGGCATACAGGGCTGTCCTGATCAGAGATGCAAGAAGATGTTTCTGGGTCTGGGTCAGGGCCTACACCCCGAGGTGGCTGGAGCGAGGAGAAGGGCGCCGTCCCTGTGGCAGCCCCTCCCTGGTCTCATTAGCGGCCACCCTCAGCCTGAGGGGCCATCTCCCCAGGAATAGCAGCAGATCCCCGGGGATCCTGGCAGGTGGCCAGGCTTGTCTGACATGTGTCAGGTCAAATCACAGAAGTGGGTGTCTGGTGGGCAATGCCCTCGGCCAGCTCCAGCAGACACACAGCCCCCCCCAGGCCAGGCAGGTGTCCTCGAGGTGTAACTTTGGCTCTTCCAGGCCCGGCATCAGGGCCGGCCTGTCTTTTCTGGCCAGCCCACCCCTTCCAGGCAGTGGAGACTAAGAGAAGGTCCCCTTTGCACAGAGACCATGCCCCCAGGGGAACAGAGGCTTTTGTGTCCCCTGCCAGGGAGGGGGGGACCCTTGAGAGGCAGCCAGGCTCCTTGAAGTCTGTCCCTCCCCCTCCCCCATGCACCCCCTGTCTGCTCCCAGAGGGTCCTCAGCAGCCCCTGAGCCTGTACCCCGGAGATTAATCTGTCATTGCTCAGGGACAAAAGGTGGGCATCCCATCCCCACCATGTCCTCCCCCCTGTCTTCTACAGCCAACTCCAGGGACAGTAGGGACTGCCCCGGGCCACAAGTGGAGGGCGGACAGTGCCACTGAGAGGTCCCTGGCCCTGTGAGATGAATATTGAAAAGGACCGTGGACAGCCAACAGGACAAACACGTCTGTCTGGGAAGTAGAGGCAAGGAGGGAGAGACTGTCTCACGTACTGTGGACGTGTTGTCAGGAGAGACCAGTCCCTGGAGAAGGACATCGTGCTTGGTCAAGTGGAGGGGCAGGAGAAAGAGGAGGGCCCTCAGGAGATGGATGGACACAGTGGCTGCACCATGGGCTCAGGCGTAGGGACGATAGGGCGGAGCAGGACCGGGCGGTGTGGGTCGGAGCCCACTGGACGGCACCTGATGAACACAACAGCAGGGAGTGAGACTGTCCTGTAGGGCCGCCAGGAGTCCGAATCCATTCAATGGCGGTGAGTTTTTCTACAGAGTTTTTCGACGGTCTGGGCGGTGCAAACATCTTGACCATGAACCCAAAGGGCGGTGGTTCAAACCCACCAGGGGCAGCCCAGAAGAAAGTTCTACGGTGAACCCATGGGTTCTCTCTTCACTGTCTGGCCAATTGTGCATCTCGAGTGCCTGATGGTGTAATGGATCACACGTTGGGCTGCTAACCGCCAATCAACAGTTCAAAACCACCAGCAGCTCCACAGAGGAAGGATGAGGCTGTCTTGTCTGATCCTGTCCTCTGTCCTGCAGGGCAGCCCTGAGTCAGAACTGTGCGGGAGCTTGGTTTCCCCACCCGAAGGGCTCATCGGCGAGCATGACATCAGATAATAGTCTGCTATGAGATCCCCCCACCCCACCAGCCCCGGAGTTTTTGTTGACTCCTTTGTGGATACAGATTACCAGGTCTTTCTTCCTGGTCTTAGTCGGGAAGCTCCCCGACCTGTCCAGCAGGAGCGAGCCAGCTGAGGGCATGTTGTATGTGTTTATTCGGGGCCGTCAGGTTGGTCCCAGGTCACTGACCCTGTGTCCAACAGAACCGACACTGCCCAGTCCTGCATCTGCTTCTCCCTCCTTCCTGAACCGAAGCCCACCGCTGCAGCCCATGTGCCACCCATCGCCTCAAGAATCTTCCTCGTGATTCAACCAGGGTGCAGCATAGTGCCCACGAGACACACATCATTCCTCTAGCTCCTGAATGCTTCCTCCCCCCACTACCATGACCCAGTTCCACCTTACAAATCCAGCTAGACCGGAGAACACCCATTGGTTCAGATAAGCCCTCCTGACACAGGGAATTCAGGACAGATAACCCCCTCAGGAACACTAGTGGGAGTAGTGACATCATGAGGGTAGGGGGTGGGGTGGTGAACGGGGTGCAGGGGGAGAATGGGGGAGCCCATCATAAGGTTGGATATATAGCCCAAACCCCCAGGGGGACGAATAACAGAAATGTGGATGAAGGGAGACAACGGGCAGTGTAAGACACGAAATAGCAATAATATAGAACTGAGCAAGGATTCACGAGGGTGGGAAGGTGGGGGATGGAAGGGGGGAAAGAGGAGCTGATACCAAGGGGTCAAGTAGAAAGAAAATGCTTTGGAAATGTTGACGGCAATGTATGTACAAGTGTGCTTAATACAACTGAATGATAGATTGTTATAAGATCTGTAAGAGCCCCCCAATAAAATGATAAATAATAATCTTCCTCATTTGGGGGGGGGCTGTCTCTGCTTAACCAAGCACGGTTGCTTTGTCCAGGGACTGGCCCCTCCTGATAGCATCATGCCCAGGTGTGTGAGAAGTCGCCTCTTTCTCACGTCTAAGGAGCCTTCTGGCTGCAATTCTTCCAAGGATGATCGATCGGTTCATTCTCCGGTCCATCTGGGCCGTACTCAAGATGCTTCACCAAACACCGAGATTCAAAGGCGTCAGTCCTTCCTCCTTATGAATTGCCCGGCCATTGAAAATACCACCGCTTGGGCCGGGCAACCCTGGTCCCCAAAGAGACCATCTTCGCTCTTTAAAATTCAAAAGAGGTCTTGGCTCAGTGCAACACGTGGTCTGAGTTCTTGACTGCTGCTTCCGAGGCCTCCGGTGATGGGTCCACGTGGAATGAAACTCCCGAGAGCCTCTGTGGCTTCTCCGTTGACCGGATGTTGTTCACGGATCCCCTTGTGAGGTTTCTGTTTTCTCTGTGTCGAGGTGTAATCCATACATAGTTCTGAGACCCCAGCAACAAGCCGCCCACTGTCGTGAAACAAACTTACAAATATATGTATTGGGGGGGGGGGCGCGGAATTATATGTGATGATTTTTTAAAGTCCCTTTATCCATGTTTATGCTTTAAAAATACCTCTGTAGCTATTTCCCCTTCTATTATTTATTAGAATAAAATAGTTTTG
>NW_022111358.1:47540865-47542107 GCF_000313985.2 Echinops telfairi | reverse complement strand
CACATTTCCTATTTGGCTGCGGTGGCTACAGACCCCCAGCCTCTCCTCAGGAGGAAGAGGAAGCTGTTGGCGCCCATAAAGAGCTACCGTCTGGGAAATTCGGAGCGTGCAGAGGTGGCTCTGGCTGCCGTGGCCCAGCTCGAGCCAGCCCCTCCCTGGGGAGCAATGCTTGCTCCCACCTGGTGCCTCCGATCTCCTCTCACCCCAGCCTGGCTCCCACCTGCTTCCACTCAGATCTGGGGCCCATGCAAGTGCCACGCCTGGCTCCCACAGCCTCTGTGCCCACTCAGTCTCTGCACCTTCTGCGTGTCCGGCTTTTATCCGGTCGCTGCAGACCACAGAGTCTCAGCAGTGAGCGGAGGGAATGGACGGGGAGGAACTCTGAAACTCTTAAATGACGCAACGGGCCCCGTGGCCAGAGCTCAAACAAAGCAAAAGTCATTGCCATCGGGTGGGTGCTGACACACAGCAACCCTGTAGGACACAGTAGAACTGCCTCTGCCTTTCTGAGACCGTAAGTCTTTACAGGAGTGGAAAACCTCGTCTTTTTCCAGTGGAGGGGCTGGTAGGTTTGAACTGCTGACCTTGTGGTTGACAGCCCCATGTGTAACCACCACACCACCACGGCTAGAGCTCTCGCTCACCACCATTGAGTGGATGCTGACTCCCAGCGAGCCCCTGTGGGTTTCTGAGACTGCAACTGTTCACAGGAGTAGAAAGCTCATGCTTTCTCCCATGGAGCGGCTAGTGGATTTGAACTGTCGGCCTTGAGGTTAGCAGCCCAAGGCACAACCACTGTGCCATCAGGGCTACAGCTCAAGGAGCAGAAGCTACTGGAACAGAGTGCAGGGACCTGGAGGTGGACCTGCATGCCCGGTTGCAAGAAGCGAGCTCAGTTTCATCGGGCGGGACTTGCCAAGCAAGATCCCTGGTGGCCCCCCGCAGTGCCCAGAAACAGCACGAAGGGGTCTCTGTCCACTTGGGCGTGTGCAGCAACAGGCTGGGGGTGGGGTGGGGGTGTGACAGACAACAGCCTTTGCAGCACCGAAGCTATTAAAGCTGCATGTTTCTTTCAGAGATAGAGACTATAAAGAAGAACTATAAGAACCCCCCTAAATTACACGTGTGGGTTACAGTAATTGCTAAATTACAGAGCTCTGACTTTATTAGAAACACTTCCCCCCTTTGCACTGTGGAGCTGACAGGAGCCGGAAGCTCAAAAGCTCAGTGGGAAGTCTGGCC
>NW_022111358.1:47524783-47539838 GCF_000313985.2 Echinops telfairi | reverse complement strand
GCCTCCACAGCCCCGAGGCCACAAGTACAGGGCTGGCCCTCACTGCCAGCTGCCCCGGAACAGGACCGCCGTGGAAAGCCCTGGGTGCAGCAGAAGCAACACGGGGGCTAGAACGCGGGAGTCATCAAAGAGATCAGGCTGAGCGGTCAGCTAGACAGGCAGGACCCCCAACACGATGGCCCTCCGTCACCCTTCAGGTTGGGAATGGGTTCCCCCACCACTTCAGATTGGAAGGGCAGCACCACGTTCAGAGGGTGCGGAAAGAAGGGGGCAGAAACGGGAAACCCAGGGGTGAGGGGCCGGCGTGGACGCGGGGAAACAGGATGTGGTGAGCCGTGGACTGTGACACTGACGAGCTGCCCTGGGGCCTTCACCTGATTCAGAGTGAAAAGGCACATTGCTTCACACTAAAAATGAGTAAAGTCTAAGCTGCAGGGGTAAAAGTTACCAGTCCACCCTGCACCCAGACGATCCCCTGTACCTGCCTCACGCACACCAGGTCCTAGTCCTCGATGTCCTGGGCCACCCAATCCACATACGGGTACACACCTCCCACCGCTCACGTGTAGACACACATGGAGCTACTGATCGTGCCCTCTCCTGCCCTAAGCACGTCTGGCCGGAGAGTTCTGAACATGGGGATAAACTAATTGAATGTCCTCAAAGCCCAGACTCAACCAGCTGCATATTAAATAGATTCAGCCCCTCCCACCAATGACCTGGCAGAGAAACCTGGTCTTCTCCCCAGAGACGTGCATTTACCTCACACGGGACTGGTTTTTGCACACAAACACACATAGGACATGCAGAACAGCAGGAAAACGTGACCGATCATTAGGCAGAAAAGAGTCACTAGAAGTAGGTTCCCTGAGAGCCAAGAATAAGGGATTATTTAGACAAGGACCTTAACGATAAAAACTATGTTTAAACATCTAGAGCGGTGGTTCTCAACCTTCCTAATGCCATGACCCTTTAATACAGTTTCTCGTGCTGTGGTGACCCCTGTATGCGGCGTATCTGCATGTGGGCGGACCGCCTAGAGACGGATAGAGGAGTGGTGTCTCGGTTCCTAAGACCCCAAAAGTGTGACTGGATGGAGGATTTCTGTAGATAACTGGAAAACCTAAAACAAACCAAATGCCAAATCTGGAGATGAAAACTAAAATGTTTTCAGCAATGAAGAGTTCGTTTGGTGGGTGTGTTAGGCGGGGCTCTCTAGAAGAAGGTGAAATTTCTATCAAGGAAATGGCTCACACAGCTGGAGCAGCGGGAAAGTTCCGTCTGGCTCAAGTTTGTGGGTCCGATGCTAAGCTGGAGGATTTTCCTGACTTGAGTAGCGTCCAGGGCTGACCAACCAGGAAGCAGGAAGACCACAGGCTGGTGGAGGTAGAGCCAAAGGAAGCCACGGTCAGCAGGCAGCGTGGCAGGCCACTGAGATCCCCCCAGAGCCCACAGGCAAAACAAGAGGTCATTGCTCAAGTACAGAGACCTGTGATCCAGGAGGATCCAGACCCAGCCAAAAGGGGGAGTCTTCCCACAGCATCTGCTTAAATAGGAGCAGGCTTCCCTGAGGCAACTTCCTGTCCATCTTCCCTCAACTGCTTGGCTGCTCACAGAAGGTCTTATCTGAAAGTTGATTACATTACGCTAGATCGCATCGTAGGAGAATCCTGGCCCAGCCAAATCGGCACCAATGTAACTCTCACAGCCACCTTGCGTAACTCGGCAACCTGCACACATCTCTTTCAACCATATATCATCCCCAAAGACAATAGTGAAATCACGCTTTTGCCTAACATGATAACAACTTACACAACTGAAAATACACCAACCTCATTTACAGCTAACATTTTTATAAAAGAACAAAACAAAAGTATTTGGTGCAGAGGGAGGGGGAAAAAGAGGAGCTGATACCAAGGGCTCAAGTAGAAAGAAAATGTTTTGGATATGTTGATGGCAATGTATGTACAAAGATGCTTAATCTCATTGAATGATAGGTGGTGATAAGATTTGTAAGAGCCTCCCAATTAAATTATTAATAAAAACATATAAATAATAACATTTATATATATAAATAAATAGAAATAATGCATACAAAGAGGAAAGACTCATAAAAATTACAGTCCTCATTTCAGCAACTAATCAAATGGCTGTAGTTGGTATTGAGAGCTAACTTCTTCCACCACCCGTGCCTTATTCCCATTGCCCACAGCCAGTGGCTCAGCTGGTCAGGGTTCTCTGCCTGGTGGGGTCACTCAAACCGCCATGACTCGTCCAGTCGGGATTAGCGTGCTGTAGTTTTACCACTGACTTTAATCCCAGGGCTTGCTAGTCCTAAGAGACAACCTAAGGAAGCTGCGAGGGCCCAGACATAGTCTCCTTTGCCTCCATTTGTATTACTAATCCAAATTCCCTCCTTGGCAATTAGGACCAAGCACACCTCTCAATACAGTAGCACTCTTCTTTGCCTGTTGGTCCAGAGGCCTGAGAAGCCCCCGATGACCATTCTTAACAATGGAATCAGCGCTGTGTCTCAAGGCAGAAATATTTCTTCCTTTGAAATTAAGATCTCCAGACGTGATGCGCATAAGGTCCCGGTGATAGGAAGCAGAAATGTTGACAGTGAGATCAAATTTACAACCTATATTTGCAAGGTGAGATAGAGACTGTATGGGGTGATGAGCTTGTTAGTGAGAGAGGGTGCAAAGAATGTCATCGGTACCACTAATTTGTACATGTAGAAACTATGTGCTCCTGTGTATGCTCTTTACAAAACGAAATTGGAAAAATCTTTCCTTTTCAAAAAAAAATTGGCTGAGTAAGTAAGTCTCTAGAAGCAATCGTGGCACCATTCCCTACTTCCACCTCTTGGTTCCGGACCCGAGAATCCTGGCAGTTGGAGAAACAGCACCGGCTACTGGCCGTTGGAGTAGAGCGTCTATAAGGCTGTGCTCCTGGAGAACATTGCCCCAATCCCAGAGGGCACCGTAATGGTAGCTTTAGAAGGCCATTCCATCGTCCTCTCAGGCCGCCTGCTTCCGGATGACAGACACATGGTAGGATGAGCGGCCTCCGTGAGCGTGGGCTCACTGCTGCACTTCATTGGCTGTACCCTGAGTCCCTTGCAGGACACCAGGAGGTGGATCAGCCATTCTGTAAGTCCAATACTGGTAGTTTTAGCAGGAGCGGTGCATGCAGGGAAGGTAAATCCATATGCAGAGGAAATGTTTACCCCAGTAAGAGTTTATTTGTTCTCCATGGACTGCTCCTTTGGTAGCCCCCATCACCTTTGCACCCACAGTAGAAGAAGAGCTACAAGAATCAGCTCTTCTGAGAGGTCGAGGGAAATGCTGGGCTGACTCAGAGGAAGGGGCATGCTACACAGGCTTTACTGGCCTTCTGTGAGGGACTTGGCAACCCCACGAGCTTGTCATCGTTGAAAGGATGCTGGCTACAGGGACCACTGGCAGAACCACATGCAATAAGCACGGATGGCAGTTCGCCGTGGAGTTGAGATGCATTTTTCGAAATCGCGAGTGTTAGAATCTTACACTGAAAAGCTACAGAAAGCAGCCCCGACATGTTAGTAACAGGTCATTATGGCTAGAATGAGAAAGCTTCCAACTTCTTAATTGTAGTTTAAGTATATAATATTGGTATGATTAATAAGAAATTCTTTGGAATTGTGATTTTAATTTCTTTTCATGTGTGGATGGAAAAACTGACTACGTTTAAATAGAATTGTTTCTTCTGAATCATCTTACAAAGGAAAATATGAATGATTGAAGTCCAAAATGTAAGGGATGCATTAAAAAGAACTTTTCCATTGGTCAATTGGTATTTAAAGATGCTTACCAAGTGTCTGTGGTTGCTTTTTGTCATAGGACATTGAGGAGCTTAGAGCAGGGCACCTCTCCTTACTTCTGGTCCCGTGATGGTCAGAGTGCTGGGTCTGCTTCAGCTGCTTTTGTGTCCATTGTTGTGTTTTTATAAAATCTAGCTATGAATGTTCTAGGGCTCTATAAAGCCTAAATTTCTCAAAAGCCAGATTATTGTAGCACCTTCTTCGTCTTGCATTAAGCTATGAGTATAATGGAAAGTAATAAATTCTCTTCTAGAAGCTTAGGCCAGACAATGGTTTAAGATTTGCAGGCATGGTGTAATTTTTAAAATGGATTTGTAGGTGTGGGTGTGTGGGTGCTTCTAAAGCTTATTTGTGAGAAAATTAATTTTTCAAAGGCATTAAATTTTTCTATAATTGCTTATTTATATATACATGAATAGTTTGGAAGAAGATTGATTTATGGTTACAAAATGTTACATAGCCAGAAGTTCTCTGATTCTGGGTTATTTGAATAGAGAAATACTGTTTGTTTTCTTTACAGTGTGCTACTTAATTTGAGTAGCTAAAGTTTTAATAATAAATATGTGCTCCATCATCTATACACATTGACAAGATTATTAATGGTTTAGATTCTGGAAGATAAGCCTAGAGGAATAGACAGGGAATTAACACTGTTGTAATTCAATTAATGGAAATACGGCTGAAAGTAACTTAACATGTCAGGTTTAATTTTACTTAAAAGCAGCAAACATGTAAGCAAATGTGTCATGAAAAGGAAGCTTGAGCCATTTCACTTCTACTGTGTGCTTGACACTCTTTACTGTTTTCTCATGAATCTTCCCACCATATTAATAGTCAGAATGTTTAAGTTGATGCTTTTTTAAAAAGGGGCAGCTTTCCAACTATGCACCAGTAAAATTTTTATATTATACACTTTGAGTGAATTAAGAAAACAAAATAAAATACTGCCCTTTCCAGGAAGGGTGTGGTCCTGTGTCATCCAACTACACTAGTGTGGTAGTTACATGATCTGGTGTCAATGTGAGGATTAAGAGTGAAGGGGTGGAGTCTAGCCTGTCAATCAGATCATAGTCAGTGAGGCTTCTGTGTGGGCATGGCCTTCTCCTGAGGATTCTGGGAACTCCTGTCTTCCTCCTTGGAGGTGGGAGACACGCTTCTCCCACAGCTCACTCCCTGTGAGACATTTTTTGAGAAGAAACCCAAAGGCAGTCACAGTTTTAGAGTTAAAGGAACCACGTGGAGAGCCCTGCCAGCGCTGAGATGCTTCTGCCACCACTGGATCCACAAGACTTCCCACCCACTGACCTGCGAGCTTCCTGCATTCGGTGTCATTGCATGTGCTTCGTGAGTCTGAAGAGGACTTTATAGATTGGTATCAGACATATGGGCTACTATCAGACTTATGGACTTGATCTGGACTGGGCTGGGATATTTTCTTAATGTCCAATTACTCTTTATATAAAGCTCTTTCTTATAAACATATGAGTGTCTCTATGGATTTGTTTCTCTAGTCCACCCGGATTAACTGGGCTGCTGATTGATCTGGAGGAATGGCCCCTTATCCTGGACCAGGAGTCAGTCTCTGCGGCTGCTGGCAGATGGCGCACGCACCCAGCAGTGGCAGTAGCCAAGCCAGCCTTGATGAATGGAAGTCACACGTTTCTGAGCCCACACAAAGCCCACCCCCCCTACCCCCCACCCCCACCCCCCACCAGCCCCTGCCACCACGGTCACTGTTTTCGCACACCCAGAGGCTGGGGAAAGAGGATAATGACTGGTTTCCACAGGTGTCCTCCTAGCCGCTTGCCATTGTCAAGGTCTTCCTCTACAGAGGTAACCTTTTGGTGAACACTCAAACGAGACATTCACCTTTTTTGGTCCATTCAGAGAGGTCTGTCCACATACCTCTTTCCCAGTTTCCCACCTACACGCCTGCCAAGGCCCTGGCCATCCTGTGAAACCGTTGGCCGCAGCCCGTGAGTCAGTATACAGTCGTACACGTGGCCCTTTCTCCTTCCAAACAAAAGGAAAGGTCAGGCGTGCCGCTCGCAGTTCTGCCCATTGGGAGGATCCCCCTCACCACTGTCCTCCGGGGAGGTCCCCGTGCTGCTGCCGTCCACATAGGAGCAGTGCCTCCACAGCACGCAGAGCCACCAGGAAGCCAAGCTCAAGGTTTCTGCTCCTCAGCCGATGGATGATAAGGAACGCCTCAGGAGGCTGTGGGTGCAGACTGGGAGAAGGCAGGTTGTGTGACGGGAGTGGAGCCCATCGACATTGGGGCCACTTCTCCATGCAGCTTATCTGTACCTTCAGCTCCTGCTCTGGGTCGGTCTCATAGGCACGCCCAACCTTCTGACGATGGATCAGACAACACCCCGTTCGTGACGGGCAGCTCAGGCCTTCCTGGTGACGTGGGGAGACATTCCGTCTCCACGCAGCCCCAGTGACAGGCCATATGTTACTTCTCAGGAGTCATTGTCTGCAGAGCATGGCAGGGCTTTCCTCCAAAATCCTGGGGGATCTGCGCTGTGATTCGCCAATAAGGGCCTGCCCAAGACTCCCCGCTGCATCTCTATCTGCGACTGACACCTCTAGCACCCTTGGGTCAGCTGGATCAGAGTCCCAGGGGCAGCCTGAACCTGCTCCTGAGACTTCTCTTGTTCCGGGCCCCACTCAAGCTGACAGCGTCTCCAGTCACGACACGGGCCAGCGTAGCTCATCCACATGCGGCATGTGCCGCCCGCCTCCCAAACCCAAAGAGACCCATCGAGTATTGGGCTGCCTTTTGGTTGTGGGAGGGGCCAGAGGCAAGGACTTCTCCTTCACTTTAGTAGTGATATCTTGACATGCCCCACACCCCTGGACCCCTAAACATGACCCTGAGGTGGAAGATGCTTGTATTGTTGTCGGGTTAGTTCCCCATTCCACCCCCATCCGCCATTCACCCAGTTACCGTCTCTTACCGGTTTACTTGCTTGCCTTTTCCTGCTACAAAATGCCACTCGGGTCCATTATATGGATGGCACCGTGATAATTGAACGGGGTGAGGAAGAATCACGGATTGACTTAGCCTCTTTGTAAGGCCCCAGCATGCTGGGGGGTGGGGATGACTGTATAGCTCTACTTATAAGTGAACTATTGGATAGCATGATGTAGATTCTACACCAATCATTTTTTTAAGACAATCAAGGTGCCCGTAGACCGAATCCTGGCATAGTGCTAATTTCATATACTCTCTTCCCTTGCGCCCTCAGCCCTGTCCCCTCTGCCCCTTTGTCCCTTCTCCTGGTTCTTGATGTCCCTCCAGTAACCATGCTTCCTTTGCTCCTGGGAGGCCTCTCTAGATGTCTCCAACCCTAAACAGGAGGGCTCTCCAGGACACGACCCCATAGCACATGCACACCCATCTGACACACGTACCACAGGGAAGACGCATACACCATCGCCCACCCCCTAAAGTCGAGTGATGGGTCAGGGGTCCTCATCCCGTGTCAGCTGAGCCTGCCACAGACAGACAGGGCTGCGGCTCGAATTCAGTCACAAGAGAGCCCGGCCCTGCCTGATCTGCCCTTCTTGCTCACCCACCCACCACCGCTCAGGCCTGTTCCTGAGACCGAAGAGAGGGTGGGATTTGCATCTCCGGGGTGAGAACGGAAAACCCCCCACGCTGAGCCTTCTGGGTTTGCATTCGAAACATTTATTTCAGGAAATACATTTTCAACACTTTGTTATTTATACAAAAAAGAGACAAGTTTCTCAGGAGGCACAGAGCAGAAGGCCACGGTGGAGGCGGCGGCGACGAAATGGACCTTCTCTCCGCAGCCATTGCTAGGAGGGGAAACTGACACCCTCGCTGGGTTCCAGTGGCCCCTGTGGGGCAGGCTGCCCAGGCCCGGGCCCTGGCCATGGGCACTTCCTTCCAATGGGGTAGTTTTGGCAAACACTTGGCAAGTCAGCAAGTAAACATTCCCTGGAGTCTGGGGCCCCCACCACTCTGGGTGGGAGTGAAAAACGGAATGCTGATGGCACACACACACACACACACACACACACACACCCCACCCCCACCATCACCACCCCTGCATCCCAGGCCTGTCTCCGCCTCATCTCCACACAGCCTGGGAGCATTGGTTTGAGGTCTGCAGAGACAACTGGTCCCCACCTGTGCCCAATCTCACCAGCCCAGGCCAGCCCCCCACCCTCTAGGGCCTCAGAAACAGGAGGCAGTCCCTGGCCTCGGTGCCCTTCAACCCCCCAGCAAGGACAGAGGACTGGACAGAGGGCTATACATGGGGCCCCAGCCCCACCCACTCCTCTCTGAACTCCAGGAGAGCCAGTGTGTACCTCAGGGACTGACTAGAGACCTTGGTCAGAAACCAAAGCAGTTGCTGTGTCAGGCCTACTCCCGCTCCCGGTGACCCCAGCGTGCCAGAGCCGGGCTGGCCTCCACGGGGGTTGGGATGCAGATCGCCAGGCCTTTCTTCTGATGCACAGCCGGGTGGACTTGAGCTGCCAATCTTTCGACTAGCAGCTGAGTCTAACCACCAGCACCACCCAGGGACTCCCTCTTGGGTCTAATCAGAAACTGCACAGACAAATAGACACAGACACATGTACACACACATACACACGGCAGGCCCAGGACCCACACAGCTTGCTGTCCCCCTGCACCGCCCCCCTTCCTGGTGCCTGCACCGTTCCCCCCTTGGCTCCTTCACCTTGTTCACTTGCTGGACCTTCCAAAAATCAGGGAAAGGGGTGTGGTTTGGGGGAGAAGCATTTAACCTTATTTTCTTTCTTTAAGTCTCAACCGCTTGGCTGCATCCTAGTCGGTGACAGTGGGAGGGGACAGGACAGCTCTCCTTTCTCCAGCTGGGCCCAGTGTCCAACAGGAGGGGACTCAAGACCCTCGGCAGAGGCGTCCACTGGCTCATGCGGCCAGGGAGTTAAAGGCACTTTCAGCTCCAGGGCAGGCTGGGGGTAGGATGGGGGCAAGAGCAGGGTCGGAAGTTCTCACCCAGGCCAAGGGGGGAAACAGGGCAGGGCAGAGCCGACTCCATCCTTTCTGAGTACCCACCCACAACATGCCCAGGGGTCAAGGCTTCAGGGGTGCTAAGGGGGGCATGGCCCTATGCAGGAAGTACTGTGGGGGTAAAGGGGTCCCCACTCAGGAGGCTGCCTCGTCTTGGAACTCAGAGGCAGGCCTGAGGGTCAGCGGGCCCTCCCCGGGGCCATAGCCCAGCTTGTCCAGAGGCCAGAGCCCCATCCCCACCCCGCCACGGCCCCAGTCCTTGGGCTAAGAATTCAGACACGTGGGATGAGACAGGTGATCTTGTTACTGGGCAGCGTGTAGGGGCGGGGCGATGACAAGTGGAGAAATTATATAAAATAAAACAAACAGGGCGGGGCGGACGGCGGGCGGGCAGCCTGGGGGTGGGGCGGGGCGGGGCTGGCGGGCGGGGTTACATCTCCTGTGCATCTGGGTCCTTGTCCTCGACGCCGTTGGACAGGAGGCTGCTGCCCTCGTGGAGGCGCTTCACCCGGTACGCTTCGAAGTGGATGCTGCTGGTGATGTCCTTGATGTTCTGCATGTGCGTCCTGATGAGGGGCGGGGTGGTCACCGGGGCACCCCTGCGCATGCCCGGGCCCTCCCAGGGCGGCAGGGAACCAGCCGCTGCTACCGGACAGGCGTGTGTGTGTGGGGATGGGGGTGGGGGCCAGCACCCAACCTCACAGATGTTCAGGCCAGACTGCCCCTGCTCCCATTTGGAAGGGGCCAGGCCTGGGCAGGGTGCTGGCCTTTGGAAGGTGGCTGGAAGACGGGGCGGGGCTTCTCCCCAAGCCAGGCAGCTTCCGGGAGCCCCACCCCCCTCACCCCGGATTCTCTGGCTCTTGGCGTCCTCCAGAGCCCCGCACCCATTGGAGAAGCTGGAGTTCTCTGTGCCCCCGCAGGGCCACCCCCCTTAGCTATCCATTTGCGCATGCATACGAACAGCATGCTCCCAGGACGCCCACCAGGCTCCCTGGAGCGGCGGGGTGGCTCTACCTGTCCCGGCTCAGGGACACCAGGAGACCCCAGCCAGGCGGTCAGGGCAGGGTCTGAGCACCCTTGGCTGCACAGCCGGCCGGACCACACACCCCGGCTGCCCCTCCAGGGGACCTCACGGGGTTCAAGCACTGCTCCTCCTCCCTCCAGTCCCCAGAGGGCGCTCTCGGAAACGCCTACTGCCCAAGCCCTGGCTGAGGTCCCCTGAGTCCCCCTCCCCTCCCCACGCTGCATCTCACCTGATGAGGAGGTCTCGCAGGTAGGCAAACTCGCAGTGCGTGGTGTTCTCCACTGAGGAAGGAGGTGAGGAATAGTGTGCATTCATGAGGACCCAACCCCTGCCCCCCAGAGGACCCCTCTCCACCCACTGAGGAGGATCCCATTTAGAAGGATCCTCATTTCCCTGCAATGCCCCTTCTTACTGGCAGCCTGCAGCAAGCGGCCCCCAGGGGACAGCAGAGACATGCCCATCAAGGGCCCTCCTCCCCTGCAAGCTCCCCGCTGCCCAGTTGGTACCCCAAATGTGTTGTAAGCATCCCAAGCAAACGAACCCCCCAACTCACTCCCATCGAGTTGACAAGGACTCATGGCTGCCCTATAGGCAGGCCAGGGTAGGGCTGCCCCTGTGGGTTTCCGAGACTGTAGGAGTAGAAAGCCCTGTCTTTCTCCTGTGGGGCAGCTGGTGGTTTCGAACTGCGGACCTTGCAGTTAGCAGCCCAAGGCGTAACCACGACACCACCAGGGCTGCTTTCTAGAAGGCTCAGGACAGAAGAGTTCTTTGGGGAAAAGGGAAGAGAGAAAATGACAGAAGGGAAACTAACCCCCCTCCATGCCCCCTTGCTGTAGAGTCTGCTGATACACAGACCCCCAGGAGTGCACAGCAGGCTGTGGCCTGCTGGAAAATGACCTCCGGGACTTTCTTCTGCGACGCTGCTAGGTGAACTTCACCGGCCAACCCTTTGGTTAGCAGCTGAGCCACGTGGACTATGTGGACCAGGGATGAGCCCAAGGCAGAGGCTGACAGAGGTCTCTGATATTGGGCAGAGAGGCTAACATCCCCCAAAGAGACTTTTGGGGTCAAGACCCCTGCCTAGAGGGAGGGCGGTGGGGGACAGGCAGAAAAGCAGATGGGGTACAAACACTTCTTCCCTGGTTGCATGACGGGGCTGGGGCAGCAGATGGCGATGTGAGGCTGGCAGGAAAGGGCTGCATGGAGCATGTATTCATTCTAGAGTAAGGTGACCAGATTTTAACACAGGTAAAGTGGGACACCATTGATAAAACTCATATCCTGGCGAAATAGCCACATGGCAGCCAAGAACCGTATACCCTAGCTTGTTGTGCATTCTTTCCAAAAATAGGTACTTTTTAGAAACGCCATGGGACGTGGGAAAAATTGTTAAAAATTGGGACTGTCCTGCCAAAAGCGGGACTCTGGTCACCTTATTCTAGATCTGCCCTTGGGTAGCCTGGGCCCAGGGCAGGGCACCTGCCTTTCCGTGAGGGTGCGGACAGCAGGTACCTCTGTTCTATAGCTAGTTTCTCACTCCCAGGCCCCAGTGGCCTCGCAGGTATGCTCTGCCCCAAACTCAGCCTGGTCACCACCTCCTGCTTCCTCCTTAAGGGCCACTGTGCCACACGTCCTAGGAAGGAGTGGCCCCTTCGGTGTCCTTGTTTTCCCTCCTCTGGGAAAAAGAAATGGAACCCTGGTGGCGCAATGGGGTAAGCACCGGGCTGCTCACCACAAGGTCAGCAGTCTGAAACCCACAGCCACTCCTTGGAAGAAAGATGAGGCTTTGTACTCGGTAAAGAGTGACAGTCTCAGAAACCCATGGGGCAGTTCCACCCTGGAGTCGGCATCGTCAGTGGCGAGTTTGGTTTAGGTGATCAGGGGAAGAAGCACCTGTGGGTTAAGTAGTGGTTACGCGTCGGACTGCTAATTGCAAAGCCGGTAGTTTAAAACCACATGCACTCCTGGGAGAAAGATAGGCTGCCGGCTGGGTCTGTAGACAGTCTTTGAAGCCCCCAGGAGTGGTCCTTCTTGGTCCCAGAGGGTGGCTTTGAGTGGTGGCAGTGAGTCAAGTGGTAAACAGAAGGACCGCAGGTGGTGTCCTGGGGTAAGCATTGGGCTGCTAACCACAAGGCCAATGGTTCAAACCCACCAGCCGAACCCCAGCAGAAAGACGAGGCTGACTGTGGTCAAGACGCAGTCTCAGAAACCCCGTGTGCTCACGACGCACTGCCTCCAGGCCATGCTGACTCAGAACGCCCCGACGCACAGGGTAGAACTACCCCTGGGGGTTTCCGAGAACTGCAATTCCAAGGAGCGACTACTGGTTTTGAACTGCTAACCTTATGGTGAGTAGCCAGGGTTGTTTAAAGTACTCTGCTCCCAACCACAAGGTCGATGGTTTGAACCCACCAACCATTCCTGGGGAGTCAGCTGCTGCAGCAGCCGAGGAAACCAATGGGATGCTTCCCCTCGGTCCCAGAGGCTCATTGTGTGTGGGAACCCAGTCGGGTTCACTCAGTGGCTGTTTATGCAAAAGATGGGGAAGGGACAGAGAGGGGAGAAGACGGACTCACCACCCCAACTTGTAGAGGGCTGGACTTCCATGTTTGAGCCCTGCTCCAGGCCTATGCACAGAGCCTTGTCTGGGTAAAGGGTCTCCTCAGAAGCCACGACGTGTTTCTAGATCAGACCATCCCGGGCCCCAAACCCAATGACGCCCAGCAGACTTGAGGGTCCTTGCGACCCTGTGCCTCAGAGCAGAACCATCCTGTTGGGTGTTCAAGGCTCCAATCTGTATAGATGTGGATTATCAGGGCTTTCCTCCAGGGAGCGGCTGGGTGGGTCTGAACCACCAACCTGTCTGCTAGCAGCTGAGCGCTTAACCAGGGTGCCACCAGGCTCCTTAAATCCATGACAGGCGTCCTTCTAAGAGGGGGAAGAGTGGAAGGGGAGAGCCATAGGGAGTTGGAGACAGTCTGGAGGGATAGGGCCACAAGCCAAGGCTGACTGGCAGTCACCACCAGAGCTGGGGAGGGGACCGAGCAGACCTGCCCCGAGAACAGGAAGGGCACTATTGCCCCAGTCACTCCTCCAACCCCGATGCAAACTGACCCCGGCAGTTACCTTCAAACCAGTAACAGCTCACCCCAACAAAGGGAAGCTTGCCAAGGATGGGGCATTTGGAGCAGTCGGGTTCTCAGCGAAAGAAGTGGGCAGGAAGATGTGTCTGGACAAATGTGGGGCCTGGGCCTGGACCCCAACATCAAAGGTTCCCTGAGAATTTGTAACCCTACGTCTCAGGTGTGCGTGAAGGTAACGCTTGTGCCACGCACCCCAGCCTGAGAAACCACAGATCAGACAGGAGGACCCAACTGGAAAAGGCGGATCCTTGAAGAAGCCTTGCCGCAAAGCCTCCCGGGGGTGACACCTGCACCTGGGGTGCAAGAACGACGCTCAGGTATCAATAAATCAAAGAGAGAAGCTTCCACAAGCGAAGTCCGCAGACCCAGCCCCCAGGAGCCCCAGCCTCGTTCATCTCCTGGTGACGGACTGATAGAAGGTACCGAGTAAAAGTAAGCATTTCTTAAAAACGCTCAAAGAAAAACAAGAAGCGGGAAGCACAAGAACGGGATCGTGCGCTCAAAAAAAGGTGAGGGAGGTTTGAAAAAGGGAAACATTTAAGAATGAATCTGGAAAATCAATGGGGAAGTTACGCAGCAGATAAATCTGTTTAACAGACGACTATTCCACAGGTGAACTGGAGAGAAGAGTTGGTGAACTCTAAAAGGCGTCCCTAAAAGGTGACACGGAACAGAACAGGGAGGGGCAAAACCGTAAACCACACCATGGGAGGTGAAGTGTTGGTACGAACATATGTGCTCATTTCTCTGGGGCTCCATCTAGCCGTGGAGTGGCTAGATCACACGGCAGCTCATGTCTAATTTTTGCGGGGAGAGATGCCAAACTGTTTTAAAGGTCACTGCTTCATTTACAAGCCCAGCAGTGCTCCGTGGGGATTCTAACTTTTCCTCAAGTTGCCAACACGTGTTACTGGGTGTCTCTTGGTTTTTCCCGATGGCCACCCTCGTGGGTGTGATAAGGCATCTCATTGTGATTTTGACTTCGGTTGATAGGATCCCTATGAGTCACAATCTAAGGGCCGGTCTAAGGTATGATATTGAGCATCTTGTTAAGGGGCCCACTGGTCCCTGGTGATTATACACTTCTCCTTTGAGTCTAATGAATCCTTTGCCCATTAAAACACACACAGATTGTAGCTCAGGGGTGTGAAACCCACCCAAACCCACTGCCACGGGATCATTCTGACCCCCAGCAACCCTGTGTTGGGCTTCTGAGACTGACTCTTTCCCCACAGGAGTGGCTGGGGGTTCGGACGCCGACTTTGCTGTGAGCAGCCCACCACTCATTCCTCAGTGCCACCAGGGCTTGCTGAATATAGCACTGTTTTAAACACGGATCCATCCGAGACCTGGGGCTAGGTTACTCTAAAGCACAGGGGAGGGAGTTGACATCAGTGGGCGGGAGATCACTTGAAGGTAACCATTGAGCAGGTGGGTACAATGAGAGACTGTAACCAGCGGGTCTGATCCGCATGTCTAGACACTTGCACAGGAGTGGGGTTGTGCAATACATAATAATATATTAATTAGAAATACCTTGCATATCTAATTAATATATTATATATTTACATATTATATAGATTTAATTAATTAATGGGCGGCTGGCCTAGAATCTCTGGTGGTGGAGTGGTTACACATTGGGCTGCCATCCTCAAAGTCCGCAGTTCAAAACTACCAACCGCTCTGAGGGAGAAAGAGGGGACTGTCTACTCCCATAAAGGTTGCAGTCTGGGAAACCCACAGGGGCAGTTCTCCGCTGCGCTATAGGGTCACTATGAATTGGCATCGACTCCATGGCCGTGAGTTGAGTTTGTTGGAGGGTGGGTGGCCAGGCAGTGGGCACCACCCTGTGGGTGGTCACCTGTGCCATCGCCAAGCCCACCCTGCAGCCAGTACCTTCGATGGTGCCCCACTTGGTCTTCCTGCCCAGAATCCTCTTCCCATTGACCTGGTACTCGTGGTCACTGCCCACCACGGCAAACGGAATCATC
>NW_022111358.1:47506623-47522130 GCF_000313985.2 Echinops telfairi | reverse complement strand
ATGCGCTCCTCTGAGGCGGGCTGCACGGACTTCCGGCTGATTTTGGATTTGAAGAGCGTGTTGATTAAGGTGGATTTCCCTAAGCCGCTCTGCCCTGGGGGAGAGACAGTGGGGTCGGAGGGGCTCTGCAGAGGGAGCATAGTGGAGACTCGGGGTCCTGGGCTAACAGCGGCCGAGAGACCAAGCCCGGTCAGGACACTGGACACAGACCCCTGTCCGACCCTCTGCTGGCCTCTGTCCTGTGTCCCGGCTCCCCTCAGGCCAGGGGACTCTGTCTCCTTTTACAACTGTAGTTGAAAGGACACAGAGTTGCACACACTCCTGTGCACCCACATCTGCCCGCACAATTCCGTGCCATGGACAGGTCTCTGCCGGGCTTGCCACAGCCTCATCTTCCTTTCTCCCAAACTCACTGCCCACCCCCACCCCCCAGGTCCCTCTCTCGTCTTTGCACTGCTGTGGTCAATCGGATCCTCAGACCACTGCCCGCCCCGCTCCGTCCACCCTGAGCAATGCTGTGCGTGCCCCAGCTTGTCCAGTGGACACAGCCCACAGAAAGAAGGCGGCTGTAAGAGGATGCTGAAGTACAGCTCGCTCCTATGGTGCCTGCAGTTAGCCTGTGCTTTCCTTCCTGATAACCTGTTTCTTTTGCGCAGGTGCCTCCCAGCAAAGTATCCCGTCACAGCGAGTGGCTTCCAATCAGAGCTGGCCTGCTGCCATGGATGGGTTTTGTGTCAACTTGACTGGACCTAATAATCTCCCACTATGTAACCTAACATGTCACCAGTCTGCTGTGATCAGCCAACCCATTGCAAGAAAATTAAGGTGGAATGTACCCTCCTTACTCAGGTCAATTGAAAGGAGGTCTCTTCGGGGGTGTGGCCTGCTTCCTATATAAACGGATGCTGTGGGAAAGCCTGTTTGCTTTTTGCTGGGTCTGGAACCTGCATCTGGTTCATCGGCCTCCAGTTTTCGTCCTGGAGCCAATCGCCTGCCACACTGCCTGCCGATCCCCGGAGCCATCAGCACCCTGCTGTCCGACCTGCTCCCCCTTGGATTCATCCACCTCTCAACTCACCAACCTAGTTGTTCCTGCCCATCGGAGGCTCACCAGCCCCCAGGGCCAACCCAGACAGGAGAAGCCTCCAGCTAACAGCTGACCCACAGACTTGGAGCCTGCCCCAAGTGGGACGGGCCTCTACAACCATGTGAGAGCCACTTCCTGGGCCTAAACGTCTAAGTAAATGTATGCAAGCACCACCGGGGCTGCTCCTGGGCACACCCACCGAGCAAGCACAGAAAGGGCAGTCACATCTTACAGGTGGCCCCGGAACAAAAGAACAGCGGGCACAGGGGGAAAAACGGGCACAGGAAGACATCGCCAAGGAAACGTGTACATTTAGAAGGGAGGGGTCCCACCAGCCATTTCCTGGCTGAGCATCATCACCCTGCCCCCTGACCACATTCATAACCCCCTCAATTGACTTCCTGGTGGGTTGGAACTGCTGGCTTCATGAAGAACAGCCGAGCACCCCATCCGGGGCTCCTCCAAACCCAGCAGCGGTCGCTCGTGAGGTCCTCAGTGGTCACTTTTCCCCCGAGTGGACCGCCTCCTCCTCCTTGCTAGTCTGTCTGAGTCTGGAGGCCCCACCAAAGCCTGTCCACCACGGGTGACCCTGCTCGTGTTAGAAACACCAGCGGCACAGCGTCCAGCATGACAGTGAACATCCAGCCACCACAGTATGGCAGGCTGACAGACAAGTGGTCTGGCAGAAGCCTGGAACAGCTGCCAAGACTGATCGGGTGTCAGCAACAGCCAGGTCTCACTGCACGTGGGTGGCTTAAAAAACAAAGGCAGGCGCCGGCTGATGGCTGTGAAGGAGCAAGCTTTGACTCCACCTGCCAGAGCAAGCCCCCTCCCCTCAAAAAGGGACCAGCTCTTCCCCACAAATCACGGGAGCCCGTCCCCTGGCTCCACCCACCCCCATGCTCCAGCCAGGGCACCATGGTCCCAGAAGGCAAAGAGGGTACCATCTCCCAGCCCTCCCCCCCACCCCCCGAGCCTGGTGCAAGCTTCTAAGAAGACCACTACCTCTGTCCTTCTGCGTGACCCTGGGGCACAGGCTGGGGAGAGGACCTGGGATCCAAGACCCCAGGGAACAGAGGCCAGGCTGAGCGCAGAGTCCCCGATGGGCTCGAGCTGGGGTGTCACTGGGGCTGCACATGGGGGACATCCTTGGCCCCAGCAAGAGGGAGTATGGGGTGTCAACCCTGTCTCCACTTGGATTGGATCCTGCAGGTGAGGTGGCCCCTGACAGCCCCAGCATGTAGGCATCAGAAGTAGGGGACCCAGAGTCCCCTTTGGCCCCAGTGCCCTCTCTGGGCCTCACCCTGCCCCTGGCATGCATTCCTTCCTACAAACTGGGGCACCCTCTGTACCCCATTTCTTCCTGGAAATTGAGGAGGCCTCTTCACAGGGTCCCTACAAGGAATAAGCAAGCCCCAAGGGGCTTTGAAAACAAGGTTGGCCGTGGTCCTAGACCCTGCCTCGGTCGGGCTAGCCACTGACTCTCCCTGGTGACCAGCAGGGGCCCCACACGGGTGCACTAAAGGCACCTCTGGGTCCAGGCTGGGAACAGGAACCACAAGCGCCTGTTCCTGGTGGGACACAGCTGCTGCGCGGCATGGCCTGTGGGGTGGGCTCAGACCCCAGGCCTCCAAGGAGAGTGGGGGGGGGGGGCATCTCCACAGTGCCTAGGTTGTGGGGCTCCACACTGGACCTGCAACGCATGTGTTGTTGGAATGTTCCCCGGGGACTCTCGCTGTGGGGGCAAGACACCCTGGGGTGCCGACAGAAGCCGTGGTCCCCTCTCCAGGCACAGGTAGTGTCCCAGAAAGCAAGTCACCTGTCTCCACAGCAAGACTGAGACCCAGGAGCAGCCACCCCCACAGGCGGGGGCAGGGGGGCGGAGACTCACCGACCACCATGATGTTGAACTCAAAGCCCTGCTTCATAGCCTTTCTCCGCATCTGCTCCAGGATCGAGTCGATGCCCACGTAGCCGAAGTCCACGGGCGCCTTCTCATTTCGTGGTGCGGGGGCCTGTTTCAGCCCTCCCTCCCTGGGGGTGTCAGCCATGTCGCCGGGAGCCGCCTCAAAGGCTGTGGGGGGGGAGAGCGGGCATTAGGGGGAGTGCCGAGTGCCGACCAGGATGCCCTTGGCGCGCCCAGCCAGTGCCCCCACTCCTCAGTGGAGAAACAGGTCCGGAGAGATTCACCCGCCTGAGGGTGCCCACCAAGCAGAAGACCTTCAAAGGCTAGTATCCCCTAGCCCTGCACACAGCCCCACAAACCCGCCCACCCCTCCCTCCAATGTGTGTCTCTAAATCAAGAGAGAATCGGTAGCCACACACACAGACCAACCTGACCCACAGTGAGACTGTGCTCCCAGCACCTGAATCTCCTTCCCTCTCGGCCAGTCACCCAGCCTGTGCCCCTCGCTCAGCTCCAAGGCGGCCCACCGGCACTCTCTCTCTGGGTACCACGGGGCCCCAGCACCCCGGCGGAGGCCACCTCAGACCCATGGCAGCCAAAGCCCAGGGACCCGGCTGCCACCTGTTTTTTCTCAGCTCCTGCCCCATTACCAGCAGGCACGCCTTCTCTGCCTCCACCTGCTGGTGTCCAAGGATGGCAACCCCTGCGGCCGTGGGCCCCTGGAAGTCAAGTGGTGGGCATCCCCTGCGCCAGGACAAGGGGCAGCCTTGCATTTGCATCTGAAAGGGAGGCTGGACAGACGTAACCCGGACTGACTCGATGACTTGTCTCCTTCAAGCCTCGCCCAACTGACTGACAGCTCTTAGGGGTGCAGGCGCCCAGGACAGGGACTTCACGAGGCCAGTGTGAATGGACACAGAGACACAGGACCGACATCCTCCCCACCAGCCCGCCACCTACGATGGGTTACTTTTTAATCGAAGCGTCCCAGTCATCAGGTATGACAGCAGAAACATTCTTGGTCAACCTGTGGCCCAACGCACCCACCCGGCAAGACGCTGCTCGGATCTACTCAGCAGCGGGGAGGGCGAGGCCGGAGTGTCTGCATCCACGAAGCCCAATCTCCCACCATGGAGTCAGTTCTGACTCATCGAGCTGTGGTTTCCCCTGGTGTTTTCGCTGCCAGCCGGTAGGAACTATTTGTGGACCTGTTGTCAATACCTTTCTTGAAAGTGGAGTGGCCATTAAAGCAGAAGTGGGAATCTAACTCAATACCGACTCCTAGCAGACCTGCAGGGCAGGGTAGAACTGCCCCGGTGGATTTCCAAGCCTGTCACTCTTCAGGAAGAGAAAGCCTCATCTTTTCCAGAAGGAACAGCTGGTGGGCTTGAACTGCTGACCTTGGGGTTGCAGCTCGCAGCCCAACATGTAAAAGGAGGGACTCATGGCTCTGGATCAGTCAGAGTAGCAATGCTATAACTGACAATGCCACAGCTCCACCTAGGGAGGTTTATTTACAAAGCGCTTTTATTGTCTGCCACCTAACAAGGATTCATTGCACCTAAGCGAGTTCACCTGTGTGTATCTCTCAGGCCTGTGTGGTTGACACCGGTAGTGGAAAGGTCGGACTGGAGATTCTGAATGGGCCTCAATGGGAGGGGTGACACCTGCCTTGGTGATGGGACCCTGAGAGGTGGGGCTCTCCTTGCTGGTCTCACAGCTGCAACTGAAGTCCAGGACCCGGAAGCTCCACCCAGCCCACCGAGGGCTTCTCCTGACTGCCCGGTACCCCTGCGTCCCACCTCAGAGGCCAGGGTGTCGGGTCCGAGTGCAGGTGGAAGTCAGAGTCTCATCTCCACAGCCTCTGCCCACCCCAACCCCCCTGAGACACAGACCTGAAGGGGGACGCCCACAAGGGGCCTCTCTGCCAGCGGGGGCTGCCCAGAGCATGGTCAAGAGGGCTCAGCTTGCCACCCAGGGATGGCCACGTGCACAGGCACCACACTCACAGAAGGGGACCTCACTCCTAGGGCCTGCACACATGCCAACACCGCCCCACCCCCACACACATACTGGGGGTGGGGGGGAGAACCTCTCTCCTAGCCTTGCTCACCTCTCCCAGAGGGTCCAGCCTCTCCCCATCTCCCCAGCCCCGCCCTCTGAGGACTTTCTGTGACCCTAACCCCAGCCCCAGCCCCATAGGTTACCTTTCTATCTGCTGGGGTGCTCCAGGCCCAAAGGAGGGGACCACCCAGATGTGCGGATGACCAGCCTGCCAACTCCTGGAAGCAGGGTGGGGGGTTCGGGAGGTGGGGGACCACAGCCCTGGGCTGCTGGGGGGGGGGGCGGTCTCTAAGGGTGGCGAGAGGCAGCTTCCCCAGCAGGCTTCCGCAAACACACCCCAGGCTGAACAGGGGCATCAGCAGACCCAGCACTCCCGGATGTGGGGAGGAGGGGGAGGGCGCGCCTACCAATCACTGAGCTGTCTGTGGCCTCCTACTCAAAACACGCTGCCCCCACCCCCACTTGCTCTCCCCAGGGAGTAGCAGGGTGAGGGGTTTCAGGCCCTCTGGGCCACATGGAGGCCCCAGATAAACCATTTTTTCCACTGCCATGGGAAATGGGCGATGGCAGGAAGTGGGCCGGCTCACCACCCCACCCAGCTGCCTCCTCCTTCAAACTCAGCAGGGGACTCCGAGTGCCTGGGGGTGCAAACAGTCCCGCTGGGAGGAACCAGGAAGAAAGGCCAGGCAATGGGCTTCAGAAAGGCCAGAGGCCTTTGGAAAACCCTGCGGCCCCTGGCTCTGCTGGGCGTGCACGGGGCAGCTGTTTTGGGAGCAGGAAGAGGCTGGGGGCAGGGCAGAGCCTGGGGGAAGGGGAGGTGCGGGGGAACCACGCTTAGGCTACCTCTGCTCTGCTGGAGGTGGGGGGCGGGCTCAATAAGGATTAGCATCAAACCCATGGCCATTGAGTCCCCTCGGACTCACAGCGACCCCATCACCTGCTGCAGGGACGACTGCCCCAAAGCAGGCTTTCTCCACGGGGGCTTCACAGAGGAGACAGCCAGGCCAGGCGGTGCCTCCTCCCACTGCGGGGGGCTGGGGCTGGGTGGGCGGGTAGCTGGACCCTCCACCCTGTAGTGTCATCCTCGGTGCAAACCGTCTGCCCATCACCTCGGTGGGAGACAGTCCTTCCTCCTTCACGGAGGCAGAGGGAGGACGGGAAATCAACGCCCCGGCCTTTGAGTTGATTCCGACTCAGAGCGGGGCCCTGGGGCGCAAAGGGTTGCGTTGGGCTCCTCCCTCCGAGGTTCAGCAGTACCAGCCACTCCTTGAGAGCCTTCCACGCCCATGAGCACGGAGGCGGAGCCCACAGGGGCAGTTCTTACCCTGACCGGTAGGGTCGCCGTGAGTCAGAAACAGCAGTGTCTGTAAACGTGCAGATGAGGCTGACTCCTAATTATAGCGGGCGGGTATTTGAGGCCGCCCGTCGTCTCGCCCTGCCCCCCTCCCTCTCCGGCTAGGGCGGGGCGAGGGCTCTGGGAGGGAAGGGGGAAGCCCCCGAGCCCCCTCCCCACATGGCTGGAAGTGGTCCTGCCCCCTCTTCAGAGACCCTCTCCGGGGCCCCTGCAGCATTACACAGACAAAGGCAGGCAGCCCCGGAACATGTGGCTCAGCCTGCTTCCTGGACATGATGAGATGCCTGGTCCACTGGGATAGCCGCCCCTCCCCCAGACCCATGTGACCCCAAATCACTTCCATCTGTTGGTGGGGCAGTAGGTGGGCCAGGGTCCCCAGGCAGGGACTCTTGCTCCCCCCCTCACAGGCTCCACCCCTCCCTGCTGATACCAGTTCAGCCAAACATCCTGGAGCCATGGGCTGGGGCAGCCCCAGGGATGGGGGCTTCATGGTCCCTACACAGCAAGGGGCTCCTGCAGCCTCCCTTTCTGCAGCTTTCATTGTGCACAGGAAGCAGCGAACACACACGCACGCACACACTCATATACACACAACACACACGCGCACACACTCATATATACCACACGCATACATACACACATGCACATTCATATACACACAACACGCACCACACATAAACCCCACATACATGCACGCTCAGACACACAGAACACATACTCAATACACCACCTCCCACAGGCCTGGGGGAGGCCTCTGGAACCCCCACCTGGAAAACAGGACCCCAGCACACCCCAACCGTGCTTTGACCCTAAAGCCCACAGGAAGTACCAGGTGCTGGTGGGAGGGCCCCAGCAGCTCTGTCTGCAGGCCCCAGGTTCAAGCCCAACTTGGGCCCCTCTCCTCCACTGCCAGCTGCACCCATGGGAGCCCTGGCCCTTTCAGGACAGTGACTCTGGTTGCCCTCGTTGCCCCCCTCAAAGCCCACAGGCAGCTAGCTCTTTCTCTGAAGCTGTCATGGGTCTAAAGGGCCAGGAAAAGGCAGGGCTCCACAGTCCCCACCACGCCCCATTCCCTAAGTGTCCCCTCAGAGCCCTAAGTCACCAGACTGCCTATGCCTGAGCTTCTGTGACCCGTGCACCAGGTGACCCACGTTCCACAGCCGGGGCCTGTGAGGGTGGAAACAGAGGGCGTTCTGCAGCTCGCTGGGCTGACCCTATGGGTACACCCTGGGCAGGGGCCCAGGAGGAGCAGCCCGGGGCCCTGCACTCACTCACCCCCATTACAGGTGACCTAGGGAGGGCTCCCCATAGCGGCCTCTGAGTCCCCTCCACCCAGACAGGACAGCCAGCTAGTCTCCCATCCCCGTTCCCAGACCAGGGCAGCCATGGGGAGGGCTCCGTCCAGAGCTGGGCAGAGCCAGGCCCATCCCGGGGCACCAACCTGGCCAGGGGGCAGGGGGGGTCTGCTCCGCAGGGAGGCCCAAGGTGCTGGGAGCAGGCTTGGCAGCATAAGGAAAGGCGGTCAGTTCCAACCTGGTCAGCAGCTTGGGGACAAAGGCTGGCAACTGGCTCCATCAAGATGGTTATCAGAACAACGGAAACAGTGCCGTTGCTGCTAGGTCTGAGCCCACTGGTACAGTCACTGTGTCAATCCATTTCACGGGGTGGGGGTGGGGGGGCTCCTCTTTGTCGTCCACATGGACTCACAGGGACCCAGCAGGACGGAGTGGAGGCCACCACCACCTCTTTGTCTGGAGGAGCCGCTGCCCAGAGAGCACTCTTCGCACTGGACTCAGACTCCCTGCAGCCCAGTCTGTGCCCTGGCTCACTGACCGCACAGGACAGGGGCACTGCCCCGTGGGTCTCCCAGACTGACTCGTGCTGAGAGCAGGAAGCCTCATCTTTCTCCTGATCCACACACAGGTGAGATCGTAACACAGGTGTCCATTCTAAAGCCCCACCTCCAAATGCTGCCCCCACTGAGCCGGCAGAATCCTGGGGAAACTTCAGCAAGGTCTTCCCAGTCTGGGCCCAAGTGACCAGGTGACCATGAGTGACCAAGGGACCCCACGATGCTGTTACCCAAGTTGGGAAATATTAGTCTACAGAAAGAGAGTCCCGCTGAAGCTGGGAACCAGCTCTATGTGCAGATTGGGGGTGGGGTGGGGGAGACCCTGGGGAAAGGGGATGCCACACTCCCCGCAGAAAAGGATGCAGGGGTCCTGAAGGACCAGGAGGCCTCTAATCTGCAACATCAAGAAGTCACAGGACAAATGTTGACTGAGTGCCCACTCCCCGCTGCCAGCCCCAAGTCCATACCCTGTAGGGCAGAGGAACGCCGCCCAAGGGAGGGATTCATCCTCCTTCCTGAAGCAGACTGCCCAAGCTTTCCCCTAGGGAGTCTCCGATGTCTTCAAACTGTCCACCTCTCTCTGGGAACAAGATGAGGCTGGCTGCTCTGATCAAGATGTATGAGTACGTCGTTACAGGGGTTGGGCTGTGATCTGCATGGTCGGCAGTTCAAACCAACAGCAGCTCTACTGGTGTCTCAGGGGCTCTCTGGGAGGGCACAAAGAGCTGACTCTCTAGTCACCTGAAGGCTGGCATTTCAAACCCACTCAGCAGGGCCCAGCAATCTGCTACCACAAAGATGACAGCCCAGAAGCTTCCATGGAGCCGACCTACTGTGCACTGGGGGACCAACAGGGTGGTCCCCTGGCCAGATGACAGTTCGATCTGGGGTCCCGGGTGCTGCAGACAGCTGGTGATGTGCCCGGCTGGAGCTGGGAGGCTGGAGGCAGGGGGAGAGCTGAGTCCCTATGGAGGTACCTTGTAAGAAAGGCCTGGTGGTTCCCTTGGGGAAAACTAGCCACTGCAAACCCTTGGTGGCAGGTTCTACTTGGTCAATATGAGGTGGCCCCTGGTCAGAGCCAACCTGATGGCCACAGGGGTGACTGGCTCACCTGGGGCAACCTCTCATAATCGTTAAACTTTAATCCGTGCCGCAGCCCGGTCCCCACAGGCCAAGGGCAAATGAGAAATGATCAGAGGCAGGGAAAGGCGGAGGAGGAAAAGGATGGGGGGAGGGGGGGGAGGACCCCACGGGAGGCCAGGGCTGAGGGTCATCTCATATCCAGCGGACCAGCTGGCCAGCATCCCTGCGCCTGAGAAGGGGCAGGCCGTCTGGGCGCACATGCAGCCTTGGAGCACTGAAGGGAGGACAAGAGGCCATTCTCCATCGAGGATGCTGCTGCTGCGGGAGGGGGGGGGGGCGCGGGGGGTGTTGGTGATGGGGGAGCCACGGGGGTGGCTCTGGAATGCCACCTTCTGGAGGTCACTCAACACAGAATCTGTTCCAGTTCCCTTCTCCCGAATTCCTCCTCTGTGGTGCTCTAACCTCCCAGGCTCTGGGAGTGGGGGGCGGGGAGTGGGGCGAGCTCCTGCTCCAAGCTGGATATAAATAAATGACCAAATTTTGCAAATTGCCAAGAGCGGGTGGGCGGGCAGGCAAGCGGGGGACCTAAGGCCCCCACCCTCTTGTTGACTCTGATAAGTGATTCCAAATCGAATTACACTTCGCACTTTGTCCGGGGCAGGAAGTGCCCCTCACTCGCCGCCCCTGCCCCCCACTGCGAGGCGGTGGGGAGGGGAAGGGGCTACAGAAGCGGCCCTTTTAGCCTGCAGGCGGGCGGAGCCTGGCTCAGGACCCCAGCACAGGGGACAGGGTGGAAGGGGGAGACTGTCCCGCCACCCCTCTGCCCTTTACTTTGCAGGGCTTGGGAAGGGGGGATGGGGACCTGGACCTGTGGCCAGACATGCATTCAGGGCCTTGGCACACCAAAGGCTTGAAAGGAGGTGAGGGGTGGTAGGTTCCCACTTCCACAGCCTGCCAGGGCCCCCCACCCCCCAGGGTCTCCCCTGCCAATCCATTGAGAGTAAACCCCTTTCCCATTGTTTAAGACAGGGGTGGGGGCCATCCCAAGAGGCCCTGGGGTTCTGCCAGGTGGTTTCAGTAAAGCCAAGTTTGGACCCAGTCCAACTCTCACTCCCCCACCCCCACCCCCACCCCCTTTGTGGAAGAGTCAGCTTGCTGCTTTTCATTGGGACCCTGCCCGCCTCCCTCCGAAGGCCAGCAGTCCTCCCCTAGCAGCCTGCCGGCCAGCCACAAAAACATACTAAGACCTCAGACTTCGCTCTGGGCACCAGCGCCCCGCCACCACCACAGTGTCCTTGCCCACTTCCTAGGGTCCACGCTGCCTGCCGGGGTCACCGGTGACCCCCACCTCCTGTGTCATGACAGGGTTCGGACATGGCCTCTGGTTTCGCTGCCCACTCATCTCCTCCAGGTACCTGGAACCAGCCTGCCCACAGAGGGAATCTGACCACAATGCCCACCCTATCCCTGCCAGCGGGAACCTTCCAGAACAAGTGGCCCCCACCCAAAGCCCACCCAGCCCCTCCCGCCAAGTACTCCGTGGCCAGCTGGCCCTGAAGACTGGCCGATGCTCGCTCGCAAAGTTGGAAAGGGCCAGAGGGCTCCTTCCCCCAAGGACCTTGGATGGGCCATTTGTCACCCTGGCGGAATTTTCTTATCAGGATGTTCCCCTCCCTGGGCTGGGTGGGGTGGGGTGGGGGGCGACCGGCACAGACCCCTCCCCCACCCCCTTCTGCTATCAGCAGCCTGTCAGCAGATATACACCAGAGCTGAGAGTGGGGGCAGTTTGGTGGGGAGGGGGTTGGGGGGGTGTTCTCCTCCCCCAACCTATGAAATCATCTTAAGTAAGAAAAGAAGTCAGGGTGCTGAGCGCTGCGGGGTGATCCTGCCAGGGCCGGAGAACGTCAGGTTTCCCAAGGAACACCCGCGGACTGCTCCCCGGCCCCATCAGCCATCACTGTCCCTCAGGCCTGGAGACCCTGCAGCTGCGGACTTCCCGGGACCTACCTCGGGAGGTTTCAGCAACAGGAGGGCCTGCGGGGGCCAGGCCAGGCCCAAGAGGTGGTCGTCCTGGCCCCACAAGGAAGCCTGACCAAATGACCCTTTAAGGAGCTTCAGGCATCTCATACAACGTTCTCAGCTCTAGGGGTGGAGATCAGAGAAGGGGAGAGGAGGAGGGGAAGAGGGGGTACACCCACCGGACCTTCCTGCATCTTATTCCTCTGAGGGAGCCCTGGCCACCTCCAGGCCCTGCCCACCTGACCAATCCCCAAATTCAACTCCCTGCCATCAAACCAGATCAATGCTGACTGATTTCCACCCTATAGGTCAGTGGAGAACTAACTGGCCCTGGGAGTCTCCTTCCGAGTCTCCTGAGGCCTCCTGGTCTCACACGGCTGACCTTACAGTTGCCAACCATTGGGCACCACCACGCCAAGGCTCTGCCCACCTGACAGCTCTGGAGAATCCATGCAGCACTCAACAAACTTGTGCCTAGACCTCCCTGTGCAAGGCATCCACGCCACCCTCCCTCAGGAGACCCGCTCACCCTGAACTCTGGACCTGCCGCCCTCCAGCCCCCCACTGAAAGCATGCCCCTGCCCCTCCAATTGTCCTGTGCATTCTGACTTGTCAACACCGAAGGACAGAACAGAGCTGCCCAGTAGTGTCCTGGGCTGAAGCCTTTACAGACCGCTCAATACACCCTTCTCTGGCAGAACCCCTGAGGGGTTCCACCCTGCCATCTCCCCATCAGGAACCAAGTGCTTTACCACTGTGCCACCAGGCTCATCTTGATCCCTCCTGTGGCAACCATCCAAATCCAGGTACCCCAAAGCCCTGCCCATTCTAACTCCTGTGCAATCCAAGGCAGTCAGCAGGTTCCCTGTCTCCACAGTCCACCCAGTCCAACAACAAACAGTGACAGTCTCGGAAGTCCAAAGGGGGCAGCCTTGACCCGTCCTATAGGGCTGCTGTACATCAGGATGGACTCCAGGGCCAGGAGGGTGGTTTGGGGGGGTGCTGGGGAGAGTCCCTGAGGGGCGTACAGGGTTAAAAAGTCGGAAGTTCAAACCCAAGGCGGTGGCGCCTTGGAAGAAAGGCCTGGTGATTTGCTGCCAAAGGTCATGTGGCCTTCAAGGTGGCTGCCACTTGTAATGACCCTGTTGACCACAGATGCACTGTCCTGCATCGCCTGTCACAATTGGGCTTAAGTTCCACACCGTTGTTGCAACCACTGTGTTAATCCATCTCCTGGAGGGGCTTCCTCTTCTGCACTGCCCTCTACTGTACCCAGCATGAAGACCGGACCCAGGGACCGGTCTCTCCTGATGAGTCCATCAAACGTAGGAGGATGTCTCCCCATCAAGTCTAGGGAGCCTCCGGCTGTACTTCTTTGCAAAGAAACAGAGGAGTTTGTTCTTTGGATCATCCATATTTCGTATTCTTTACCAACACCATCAGTGGCAGTTACACCATCTTCTGTCAACTTGAAAGTATTATGGGCAAAGGGGTGGAGTCTAGCCTGTCGACCAGGTTGCAGCCCGATGGCCTTATCTGGAGGCGCGACAGAGATAAATAGCTCACTGAAGGTCGGACCCACTCTCTCTCTGCCTTCCCTTTCCTGCTATGAAGACACTCAGAGAGCTGGAGGAGCCACGTGGAGACCCGCACCAGCGTTGAGATGCTTCCACCACCACTGGATCCACAAGACCGTCTACCCACCGGCCTGTGATCTTCCTGCATTCAGCACCATTGCATGTGCTGTGTGAGTCTGAAAAGGAATTTATGGACTGGTATTGGACATCTGGGCTAACATCGGACTTAAGGCCTTGATCTGGGCTGGGCTGTTTTCTCAATATACAATTGCTCTTTGATATAGAGCTCTCTTATACATAGATGAGTGTCTCTGGATTTGTGTCTCTCATCCACCAGGCCTCACACACCATCCTTCAAACACACCCATTCTTCTGTGGTCATCCCGAGTCACGGCCCAGCTTTTGCAGGCACAGGCGGCACCCAAGAGGCCAGTGCCAGTAAGGGTGGCAGCTTTGCTTGATACCAGGCAGAGGGATCGTTTGCAGCAGATTTGCCCGCCGCAATATTCATACGCTATCTGCTGGCTGCTTTCCCAAACTGGCATCCTTCACCACATCCATCTTGGCCTGAGGATGGTGACCTTCCACTGAAGGTCACTGGAACCCTCCGGAGCACGGCTGCACTCCATGCACGTGGAGCCACCACAAGCCGGAATCCACCAGAAGCAACTCCCAAGCCCAGGAGGCGAACTTCGAGGATTACAAGAGATCACTGTCAAGTGCATGGATTCCCGCCCGGCCTCGCGGATGCTCTAAGAATTTGCAAATAAAACACAAGTCCTCTGGCTCCAGGCTTCAGTGCCTGGCCTTCCTCTGGCTCCCTCTCAGCTCCCACGGGCCCTGCAGAGGGCCTCGCTGCCAGAATGTTCTCTTCCCAGGCTGCTCCCGGGACTCCCCCGTCTCCCCAGCTCCGCTCAGTCCTTCTGTCCCACTCTTGCACAGATTCCCATCCTCTCCGTAGCTGACCAGCCTCCCCCATCCCGGCAAGGAGCTCGCAGCTCACAACACTTCTCCCAATCAAAATACCCAGGAAAAGGTTGACCGGATGGATGGGGAGAGCGGTGGGTGAGTGGTGGGGGGTGGATGGGTGGATGGATAAGTGGGAAAATGGATAGATGGGTGAATAAAAAACAGACAGATGGATCGGTGGGTGAATGGATGGATAGATGCGTGGATCACTGGATGGAAGAGTGGATGAATGCATCGATGGTGAATAAACAAATGGATGGGTGGATAGGTAGATGGATAGGTAGGTGGATGAATGAATGGGTAGGTGGCTGTGTGGGTAAGTGAATGGATAGGTGGAGAGACAGGTGAATGCATGGATAGGTGGATGGATGTGTGGGTAGGTGGATGGGTGGATGGATGAATGGGTAGGATGGGTGGATGGATGAATGGGTAGATGGATGAGTGGATATAGAGACAGATGGAGGGATGGATAAACACGAGCAGACAAATGGATGAACAAATGGACAGATGGGTGGATGCATGGTCAGCTCCCTAGCCCTTCTTCCACCCTCCTCTTTCCCAGAGTGGAGCCAGGGCTGGGTCCCTGCCTGCCGGCATCCTTTCCCACCCACTGTCGGGCAGCTCTGTGCTCAGTGGCTGTAAACGCGTTGGTAACAATTTCCGGTTTCCAACATCCCTCCGGAGCCACAGAACTACGGCCGGAAGGATGGAGTGTCTTCCCAGGACAGCTCGTCCATTCAGGAAATCCTGCTCCCTTGGGAAATGGTCAGGGCAGGGGTGGGGCAGAGGGCACTGCATGGGCTCAGTGACAGGGGCCTTTCCCAGGAGGCAGGCTGGGGAGACAGGTTCAGACCAGGCACCCGTTTTTAGCCCGGTCGCCTCCTAAGCCTGAGGGGACAAGTCCCTCCCCATGCCAAAGGGGCCAGAGAGAGACCACTCACATGCAAACAGGACTCCACCACCAGGCTCTCTGGGGGCCACAAAGGCCCAGAGCTAGCAGGTGGGAGCCAGCCGAATGAGTGGGGACACCAACAGTGAGCCTGACACAAGCCACCAGAGCCAGTGGCCAGTGAGAGGGGCTTGTCCCCATGCCCATAGATTTGTGTCCAGCAGGCCCCACGGTCACTAGTTCTGGAGCCAGGGGTGGCCTCACAGAACCGTTGTCCCCACAGGTTAACAAGCTGATTCAGTCTCCTGTATCTGGGCTGACCCCCTTATGGTCCCCATTAGTTGTGACTTTGCAAAGCAGACAGCCCAAGAAGTGCCCTAAAAGCCTGGGTTCTAGGGCAGACCCCCAAAGGGAGGAGGGGAAGCCCGCCTTCCAGTCACCCTCCCCTCCCCTGCAAGCACCAACACCCCGCCCCGGCACCAGGGGCTTGGTGTCCAGGGATGAACCTACTGTGTCCGCTCTGCTTCTGGGGAGGAGGCTGGGGTCTCCCACTTGCTCCGAGGCCCAGCTTCTCTAAACCCAGGCTGGAGGGGCGGAGGGGCGGGAGCCTGGGAGCCGATTCCCTCCCAGCCCCTGCAGCGGGGCTCCGGGAAGGAGATCATTCATATGGTAATTTCTCCCAGCAGAGGAACCGAGGAGGCCCCTCC
>NW_022111358.1:47498117-47504749 GCF_000313985.2 Echinops telfairi | reverse complement strand
GGGGGGGGGCGGCAGGGCATGGCAGGGGACTTCTGTACGCCCCACCCACTTGCTCACACCACCCAAGGGTCACAAGACCACGCCATTCTTTAGAAAGAGGGATCTCGGGGCCAAGGCTGGACTCTGCGAGGTCCCAGAGTGGGCCCCTTTGAAATACAGGAAACAGTACCCTTCGCCATGTGCAGGAGGGGAGAGTGGTTATAAAAACGCCTGTCAGCCAGAAGCTACATCCCCCACACACACCTTGGGCAGGAGGGAGGGCCCTGAGCCTGCCCCAGATCTCCCAGTACCTGGCCCCGCTGTGCACAGGATGGGCAGGCCAGCTGTCCCTGCACCCAAGAGGGGAGAAGGCCATTGGCGGCCTGCCCAGTGGTGCCGTCGGACCCCAAGCACACAGGGTCGCCTACACAGACCAGGCAGCAGGAAATGACCCCAGGGGCCAGCAGCTGCAGGAGGGTGGCTCTCTGCACTTCCGGGGCCATCCCTGGCAGGGCCCACTCCAAATCTGGAAGAGGCCCAGGCGCCACCCCTCCCCCAGCCTCAAACCCTAACAACAAGCCGCCAGGCCCAGGGCTTGGGTGAACACGGCTGAAACAAGAGACAGTTCAGTGAGGCCCCGACTCTTAGGGGGTGCCCAGGAGGAGGGGCCTCTGCTACTTGCAGGGTAGTTACAATGTCAGCACTTGGGTTTCCCAAAGCCCCAGGAGGAGCTGTGGTGAGGAGCTCTCGACTCATACAGGTAGGGGAGCCCCCTTCGCACCCACCCACAAATGCCCAGGACTCAGCACCAGCCTGCAACACAACCATGAGCAGGGTAGCAAGAGTGGCTACCTCTTAGCCAGGCATGGAAACTGAGGCACGCACAGGGGCTCGCCTGGGTGTTCATGTGCCCAACCCCGGCTCTGATGCGCTTGGCGGGGGCTGAGCCCAGGGAGAAGGTGGCCTCCGAGGCCCTCACATTACGGAGTGCCAGGTGCCGGGGGATGCCTGAGTGCAAACTGGGCGAAGGCAAGCAGGGGGCCTGGCTGAGGGTGGGCAGAGGGGACACTAGGAGAGGGAGTGGGAGGATGAGGTGGAGTGGTCTTGGGAAGGGAGGGGAGGGGCAGCTGATGTGTGGCCCACCATATGGTCACCACCGGCCAGTCCAGCAGGAAGCTTGGGGTGTTTATAAGTGATGTGGGCACCCAGGGTGAGGAGTGACAGCCCTGAGGGACTTGGGGTGGTGGTGGCTATACCCACATCTGACCCCTCTCCTCATCACCTCTACTTCTGCGACACATAGGCACCAACCTCCCCCACTTCTCCCGTGTCCTCAAGCCCCCAGGACAGCTCCCCTCCCCTGCTCACAGCCCCCGCCGCCACACCCATCCGCCCACCAGGCTGCACCTTCTTCCATCCCTACCCCTGACCTGTCCTCTGGCAGCATGCTGACACGCTCAGAGTGCCCGCACTGCGTGTTGCTGTCCGCTACCATGGACCCACTTCTCACGCAGTTACCCGCCCCCACCCAGGGCTCCCAGGCTGGCCGCTGCTGGGGCACAGGTTAGCAGCCTCAACCTTAACCTGGGCGCCACCAGGCAACTTCATCCCTCCATCACTTCCGGGCCAGAAGTGACCCGCCAGCAGGACTCCTCTTTCAGCAAGGCAATGAGTTGGGGTTTGTTTTTTGAAAAGGGAACAGTGGGCGAGATACGTTTGGGGGCGCTGTCATATTCAGCAGGGTAAGACAAACATCGGGCTGACTGGCATTAGGGGGATCATGCCTAAAGCATACGTCTGTCTGCCTCAGGCAGACAAACAAACCCCTGCTTCGCAGCCACCCTGCCGCATGACAAGGAGCCTTGGTGGAGCCAGGGGTTAGGAGGTGATTACTCACAAAGGCGACAGTTCAAATCCACTAGTCACTCCCAGAGAAAATGCAGCTTCAGAAACCCTAGGGGGCAGGGGTTTCTGCCTGACAGGAGACAGGATCTCACCTCCATGGCAGGGGGTTTGCCTTTGGGCTGTCGGTCCCCCCACAACCCTCTGAAGACCGAGGCTCAATGTGGGGGGAGCAGGCCAAACTGTTTTGAGTGCCTTTGAATCGGCTCTTGCTCACAGCATCCCTGTGTCCAGGGGAGGAAAGCTGCCAGCCTCAAGCCATCTTCACACTGTCGAGAGGCTGGAGCCCTGCTGTTGGGGCAGCCACTGTGCCGGTCTGCCTCTGACCAGGTAAGGAGACTCAGAGCACAGCCCTACCTGGAAACAGGGTCTCCGAAGATGGACAAAGGTGAGTAGAGAGGTGAGGCAGCCACCCTGCACCCAACAGGAGTGTCCTTGTGAGACAGAAAGGCCGCCTGTGTGACAAGGGAGACACAGCTGGGGGCGATGCAACCACAAGCCAAGGGTGGGCGGCCACCCCGAGAATCGAGAAGCGAGAGACAAGAAGGGGCACTGACCTGCAGAAGCAGACCATCCTGCCGAACCCCGGAACGGAATTTCCGGGCTTCAGGGACGTAAGAGAATTTCCATGCCTGCAAGCTTTAGACACTTTGCCTGCCAGTTTAGGACCCCGTAGAGTTACTTTGTTACCACCGTTCCTGGTAGAGTTACTTTGTTACCACCGTTCCAGGAAACCAGCATGTATACCAGTGCATACACAGTCTCCCCTTACAAGATTAAGATACTGTGCCTGCAAGTTTAGGACCCCGGTAGTTACTTTGTTACCACCGTTCCAGGAAACCAGCATTATACCAGTGCATACACAGTCTCCCCTTACAAGCTTAAGATACGGTGGCTGCAAGTTTAGGACCCCGGTAGTTACTTTGTTACCACTGTTCCAGGAAACCAGCATGTATACCAGTGCATACACAGTCTCCTCTCTGGAGGCCACGCTGGCCCCTGGGCTCAGGTGTCCTGACCAGGCAGGTGGGGTCTTCTGATCCCTCCTACAGCCTCCAGCATTTGTCTTTCCTTCTGCCTCCTCCTGTTTCTGGGTCCCTTACTGTCACCCCACTTTGGGGCTTCGATCCTGGGGCATCCAACCACCTGATACCAGTCTCATCGGTTATGTTTTCTGCCCTGCCCTGACCACTCCTTTTGTCCGAATGAGCATTTTCGTCAGCACCCTCGGGTGCTAAGCAGGGCCAGCTGCTCCCACTGACCCGAGGAGGGGATGTAGAGGAGGGTCTCAGCTCTCCAAAGCGACCGACCTTGGAGGCTCATGGGCTCATAGCTAGATTTCTCTGTCCTTCCAAGCATGCCCTCCCCCGGCCGCCCCTTCTCTGGGACACTTCCTGCAGCTGGCTTGTCCAGCTCTGAGACTGGCCGAATGCGGGAGGCCTGGAGGGGGGCGTCCTTGGGAGGCTGCGTCTTATAGCATGTCAGCCGCTGCTGCGAACTTGAGACACAGCCAAGGGGCCGGAAGACGCCAGCTGAGAGAGGATGTTTTAACAACCTTGCTAGGTGGCTTCTCCACAGCCCTCTGGCGCAAAACCCACCCCTCTGAGCCATCCTGGTGGGCTCTGGGGGGCTGGGGATGACCAGGGCGGTGGGGAAGCCCTGGATTGATTTAGGCCCATCCAGGAATGTGTGTAGTTCAGCCTCGGCTTCTTCAAGCCACCCGCCTGCTGCCTGCCTGTTCTGTTCGGTGCTGCCCAGTGGGCTCCAGCTCACGGGGACCTTACTGCCACAGGACCAGACCAGCTGCCTTGGGCCCATCCCAACAGCCTACGTGTGTCTCAGCTGCGCCCTGCAGGGTTCTCAGCCCTGACTTTGACACAGACAGCCAGGCCTTTCCTCTGAGCTCCCCCCCACCACCACCCCCAGCCCGTGAACTGCAACCACAAATTTTGGGTTAGCAGCTGAGCAATTTACCAGTGTTTTTATTTACGACCTGCCCTGGCGGTGCTACTGGGTAAGCATTGGGCTGCTAACAGTAAGATTGGCGGTTCAAACCTACCAGCTGCTCCTCAGGGGGAAAGTGATGTCACATGCCTTCGGAGCAGGTAGGTTTCGATCTAGGAGCCCTGGAAACCCTACAGAGTTAGGAGGCACAATCAAGGTGATGGCAGTGGGTGTGGTTTGGGGTGACATCCCAAAGGAGCCATGGTGGCGCCGTGGGCTAGGTATCTGGCTGCTCACCGCAAGGTCAGTGGTTTAAACCCGCCAGTCTCTCCCCAGGCAGGAGCTGGCCTTGCGGGTCCAGTACCGGCCGTGGGGCAGGAGCTGGCCGAAGGGGCCCAGGGCCAGCTGTGACCATGGGGACCCTGTTGGCCGAGCAGGTGTGCGTCTCTCACCACAGGCCTGGTACAGAGGCGAGGGATCCCGGAGTCCAGAATTCAGGGAGGGGGCTGCTGAGACTGCCACCTCCTCCCTGTCCTATCATGGCTCCCCTGTAGCCCAGCGGGTACCTGCTCCTCCTCTTCCCATGCCCTGTGCTGCCTGCCCCATCCTCCTCAGCTCCAGCTGGTCCCCAACTCTAAACAAGACTGATTCTCCTCTGACTCAATGGGGCTACTGTCCAGACCATCATTAATCTTGAGGGCCCCACAAGTGACACTCAGCAGTGGGCAGACAGGGACAAAAGCAGCAATGGGTCCCCCCAAACCTCACTGGGCAGTAGAGCACTGGGGGGAGGGGGGTCACTCAGTCCAATCCCCTGTCCTTTATCACCAAGGTAAAGCGGGTCTCTGGCTCCTTCCTTTTGAAAATCCTGGACAGAGAAGCGGCCAGGCTGGGCAGCGGGATGATTGCTGAGCAAAACCCAGTCTTCCCAAAACCACAAACGATTTGGGTGAAACCTGCAAAATAATGCAGTCACACAGCACCAGCCAGTCATTCATCCCAGTGGGAAGGAAGTGTAAGCACCTGGGAGGTCTGGCACACAGGTAAAGAAAAGACAGTGCCCGCACACATTCATAGTCTAGTCAGAGAAAAGCAGGCCGACAGATGCACAGGCCCCATTGCTCAGGGCTAGATGGGCTTACTGGGCATGGCACCAGCTGGGAGTCCCACTTCCTGCCTCCCAGGCCCAGGGAGATTGCTCCTACCTCACTCTTCAGCGTCCCAGGACCTGGGACTAGCACCTGGGAGGAGGAGGGGGCATGCCACTGGGACACCTCAGCACGGCTGCCGCACAGGGAACTTGGTGCTCGGGGCCTCCAGAGCTGGGCAGGATTGGACATCTGTCTAGGGTGCAGGCACAGGAAAGGGGTGCTGCATGCCAGGCATGGTAGAGCAGAACTAGAGATAAATTGGTTGGTGGACTGCTGTCCCACAACCTCACTGGGGTCAGTATCAGGGAACCCAGCCCTGGAGCTGGGGGGCTCCAGGCATCTCACCCAGGTGCTATCCCCCACTCCCTATTTATAGAGAGCAACAAGAAGTTGGGAAGCTCTGCCTAGGACCTGAGCAGCCCTGGTGGTATCATGGTTACAAGTTGGGCTGCTAATCTCGAGGTCAGCAGTTTGAAACCACCAGCTGCTCTGAGAGAGAAAGACGAGGCTGTCTACTCCCATAAAGAGTTCTGGCCTTAGAAGCCCACAGGGGGGTTCTACCCTGTGTTGCAGGGTCCCTGCAGAGGCAGTTCTACCCTGTGCTACAGGGTCCCTGTGTGGGCAGTTCTACCCTGTGCTATAGGGGTCCTATGGAGGCAGTTCTATCCTGTGCTATAGGGGTCCTATGGGGGCAGTTCTACCCTGTGCTATAGGTGTCCTATGGGGGCGGTTCTATCCTGTGCTATAGGGTCCCTGTGGGGGCGATTCTACTCTGCCCTATAGGGGCCCTATGGGGGTGGTTCCACCCTGCTCCATAGGAACCCTGTGAGTCAGAGTGGACTCATTGGCAGTGAGTCTTTGCGTCACCTGTCATCCAGTGTGTGTTGCCAAATTAAAGCATTTGAGAACAGTGGAGCAGGAATCTAAGCCCCTAGAGCTGCCCTCCTGGAAAAAAATGAAGGCCAGGTCCCGGGTCAGCTGGATGAAGCTACTCCTGCAAGCTGATCATTAGCCGGCCCGGGGTGGGGCTAGCAAGCAGAGAAGCAGCCGCTTGGCCCTCAGATCAAACGTGGAGCCCCCCTCTCTCTGAGTTACTCTCTGCGAGCCGAGCAGGAGATGTGCGGTGTCCAAGTTCAAAACCAGACCCACTGCTGGCAAGTCAATTCCAACTTCCAGCCACCCTACAGGACAGGGCAGAACTGCAACCTGTGGTTTCCCGACTGTCTGGTGGTTTCAAACTTCTGACCTTGAGGTTAGCCGTCCAATGTGTCTCCAAGTCACCATGTGGCCCCACAGCAGATAAAGGAAGGATTTGAGACCCCACCCTGAGAACCCAGGACCATGGTGCTCACAAGCTTCCGAGGGAAAGGCAGGGGAAGTCTTGGGCGATGGGTGGACCAGCACCCTCCACCTTCTCGGGTGGGTAGAAGACCCCACAGGCAACCATGTGACCTGTGACTCCACTAGGTTTTCCCAGGGTCTGGGGGATGGGCTGTTCGGGCATGCCCAGCCTGCCCTCTGCCGCCTGGGGAGGCTCAAAGGCTCCAGGTTCAAGGGGGCAGGTCCCTGCCCGTCTAAGCAATAAATGAATCAAAGCTTTGCCCTGGAAGACTTGGCCAGTGTGGGCGTGGAGCCCCAGCTCAGGGCTATGTTTCC
>NW_022111358.1:47495615-47497192 GCF_000313985.2 Echinops telfairi | reverse complement strand
ACGTACTCTGGCTGCGCTGTCAGGAGAGACCAGTAAGTGCTCAGAGAAACACACCATGGTCATGCGTGGTCAAACAGAGGGGCAGTGGAAACAGAGGAAGACCTTTGCCGAGATAGGTGGACACGGTGGCTGCCCCAAGGGCTCACACATGACAAATGAGGACTGGGTGGTGGTGTGCGTGGGGTCACGGGGTCACGGTCAGAGTGGACTCGGTGGAACCTAATGAGGAGCTCCACTGCCTTGGATGTCCCTGTAGGCATCCCCTGAACTGGCCATGGTCACCGCTCAGCATGACCCAGGATGGCAGTGCAGCCGCAAGGCCAGCCCACAGGAAGCAGTCTGGTGGGGACCCACCACCAGCCAGGACACGCCACTGGTCTCCACAGCCAGGGTCAGAGCCCAGCGGTCCACTCAACTCTGATGCCCAGAGAACACCACCAGGCAGCCGCAGGACGGCTTGCCTCCCTCCACCTAATGCCTGCGGTCAGGTCAGCTCCAGCTCACGAAGACCCCAGGCCAGGCCGGTCGGTCTAATGACTTTGTCCCACGGCTGCCTTTCTGAGGGGAGAGGGGAGACACACACTACCAGGCCTTTCTCCTGAGGCACCTGGGGGGGAGGGGGGCTTGAGCCTTCAGCCTGAAGCACCTGGGGGGAGGGGGACTTGAACCTGCAGACTGGTAGTGAACAGCTCAGTAATTTACACGCCTGGACTCCCCTGGGTCCCTGTTCCTTCCACGGTGGGAAGGAGGTTGAATGAGCCATGGTGCCCCTGAGTCCCCCATCAAGGAGCCCCCATCACCCAAGGATAACTGACACTGTGTTTCCAGGTAACCAGAATGGGAAGGGGGGAGCGGAGAGCCATGCGCACTCACTACCAGGCCAGCGGCTCATCCCCACTTCCTCCCCTAACTTACAGCATCCAAGCCAAACTCCCACTCGCCCAGCTGGGGCTGTCCCTGCGCCCACCCTGCCCAGGGCCACTGCCAGAAACCCACCCCACAGCCTGCTGTCCACACAGTGCTCTGCCGAAAAGGAATTCCAGACTTCTCTCTGGTGAGCAGAGAGGTGGCCCCTTACCACAACCCCCCAAATCTCGCACACTGCAAGGAAGAGGGGGCCTGGGAGTAGAGGGATGTGGTTTCATGAACAGAGGATGCTGCCCCCCGCAGCAGCCCCCAATGCCCCTCTCCCAGCTGCGCAGCAGGGGACAAGCTGTAGCCAGCCATGGGATTGTAACTCCCAGGTTCTTCTCAGCACTGTGGCTTGCCCCCTGGGGTGAGGGCCTCATTCTCCAGCAGGTCGGTGCATCCGAGCCCCCACCCCACAGGCAGCGCCTCCCAGGAACATCCTGCAGGTCCCAAACACACACCAGTAATCTCAAGACAAGTTGTAGCAGCAACTCCCGGCCCGCGGGGGCTGCGGGCTAGCCGGGAATGGCTGCGGCTGCTCAAACACATCCCGGCTGTCTCCAGGCTCCGGGCTCCCGCTCCCACTGGCAGGCGGGCTGCAGGGTTTCAAGAGAAGACTACCGGCAACCCATGGGCGCCATCCCAGCCCTCCGGATGCCAGCAAGCCC
>NW_022111358.1:47492844-47493969 GCF_000313985.2 Echinops telfairi | reverse complement strand
TGGTCCCAGAGCCAGCGCGGGTGACTCAGAGGCCCACAGGCGTCCTGCAGCCCCTGGTCACCTAGGGGCTTCCTTCAGCAAGGGAAGAAACACATGCAGGGACAGGATGTGGTTCCCCAGCCTCCCCACACCTTCCGAACCTGTCCCCCATTGGGTAGTCTGAGTTTGATCCGTCGACCTGCTGCTGTGAGGCCGGCTCCTGGCCACCCCAAGTGTGTCCAAACAGAGCTGCACACCACTGGGTTCTGAGGGCCAGTTTCCTGGAAGTAAGACTGCCAGGACTGTCTTCTGTGGTGCCTCAGGGTGGACTTGTGGACAGCCAATTGCAACAACAACGGCATCTCACCCACAGACTCCTGCCCACAGACTCACCCCCAAGTTGCAGGACCCCTGCCCACCACCTTCACTGAGTCATGAGGCTTGACGGTAGTGGTTGACAGGCTATCCAGTGGTGGCCAGATACCAGCTGCCCATAAGCAGTGCCCACTGTCCTTCCTGGTGACCCCCACAGAAAGGTAGTCATGATAGGCAGTGGCGTTGACCAGTCTGTCTAACCCAGGAGGCCACCAGGAGATGGGAAAGAGCCTCTTGGGAAGGGATGTCTTAGCAACCCCAGTGCTGCCTGAAGAGTAACTGCCCCATGGGCACAGCTGCTCTGTAGTGGGGAGGGGGGAGGACCCCACTCAGTGAGTTCACCTGCTTCTCCCAGCAGAGGCTTTGGTGGGGGCTGCCGGCCCCTCCCCACCCCCAGCTGAGGGACTGTGGCCTTTGTCCCCTGGGTGCCTTGCTGGGGCTCCTGGGACAGGACTGCCCGCCTGTCCTAGTTCTCGGCCCCCTTCCACAGTGAGCCTCACAGACCTGAGCCGGAGATTCCTGCCCCCCTGGGAACTCTCCAGCCCCACATCTACAAAAGGGGCGCAAGCAGTTCCAGCCTCCAGAACCAGCTCCAGGCCCACGTGTGTCCAGAACCAGGAGGAGCAGCAGCCACTGGAGACACACAGCTTCCTCCCCAGCAGGGTGCTCCCTGCTCCCTCCCACTCCAGACCCTCTCTGCTGGGCCCCAAGGGGTGGCTCAGGGGCCGGGACAAGGAGGTGGCCACAGGCCAGGCTTTCTGACTGTAGTTC
>NW_022111358.1:47491014-47492744 GCF_000313985.2 Echinops telfairi | reverse complement strand
TGAACCTGGGTCTCAAGTGGAAGGCCAGTGTCCCACATCCGTCCATCACAGCTGGGTGCAGTTACCACCTCCACCCCACCCCCACCCCCAGGAGTGAGGAAGGACCACTCCAGTACTCAGTCTGGGAGGTCCAAGACAGGAGACCAGGGCTCTGACCCAAGCCCTCTGCTGGTCCCTTCCAAACAACAGAAGCCAAGCCCCAAACCCCACAACCACCACGGCATAGACTCTGGCTCATAGAACAGAGTCGAACTGCCCCCATAGGGTTTCCAAGGCAGCCTCATCTTTCTCCCGTGGTGTGGGCTTGAACCTCTGACCTTGCAGTTAGCATCCCAGGGCTATGCCCCCAGTATCCCCAGGACTCCTTTAGGAAAAGGCCCTTCTGACTCGCGAAGGAGGTGGCTCTAGGCTCCCCAGTCTCTGGTCCACACAAGTGAGCTCGCAGTGGCCAAGAGGAAGTCCGGTGAATGGCCAGCCCCTGGGACTACTGAGGTCAAGGTCAAGAACGGAGTGGCCACCCGAAGACAGAACCTTTGTTAGGTAGGTTCTCATTAATCTATACAAAACCCAGAGTAAGAGGTGGCCTGCTGGTGTAGTGGTTATGCAGTGGTGTGCTAACTGCAAAGTCAGCAGTTTGAAACTACCAACCACTCCTCGGGAGAAGGACAGGGCTTTCTACTCTTGTAAAGAGTTATAGTCTTAAAAATCTAGGGTGTGCTTGCTGGTCAAGGCGACCTGGGTGATGGAGAAGCTGTGGGACAGAAGAGCCGTGGGGTGCACTGGCAGGGCCCCCGAGAGGTGGCCCGCACCCACGCTGCCTCGATCCCTAACCCTGCCCCATGCCTGAGCTGCCCACGACTGGTTCTCGCTGCCGGCCGAGGCCTTTCCAAGAACTGACTCATGCAGTCTGTTTGTTTGCTCTAGAGCTGTACAGATCACACTTATTAGAAAGGAATTTGATGTGCTCCCCCTCCCTTCCAACCACCCTGAGGGGGCTCTGTAGCCCGAAAGCCAGAAGCACCCTAAGACACATCATAACTCCTGCCCCAACCCCTGCAACCTCTGATTTAGGGAAAGGGGTCTCTCCAGGTGGGGTCACATTAAGGGGCTTGAGATGGGAGAGAGTGGGGGGGCGCTTACACAGGATGGTGAGCTGGGGATGGCGGCAGTGAGGGGGTCGCTAGCTTGGTGACACGTGGAGAGGATGTGGCCACAAGCCAAGGAATGCAGGCGGCCTTTAGAAGCTGCGGGAGATGAGGCAAGCTTCTCCCCCGGGAGCACCCAGGCGGAGCCAGCCTTGCCACACCTCGCCTCCTGCCCAGTGAGATGGGCTGCTAGACTTCCGCCTTCCAGCACTGTACAAGAATCCATCTGTACCACCTGGCAGCCAGAAAGCCACCCACTGCCATCGAGTCGATTTCAACTCCCAGCAGGGCAGAGGAGAGAGGCTCCTGTGGGTTTCGGGGCTGTACTTCTTCATGAGAACTGACAACCCCGTGATCTCCTGCAGAGTGGCTGGTGGGTTTGAACCACCAACCTTGGGATCCAGTGCCCAACCCATAGCACCACCTGGTCCATCCTCACCCCCACCCCACCACCACCACTACCACCTCTGAGCCATCAGAAGCCAGCACGTTCGTGCTAACTGGTCCCAGAGCCAGCGCGGGTGACTCAGAGGCCCACAGGCGTCCTGCAGCCCCTGGTCACCTAGGGGCTTCCTTCAGCAAGGG
>NW_022111358.1:47488614-47490416 GCF_000313985.2 Echinops telfairi | reverse complement strand
TCCTGCCAAGCCCGCCAAAGCCAAATCTCAGGCCCGTGCCAGCTCCCTGGGGGGCAACACCCCCCACAGGACATGGCAGATGCTTGCAACCAGATGCCAAGAAAAATACCCCTCCCTGGCCTCTGTGGGCCGCTGCAGGGCTACCACGTGGAGGGGCCTGGGAGACCAGCAGGTGAATGGTGGACACCAGGCCTTCCACCCAGGCAGGCCCTGGGAAAGGTGCAGGGAACTGCGGCATCCTGGGATGGGGAGGTGGGGCACCCCCATGCAGCTGGTTTGGGGACCCTGTTTAGGGTGCACGGAAAAGCGGCATCCTGGAATGGGGAGGTTGGGCACCCCCATGCAGCTGGTTTGGGGACCCTGTTTAGGGTGCACGGGACAGTGGTGTCCTGGGATGGGAAGCTGGGGTGCCCATGCAGCTGGGCTGGGGAGGTGGGTCCTCTGCAAAGCCCCCTGGAGCGCCGTCTGACTGTTCTGTGGATTCCTTTTCTCTTCCTGGTACTTCCTCTCCTTCAGCCCAGGAAAGCCCTGGGCTGAGCCCCTCCCTGTGGCTGCTCCCCATGGCACAGCTCCTCCCTCTCAGACACTGAGCTGCCCCAGGCCTGCCTCTCCCCACTGCCCACTCACTCCCCACCTCACCCTCTGGCTCCTGCATCTCCCTATTGGAACTGAGCTTTGGGGGGTGGGGGGTGTAACTCTCACCACTCAAGCCCAGTTCCTCCCCATTGGACCTCAGGGCCCAAATTCAACAAGCATTCACCACCACCTCCGCCTGGGGAAGCGTCTCCCCAGCCCCTCCCAGCTCGGCCTCCTCCCCAGCCTCTGCATACCCTCTTCCTTGGCCTCTCCCTTCCGCCTCGGGTTTGGCCCACCCCCACACTGACCTCTCAGACCCTGACCCAGTTCCCTGCTCAGTGCACACCCACTAGGCCAGTTCTGCACAGCCTCAGTCCCCACCCAGTCACCCATTTCTTGCACTCACCAGGGCCCTTTCTCTGGCCTCACAGCTCCACCCCTCGGCTCCCTGGCTCTCCGCTCCCTGGGTCTCGGAAGTAGGTGTCAAATGCACCCTGCCTGGCCAGTCCCATAAGGTCAGTGGGCCCCCTGGACCACAGCTCCAACCCTCCAGGCCACCCACATCCTGTTTCGTTCCTTCCACCAGACCGCCTCGTCCTTCCGCATCAGCCTGCTCTCCACCCCTCTCCCCCAGTCCAGCGCCTTGCGTCTGAGGTCCCCGAGGACCCTGAGAGCTGACCAGCCCACATCCACGCTGGTTCCTAAGGACCCCGCACTCTCAACAAAGCACAGGCTGCAGCCCCTTCTGCAGCTCTCCCCACTCAGCAGCACCCCAAGTCCACTGGCGTCGTGTGTCAGGGCAGAACCGGGCTCCCCGGGGCTGCCAAGGGCTAGTTTCCCAAGGAGACGGCTAGGCCTTTCTTCTGAGGCACCTCTGGGTGATTCGAACCCCTAGCCTTTGAGTGAGCAGCCAAGGGCAAGACACCTCTCAAAGTCCCCCTATCATTCCCTGTGGTCCAGACCACCACCTCCAGGAAGCCCCTCTACCGGTTATGACCACCACCCCACCCCTTCCCACAGCTGCCTCCTCCTTATCGTTTAAAAGCATTTTATTGGGGGCTCTTACTTCTGGTATCACAATCCATCCATCCACCCACGTGGCAAGCACATGTGTACATATGTTGCCATCATCATTCTCAAAACATTGTCGTTCTACTTGAGCCCTTGGTGTCCGCTCATTTCCCCCCTCCCTCCTTCCTGATCCCTTGATAATTTGTTGAGGGAAG
>NW_022111358.1:47485930-47488358 GCF_000313985.2 Echinops telfairi | reverse complement strand
GGGGGGGGGAGAACTATAGAACGGACTGCCAAGGCCTTTCCTCTGAGACCTGTCCAGATGGCCTGGAGCCTCCAGTCTCTCTGTTAGCAGGCAAGCTGGGGAGTCATTTTTGCACCACCACCACCCTCCCCACTTGCAGGGACTCCAGGAAAAGTACCTGGACAGGTAAAGCCACTCCGGTATTTGACTTGGGCCCAGCCCTGCCCCTCCTCTTCCCCATTCCTCACAAGCAGAGCCCAGGAGCACTGAGTGCCCATCCACCTCAAAGCCAGCACAGAAGACATCTGCTTCCTGGCCACAGCTCCCTCTGGCTGCTGGCCATGGGACGCCGGTGGGGAAAGGCAAGGTGCAAACCCCCCAGCCAGGGGTTTCAGGGAGCCAGAGGGTACCTGAGGAGTCTGCAGAAAGCCACCCGCTGTGCAGGGTCCACCACACCTCCCACCTTGGATGACCAGTGCTCAGATGAGGGCCACCTGGGAGTGGCAGGCAGGTAGCCAGCAACTCCAATCTCTGCCAGTTCCGCTGCTCCTGCAGAGCCCCCTGGCCAGGCCGTGCTCGGCCACTCCTGCTGACCACTGCACATGGGGGAGGAGGGTCGGCTGGCTCAGGAGTATCATCATTCTCAAAACATTGTCGTTCTACTTGAGCCCTTGGTGTCCGCTCATTTCCCCCTCCCTCCTTCCTGATCCCTTGATAATTTGTTGAGGGAAGAGATACCAGGAGGGTTAAGGGAAGGTGGGGTGAGAAAGGGGGGAACCGATCACAATAATCTGCATATAACCGCCCCCCCCCAGGGATGGACAACAGAACAGTGGGTGAAGGGAGACAGTGGGGGGCGGTGTAAGCCTCCTGCTTTTAAATAAATACAGGAGGGGGGGTTCCCTGCAGGAGGACACACTTCTTTTTTTTTTAACTTCCTTCTTTCTAAGAAGCGCACCCCACCCCACTTCCAGGAGCTGAGACAGGTTGTACCTTCCACACAGCGCGCCCGCACGCACGTCTTTTCCCCTCTAGAAGCCAACCGTCTATCAACAGCCTGTCATCTAGATGGTTTGACATCTGGGCTTTGCGCAGTCCTGGCATTAGCAGCGGCGCTGGATCGCTGGCGGGCGAGAAGCCCCTAGGAGGGCCAGTGCGAGCCGATCAGCAGGATGGACTCCAGTAAACACACACACACAACCAGCCCTTACTGCCCCCAGCCAACCATCAACACCCAGGACGCCCTAGGGCTGTGAAGTCGCACTCACAGAAAGCCAGGCCCCTAAGTTACAGCATTAGCACCCACGACCTGCTCGGAGGGCGCAAGACGAGGCTGTCCACTCCCGCCAAGAGTCACCGTCTCGGAAACCCGCTGGGGCGGTTCTACACTGTCCTGGTCCACGCGATGGCAAGGAGTTGTTGCAAACACACAGCAAAGGGGCCCTGGAAGCGCCGTATGGAAGCATTGGGCTGCCAACCACAGGGCTGGCAGTTCAAAGTCGCCAGCCGCTCCTCGGGAGAGCGATGACGTCCGTCATCTCCTCCTGTAAAGATGGACAGCCCCGAAACCTTGTGTCGGGTCGCTGTGAGTCGGAGGGGACTCGATGGCAGTGGGTTTGCATGTGGTTGAAAGACACAGCAAGAGGGAAGTGGTGATGCAATGTTTAAGCGCTCAGCTGGGCCTGAAAAGTCAGCGGTTAGAACCCGTCAGCCTCTCTGCTGGAAAAAGAGGAGGCCGCCGTGGAAACCTCCAGGTAGTGAGTGCCCTGCTGCCCCACAGCTTGGCTGTGAGCCCCGGGCACGGGGTTTGGTCTGGGCTTGGAAACACCTGGCAGCGAAGCCCTCAGGCCTGCATTTATCCCAACACCCACGGCCATGGAGTCCGCCAGTTTACCTGGGTGGGGGGCGGGGGCAGGGTCTGGGAGACAGAGGCACCGCCTGACGATGGGTGTGCTGCAGGCCGGCAACCAGTGTCATGCTCTGGGCCACTTCTGCCACCTCCAAGGCCCTGCAAAGTTCGGGTGGGATTGGGGGGGCGCCAGGGGGTGGGGAAAGCAGAAAGGGCAGGGTCTTTGGCTGGCTTCTGGTCCAGGGTTTGGCAGAAGCAGCAGCCCCCACCCTGCAGACACGTTAGGCCTCAGGAGAACTTCCAGGTCCCGGGGTTGACAGCACAAGGGTTGTCCCCTTGTCCATGCAGCTGGAGGGTGGTGGCTAGCCACACAGCACCGCGCAAGACGGGCCTGCAACCTGCTTCCGTAAAGACGATGCCTGCTCATCTCCATCGGATCACGCAGACCCCGCTGTCCCAGCGTGCGCGGCTGTGCCCTGCAGGAGTCCAACGGCAGGCCTTCCCTCTGCCTCTTCTTACGCTGAAATTCCATTTTATTTTCATTCTATTTTTCCCATGACTTTTTAAAGCCCCTCCTAACTCATGGTTCCCACACTCACC
>NW_022111358.1:47484741-47485704 GCF_000313985.2 Echinops telfairi | reverse complement strand
CACCTTGGATGACCAGTGCTCAGATGAGGGCCACCTGGGAGTGGCAGGCAGGTAGCCAGCAACTCCAATCTCTGCCAGTTCCGCTGTTCCTGCAGCCCCCTGGCCAGGCCGTGCTCGGCCACTCCTGCTGACCACTGCACATGGGGGAGGAGGGTCGGCTGGCTCAGGAGTGGCGGCCCCCGAGGCCTCCCATGTGAACCCAGTCAGTCACTGCACTCCCTGGGGCCCAGTTTGCTCACCTGGACATTAAGTGGCTACACCTTAAAGTCCCTTGCAGCTACAGAAACAGACCTCCACTCCACCCTCCACCCCCCCTCAAGAGGCAGTGCTGGGGCCTGCTGGCCACACCCACACAGGGAAACATTTCTGCCCCCGGGGTCTTCCATGATGGACACAGGGGCTTTCCTGCTGGAGAATCTCAGGAGGGTAGGGGGGCAGACCTGGCCTCCCAGGGCTCAGGACCCTTGAGGGTCCCAGGCTGCCACCTGGGACACCACAAACCCCCCAAACAAGCCCTCCTAACTCATGCCATTGAGTGGATGCTGACTCACAGCAACCGGATAGGGCAGGTTAGAACTGCCCTGGGAGTTTCTCAGATTGCCGCTATAGAAAGCCCCGTCTTTCTCCCACCACAAACCCAGTGACTTAAAGAAAAGGAATCCTAGTGTTGCTGCAGTTAACATGCTCGGCTGCCAACTACAAGGCCAGCAGTTCGAATCCCACAGGCACTCCAGGGAAGAGGGATGAGGCAGTGTACTCAGCCCTGTAGGTCTCTATGAGACAGAATTGGTGGTGGGTTTGGTTGATTTGGGTATGAACAACTTAAAAATGGCATATTATTTATTCCCTTGCCCTCCCCTGGAGGGAGGACCAAATGCTGGCCCTGTCCACTCCCAGAGGCTGCCGGCAGTCCTTCGCTCTTGGCCCATCCCTCATCCCCAGATCGCCCAGGCATTGTTTCAC
>NW_022111358.1:47469367-47483366 GCF_000313985.2 Echinops telfairi | reverse complement strand
GGGCCATCTTGTGGGAAAAGCGAGGTTCCTGATGTTGCCAAATCCCAGTAATGAATCCCATGTTCCCTGGGCCGCTGTGAGCCCTCCCTCCGCCTCCTAGAACTGCTGTGCGCAGCTGGGCTGCAGAAGCTGAGGATAAGATGGGCGGGGGCATCCAGGCCCCCTCCTCTGAAGATAAGGCCCCTCTGTTCCTCTTTTCCTGGGAAAACTGGGGGGCGGGGGTGGGGAGGCACGGCTAACCCTTTCACGCACCACTTCCTGCCAGCATCTGGGCCTCCACTTTATGGGGGGTGGGGGGTGGCTAGGCGCCCACCTGGGTGAGTGTGAGAACAAAGCGGGGTCCTTCCCATAGAGAGGGGCCTGGGGGACGGCAGAGGCAGTCCTCAACTGCTCCAGAGAATACACATGCATGTACACACACACACACACACACACACACACACACACACACACGAGGGTCAAAGGCCGTGAGAACACTGGCCCCTTGGTAAAATACTGTGTCTAACAAGCTGCCCGGCCCCACAGCCGCCTTTCCCAGCTCTGCCTGGGCCAGAGGGACAGGATGCCAGGCTCTGTGTATGAAGAAGGGAATTGCTGGGGGCGGGGGACAGATAACCCCTACCTGCAAAAAGGTGCCAGGTCCCACCCATCCGGTCTTGGCGAACCTGCTGGACCACCTGCTCCAGCAACTGTGAGCCAGCCTGGTGGCAGATAAGCTTTAAGAAGCCAAAGGGCCACCACACATAAGGTACACGCAGAGGCCATACGGGTGCCACATAAGGACAACCCCGGGCACAACAGGACGAGACATTGGCTAACCCTGCATCAATGGCTTGGTCTGATCGAGGGTACGAGCTGGTTTCAGATGACCCAGCCTTTCTTCCTAGTCTTAACCTGGAGGCCCAGCATCCTGACCACAGGCACATCTCCACTGACAGATGGGTAGGGGCTGAGCATGGGCTGCACTGGCCAGGGCTCTGACCCAGGCCTCCTGAGCTACCCTTCACGTAGCGGGTGCCCCTGTGGCTGCCCCTGTGCTCCCCATCTCGGGGAGCCACACCGAGTCTGAGAGAGGGGCCATGAACTCTGCCTGTGACCCGCTGTGTGGCCTGGTCAAGTTGGTACTCTGGGCCCCAGGTTCTCCGCGGTGTAACACCCCGAAATCCAAACCCTCTGCCGTCAAGTCGGCTATAGCATAGTGGCTGATGGAACAAAATCAGCTTGCTCCCCGGTCCCCGAGCCTGTAAGTCTTTGCAGGAGCAGATGGCCTCCTCTTGCTCCACTGGTGGGGCTGCTGGGTTTGAACCAATCACCTTGTTTCACCCACTTGGCCGCCTGCGCACCAGTGTGTCAGGAAGGGCCTGAATTGGGCACCGAAGGAGGTGAGTCGCGGTGGTTGGGGATGGCGGCTCCGGGCTCAGGTGAGCAGGATTCATCCCGGCCCCTCGACTGCCTTCCCTAGCTGTGTGGCCTGGGGCAAGGGACCAAACCCCTCAGAGCCAAATCTGGGAGTAAGGCCAGGGTGATGGGGTGGGGTTGCTGAAGGGCTCCCGTGAGCGCCGCCCAGGTAGGTCACCATGCTCATGAGTGGACACTGCTGGCCCCAGCCATCAGCCCCCTCGCCCAGCCCCTTGGCAGGATGGTGCAAGCACGGTTCCCTCTCCCCTCCGGCCACAGGCGGGCTGCAGCCGGACCTCCAAGTCATCCACCAGCAGCTGGTGTCCAGATGCTGAGACCATGGCTCTTCCTCCCCATCAAACTGCCTCCCCTCCAAGCAGCCCCTTGCTGTGAGCAAGAGGCACCCCAGCCCTCAGCATCTGCAGGGCGTGGGGGGTTGGGGGACACGTCCCACTCAGGGTTTGATGGGGCATGTTCTAGGGGCTGCAGGGGTCCCCAAGGATCACCTGGCTCCCCCATCCTCTTCATCACCCAGCTCAGCCAGGTATTAAAAAGAGAGCGGTCCATTCAGAACCGACAGTATCCAACATGAGTTGCTTGCGGGGGAGATCTGCAGAGCATTAGCGTCGGATCTCTTACTCCACTAGGAGACCCAGCATGGCCCTGTTGCCCCTGCCAGCCCCCAGTGATCCTCTAACAGCCACCTCGGCGTCAACTCCCCACCGGGCTTCAACGACTGACATCTGGGCAGCAGGTCACCAGGTCTGTCTTCTGAGGCAGCTCAGGTGACCTCAGACCTCCCACCTTTGGAAGGTAGCTGGCCCCGAGGGAGGCCATGCAGCTGACCAGTGCTGGAGCTGGCCTGGAGTCCCAGCAGCCTGGGTCTGTGCTGTAGGAAGCTGCCAGGAACCATGTGACTTGTTTCCTATAATACCCTCCCCCCAGCCGATCCTAGAGTGCCAGGGAGCATCCCCGGAGGGCCCCCCCAACCCCCTAGGCAGGTTCCAGATGTGAGAGGGTTCTCCGCATGGAGTGGCTGCAGAGCCACTCCCCGGGGCGGCACCCACAACTACAGGAGCACACCAAAGGCTGGTCTGCGGAACCCCGAAACAGGGCAGGCGGCTCCCAGCGCCCCTCTGCTGTCCACCCAGCTACAGCAGAAGGACTTAATTAGGACCATACGCTGGGAGCCAAGTGGGGGAGGGGAGATGCTGGGGAAGGAGCCTGACAAAGGAGGTGTGGGGGGGCTTGGTTACCCAAGTGTGGGGGAGGGGAGGGAAGCAGTGGTCCTCCCCGGTTCCTCCTCAGCTGGGAGGGATTGGTCCTGGTGTGACTTAGCAGATGGGGGGAAGGGGGAGGGGAACGCTGAGGAAGGAGCCTGACAAAGAGTAGGGGTGCTCCCCACCACCCAGCCAAAGTGTGGGGGAGGGGAGCGCAGCACAGGCCCCACCCCTCTTCCTCCGCTGGTGGGATTAGTCCCTGTGTGCCTACAGCTAAATTCCATTCAGAGTTCACTCTGTAGTCCCCAGCCCGGCCCTGGGCCCTTCCCTGGAAATAGGACCAGCGGCCACCTCTGCTTCCTGGAGATCTCAGCCTGGCATACCTGGGGAGCAGCCGGGGCTTGGCATTGAAAAGAGCTGGTGCTCTGTTCATGGCACAGAGTGGGTGCTGCTCTACTTGTGGGCACAGACAGAAGCTGGTGTGACCAGGAGCAGCTGAGAGGGGCCAGGTCTCGACACCGCTGGTTTTGTGTGGCAGTAAGTCCGTGGAGCTGAAGCCATGAAAGCTGGGGCCTCTGTCCCTTGGAGTGCCCTGTTAGTGGGGCCCAGAGCCCTGCAAGGCAGAGGGGAGGAGGCAGGGGTCACTGGCTTCAGGGCTCAGCCTCAGCAAAAAGGCGCAGAAACTTGCCCCCCCCCGCCCCCCTTCCTAAACCTTCCCCATCCCTTCTCAGGCCCAAAGGAAGATGGAAACCTCTGGGAGGGGGACTTCTCCACCTCCCACAAGTCAGCAACTCTGCTCCCGACGCTGGGAGCATTCCATGGGCCCTCGTCAGTGTCCCCAGACCCAGGAATATTCTGGAATGGCACTGACAAGGAAAGCTAACAGTATGAGTAAGTGCTGACAGGGGCCAGGCACCGGTCCCAGAGCTTCACACGCACACACACTCCCTGGAGATCCTCACGCAGCCTTGTCTACCCTCCCCAGAGTCCTCTCCCGCTTACAGACCAGGAATTGGGGTCCACAGCGGGCATCAACGAGCCCCCTTCGTGGGCTGGCCTTCTGGGGGTCCCACTGGGGCTGGGGCAGCCTGGTGGCCCAAGTCTCTAAGGACCTCCAGTTGTAATCAGAAACCCCGAGGTCAAGGCCCCATGCCCATCTCTCTCACTCCCCTGGCTGTCGGCCTGGCCGTACAGCGACCCGACAGGACAGGGTAGAACTGCCCCTGTGGGTTTCCCAGACTGTCACTCTGCTGAGAGTAGAAAGCCCTGTCTCGCTCCCTCAGAGCAGCTTGGTGGTCCCAAGCTGCTGACCTTGGGGATCACGGTCCAAGGCATCTAAGGACCCCCCAAACCACACCCAGAGCCATCGAGCCCCTGGTCACAGGAGAACTGCCCCACAGGACTCCCAATGGCTGGACTCTCTTGGGAAGCAGGTCATCGGGCCTTTCTACCAAGGTGCCACTAGGAGGACTCAGTTCTCAGTCCCCCATGAAGGCAGAGATGAGTGTTCGCCTCCCAGAGCTGCCACACCCACGTGCCCCTCACAGTAATGCATCCTGTCCCCTCTCTAGGCAGTACCCAGAGCTCCGCCAGGCCCCAGGGGGCCGAGCAGTGGGCGTCCCAGGGGCCCACAGTGAGGTCTCTTCAGGTTCCAACGTCCCAGCCCCAGGGGCTCAGCCAGAGCTAACGTAACCATGGCCCGATTTTTGCACAGACTTGGATTCCTGGTCAGTCTGGCCCCTCACCGGGCAAGCAGGACAACAACCCCAGGGAAACGTCAGCAAGGAGGACAGCCCTGGGGCCATGCTGGAGACTTCCAGGGCCAGGCCAGGTCAGAGGTCAGGCCAGGCTGCCCCCTGCCGACCCCAGCGGGGAGGAGCAGCAGCAGCAGTGGTCAGGCCAGGCTGGGGTGGGGGGTGGGATTCGGGCAGGAAGCCCGCCTCTGATGACCCAGCCAGCTCCTCTCAGAAATCACCTTCAGCCCCCAGATCAGCTGACCGGGATTGTACACACTCACAAGTGAGCCCACCTCCCAGGTCCACAATCTTCCCGTAGCCTCAGGATGTCGGAAAGGACCTGACAACATGTGTGTGTGACTGTGTTTGACAATGTGTGTATGTATGACAGTGTGTGTGAGATGCGCGTGAGATGTGTATGTACCTGTGTGATGTGTGTAACTGTGTGACAGTGTGAGAGATGTGTATGTGTGTGTGTGACATGTATGTGTGTGTTTGTGTGTTTCAACCTGCAAGTCCTGGTGGGAGGGCGGCCCAGTGGCTGCCTAGCCCTGCCCTCTCCGGAAAGAGAGGGGGACAGTACTGATCGCACAGGCTCAGCCAGCTCTGAGTGAGGTTGGCCAGGAGCCTGAACCCCCGGCCTGCTTGCCCGTCCCCTGACCCCAGACTCATAGCCTGTCATGGCTGCTCCGCCTCCAGCCTCTGCTGGGGGGTTTTCAAACTCTGACTCCCATTACCCCCGAAGCCCTTCCCCACCCCTTTACACTGCTTTACAAGGACCGTCGTCCCCAAACATCCCCTAAGTAGCCACCCTTTCTGATCACAGCTAGCAGTCTTTCTCCTGAGGACGAGTGTCACCTTTGTGAGCCTGCGCCCTGCGCACAATCAGCCACACCCCCTGCCCCCCACCTCCCCGGCAGTGGCTCCACGCCCCTGTGTGGTGGCCTCTGCTAGCACCAAGTGGCCACACAGGTTCCAGCCAGCTGCTGGGGAGGCCTCCTGGGTGTACGGACAGACAAACACCATCAGCCAGGCAGATCTCCCCGCAGTCTCAGCCTTCGGACACTGCCCAGGGCCAAGGCCCACATGGACAGCGAGAGAGACGCCCACTGCTGTCAATGTGTCCACCCACCTGCAGACACGCACGCACAGCCAGGTGGCGTGCTGGGGCAGCGGCATTCCCAGCCCGCGCCTCCGGCAATAAGCTCCGGTTGCTATTCCGCAGTGGTTCCTGCGCACTGAGCGCCGACGCGTACACAGGGCCACGCCTTGTCCACCTCGCACACCGCCCGTTAAGTGTCACCCCCACCCCCACCCCGCCAAGGTTGTAGTTGGGTGCAGATGAGTCAGCTCCGACCCATAGCGACCCCACCCACCACAGAAGGGAACAGCGCCCGGCCCATGCCACCCTCACTATCCTTGCTGCGTGTGAACCCCTGAGCCCCTGGCTGCAGCTCCTGCGCCCGTGGCAGAGCCAGGTCCCCCACCTATCAGCCCACAGCCACCGGGAGTGACTGAGTTGACTGAGTCAGGTGGCTATGTGTGTGTGTGTGTGGGGGGGCTTCCAGGGGCTGGATTTTCTGAAGCAGACTGCCAGGCCTTTCTTCTGAGGCACCTGGGTGCCCTTGAACAGCCAGCCCCGCTGCTGACCCTACAGCACTCCTCTGCCTGCACTTGGACACCGTCCACAGTCTCTCTCCCCGCAATGCTACTGGGAGTCTGGGCGCCTTCCTGTGTGACCCTGGGCTAGCCCCTCACCAATCTGGGTGTGTCTGGAACCCACAGACTGGCCAGATGGACACCAAGGTCACCGTCAGCGCTGGCATCTGCAGAGCATGGACAGGCCAGGTCCCCGCCTGGGACAGCTCCCTCTCCTTCCCCAGACAAGGACACAGAAGTGTTCCACGCTCAGCAAGGTCACCTGGTTTGCAGGTGACTCTGTCTGACCTCAGCCACGGCCACCTGGCTGGGAGCCTGCATGTCCCATATGCGGCCATGTGCATGACCACCGCAGGCACTCTGTGTTCCCCGGGCCTGCCATCTGAGACAGGGCCAGTGCTCTCCCTGGCCTGCTTGGAATCCGGGGCTGCTGTGTGACTGTGGCAGACGTCTCCACCTCTCTGTGCCTCCCAGGTACAGGAGGGTGAGATACACAGGACTGCTCGTGGCTGGAAGAAGCTGGACAAGGGTGACCATGGGAAAAAAAGCGGAAGCCCACAAAGCCAGTGGGTGGGGGTAAGGAACAGGCAAGGAGAGTGATCAGGGCAGTCTATGTGGTGAGGGGGAGCAGCGGGGTTCACGACACCTCACCCTTCCTACCACCATCTGTCTGGTCTCCGGTGTGCCCAGTGTAGGCCATCTCCTGGGACACTGGAGGGCTCTCCGAGGTTCTGACTGGGTCCGGGGAGACCACAGCAACCACTGAGTCGGGAGACAATGGGGTCCCACTTGTCTTTCTCACTCAAAGCAGACACCGCCGATCTGAAATGGGATGCCTCCCCCTGGCCCCAGACCCCACCCACGTGACACAGAGCTAGAGGCAGCTGAGCCCATCCTCTCTGAGGGTCCAGGCCCTGCCCTTCCTCGGCCCCTCTAGAACTTGTTGGGTCTGAACCTCCAACGTTTGGGTTAGCAGCTGAGCACATTAACTGGTTGTATCACCTGGGGACTCCAGCACCATTTTCCTAAGCTGCTTTTCCCCGGGGCATGGGCTAGCAGGAGGCTCCCATAAGAGAGGACTCCCTGTGGAGACATGGTGGCCTGGGGCCAGAGCCCTCTCCCACCCCTACTCCGGTTCTGAACGACTCACTACTCCCCATGAAGGGCTTTACTTCCCACCGAGCCCTCTCAGCAGCTGGCCCTCCCCTGCATGTCAGGAAGCACACAGGGTGGTCAGTCGGTCCCTGCAGGACCACACAGCCGGTGGAAGGCTGGGCCGGCCAGCTGGGGCTTCTGGCTTCCGGCTCTGTGCAGGGCTCTGCACACGGCCCTAAAGCATCGTGTGGCTGAGTGCAGGGGCTGGTGGAAGGTGGGATGGAGTGTGGATGGAGGGGTGGGTGAGTGGGTGGTTTCAAGGATGAGTGGGTGGGTAGGTAACTAGGTGAATGGGTCAGTGGAGATAGATGAGTAGATAGGTGGATGGGTGGTTGTTTTTGAGAATGATTGGATAGGTAGTTAGATGGGTGATGGGTTTGGATGGATGGATGGATGGATGGATGGATGGAGATGGATGGATGGACGGACGGACGGACGGACGGACGGACGGACGGGTGGATGGATGGATGGATGGATGGACGGATGGACAGACAGATGAATGAGTGGTTTCCCTTTCTCTCGCTCCCAACATGGGTTGATCAGGTCCTGGGAGGAGGGACACAGGATGCTGGCCTCCCCCAGAGAGACACTAGGGGGTGAGTAGGGACCTCTCAGTCCAAGTGGCAGTTCCCTAGGGGTAGATGCAGCTTCACTCGGGGTCAGAGGTCAGGCTGGCCCTGGGGTGACCAGGGCCAACTTGATGGAAGCTCCATTTCTGTGTGGGCAGCTCCTCTGCTGATGGGCAGAATGGGAGCTGCAGTCAGAGGCGCCCTCAGGGTGGACAGTCACACTCGGACCTCGGCCACAGCCCCCGCCCCCCTGGAGCTCCCAAATGCAGGTCAAGGATTCACCCTGCAAATCCCAGGAGTCCAGCTTGTGGAGCCAAAAGCTTCCGGAGGCCGCCCGCTGCTTCCTGGGCAGCTGGGTGTTCCTGGGGGCTGTGCCCCTGCACAGCTGGTCCAGCCAACCCCACCTCCCACTGCTGGGCCCCTATCCCCCCCATGCCTGGCCTGAGGGGCAGGTCAGTCTGTGGGGGAGGAGTGGCATAGCTCCTGCTTCCTGGGAGGTGGTGGGTGTGGACTTTGCTCAGGGACCCTGCTAGTCCCCTGTGTCATGTCATCTTGTACAACTCTGCCTAAGGCCCACAGTACCCCCTCCCTTACGGATGGGCTTCCCAGCTGGTCAGTGGGGAAGACAACTGTGGGCCTCTGGAGGAAGGGATAGCTTCCCACCCTCTCCTGGCACTGGCCTGCAAACCCAAGCTCCAGAGACCCGGCGATGCCTACTCACGATGCCTACTCATGATGCCTACTCACGATGCCTACTCACGCAGGGAGGCACGGCCAGCCGGTGACTAGGCGCCATCAGGGGCTTTCTGATTCTGCCCCCCCAACCCTTTGAGGTTTTATTGATGCCAGTAAACCCATTTTACAGATGAAGAAACTGAGTCCTAGAGCCGCCTGCCAAAGGATACCCCATGGCAGGGCTGGGCCAATCCCAACTCATCCCAACTTCCCCACCTCCTCCTCCTCCTGGGGCATCTTCAAGGTCTAAATCAGTGGTTCTCAACCTTCATAATGCCAGGACCCTCTCATACAGTTCCTCATGTTGAGGAAAATAAAATTATTTTCATTGCTACTTCATCACTGTAATTTTGCTATTGTTATGAATCAGGCGACCCCTGTGAAAGGGTCATTCGACCCCCAAAGGGGTCGCAACCCACAGGTTGAGAACCGCTGGTCTAGACAGTGGGCTTAAGCAGGTTCCCGGCATCTCTTCCTCCGTCCTGAGACCCCTCCCTTGTGCCCCCATGGCCCGAGGAGAGAGGACGGGTACCCAGGTGTACAGGGCATCAGTGGAACAGCCTAGAGGCTCGCCATGACAAGCTGAGGGAGGCCGACCTTTGGGGCCAACAAGCCAGACCCAAGGCCGTCACCGGGCCAGAGAGACTAGGCTGTGTGGCTCGGGGTAAGTTACTCAACCTCTCTGTGCCCCAGGTGTCCGCGAGGCACACGTGGTCAGCACTCCGCCTGGCACTGACCCGCATCCCGGGGGTGAACGGAGAAGGAAAGGCCTGGCGGTCTGCTTCCCTAAAGCTCACAGCCGAGAAGACCTCCAGAAGCACTTCTGCTCTGAGACCCCAGGGGCTACCACAGTCAGAGCAAGAATTGCTTCCTGGGGTACTGGTGCGGCGGACCCAGCCCTGGAAGCTAGCTAAGCCTGCAGCCCACAAAGCAGTCACTGGTGAGTAATGACACGCTAGTGAAGGTGCTGAGACTGGGGGCGCCTCTCTCCTAAAAAAGGAAGCAAACACACACACACACACACACACACACACACACACACAGGCGCGCACCGGCTCTTGACCCAGCTGCCAAGTGCTGGTTCCCAGGCCACCCGCCTGGCAGCTTCGGATGGTCCCCTGGGTGACATCACATCCAGGCCACTCAAGCCTGGCTGTCACCTTGCTCGTTGCTCATAGCTGGCACCTGCTTGAGCCTGCTGGATTTTCCCTCCCTGCTCGCTCCCTGACCTTTCCGGACTCTGCTGTGCTCCCTCGTTCTCTGACTCACTCTCTCCTTCCATTCCTGCTCAAAAAACATAATTGAGGCCAAATATGTCAGCTGGCTCCCTGGGCAGGGCTCCCTGCCTTGGAACGTGGGACGCAGCTTGCTGGGCCAGCGAAGGGTGGGAAGGGTTTCTCACATGCAGATCTACTACTCTCGGGCCACAGCATTGGCCAAGAAGTGCTGGAACTGGGGGTGCACATCCGCCCCACTTCCTGCCCTATCAGCACAGCAACCCCAATGTTAGGCAGGGGGCAACAGCTCAGAAGTCTCTTGGGAAAGATGGACAAATGGCATCTCCACGTCTTTTTGTGGGGGGCTAGCCCCCCTGCGCCCAGGATCAATCAATCACAGGGGATTGTATTCTTCCTTCTTCTACCCATGGCTCGGTCGAGATCCTGAGGCACCCCAAAACCACCACGCTGCCTGCCGGTGAGTCCATTCCGATTCACAGCAACCCTACAGGGCAGGGTCCAACTGGCCCTGTGGGTTTCCGAGACTGTAACTCTTTACGGGAGTTGAAAGCCTCATCATTCTCCTGTGGAGCAGCTAGTGGTTTCAAACTGCCGACCTTGCATTGAAAGGCTCAATGCCAACCAGGTCCCCAGATCCCTGCAGGGCAGTAAGAAAAGCTGCCCTGTCCTGTTCCATCCCCGTGATTGGCCCCGGTCATCCAGAGAGTTTCCACTGGCTGATTTTCAGACGTAGCTAGCCAGACCTTTCTTCCTAGCCTGTCTGAGTCTGGAAACTCCCCTGACATCTGTTCGGTATCACAACAGCACACCGGTCTCTTCTGACGGATGGGTGGTGGCTGTGCACCTGGGTGTTGGCCGGGATTGAACCCGGGTACCCTGCATGGAGGGTGTGAATTCTACCAATGAGCCATCACTGCCCCCTCGTGTAACGTTCAATGTTGCAACCTCTCTGGCCCTGTCCTTGGGGTCTGGTGTTTTCTCTTGGCCAAGATCCCAGGAGGGATTGATCCCAGGAGCAAAGGTTGGAAGGCAGGGTGGGGCGGCCAGAGATCAGACACACAACCCAACCAACCTTCGGCTGCTGCACGGAGTCTGACTCAGGGACCCGGGGGCACAGAGCAGAACTGCCCCGGGGGTCCACGGTGGGTGGGACCACTGCCACATCTTTTTTCCTCCAAGACGTTGGTGGGTTCAAGCTAGTAACTTTGGGGGTGGGGTGGGGGGGTGATGGTTACTCATTGTAAATACAAAGGAGCTTCAGAGAACTTGTGGGGAGGGAGAGGGAATTGAAAGATAAATGGAAAGTTTTTTGAACTTTTGGGGAGTTCCCTTCATGTATTTATGACACAACTTCTGCAGCTCCACTTTCTACAGGGGTGTAACAGACCGACAGCCACGACAGTAATTGACTGTGTGACCCAACTCTTAATCAGAGAGGCTTTGACCGGTGTCAGCCTTTTCCTCCCCCTTCCCTCCTGCCCTGGTAACCACTAAGAATCTGCTCTCGATACATCTGCCTTTTCTGGGGAGTCCTAGTGGTGTACTGGGTTACTTGTTGGTCTGCTCACTGCAAGGTCAGCAGTTCGAAACTACCGGCAGTGCCGAGGAAGAAAGCCAAGGCTTTCTACTCCCATAAAGAGTCACTGTCTCAGAAACCCACAGGGGCAGTTCTACTCTGTCCTACAGGGTCACTGAAACCCACAGGGCAGTTCTACTCTGTCCTACAGGGTCACTGAAACCCACAGGGCAGTTCTACTCTGTCCTACAGGGTCCCTCTGAGTCAGCATCGACTCGATGGCTGTGAATTTGGTCTTTTGATTGTCTTTTTATATAAATGAGAAGAAAAAAAAACCCATAACAAACTCACTGCCATTGAGTGCGGAACGGCCCCTGTGGGTTTCCGAGACTACACGTCTTTCAGAGAACAGAAAGCCTCCTCTTTCTCCACAGGAGCAGACAGTGGGGCCCAGCTGCTGACCTTGAGGTTCAAAGCCCGACGCTATACCAGCAGGGCTCCTTATAAAAGTGAGGTCCTCCTTGTCCTTTTGTGATTGGCTTGTGTGATGGTTAGGGAGCCACGGCCACTGGAGCCACGAGACCTTGCACCCACGGCCGTGACTTCCTGCAGTCTGTGTCCCTGCCGTGGCTGCGTGAGTTCGAAGAGGGACTGGGGACTCGTATTGGACATAGGGACTGGAGCTGGATGTTTCCCTGACGTAAAAAGCGTGCGCACATGAAGCTCTTTCTTGCACACACGCGTGTCACTGGATTTGTTTCTAGAGTCCACCCAGCCTCACGCAGCTTGTGTCACTCAGAGGGACGTCTTGACGTGCCACCCCAACAGCAGCCCAGGCGTCAAGGCCTCATTTCTCCTGCTGGCTGTCTAGTGTCCTACTGCACGTCTGCATCCCTTTCTCTGAGCCTGCTGATGACACAGGTCTTCCCCACCTGTGGTTGGCCTGTGGGTGCTGCAGCGAACAGTGGCGTGCCCGTCCCTTTCCAAGTCTGTGTTCAAGGCTCTTAGGTCTAGACCTCGGTGTTGGTGGGCCTCGTGGCAGTTCTAATTTTAGCTTTTTGCCACAACAGTTAAACCATTGTGCAGTCCCACCAGCAATGGACACGGTTTTAATTTCCCCGTATCCTTGTCAATACTCGTTATTACCTGGTTTGCTTTCTCTGACCCACGCCAGGGGGAGGGGACTAGTCTCTCAGCCTGGTTTTGACGTGAATGTCTCTGCTTAGAGCCCTGGTGGTGTAGTGATTATGCGTCAGGCTGCAATTCGCAAGGTCAGCAGTTTGAAACCACTGGCCGCTCTGTGAGAGAAAGATGAGGCTGTCTATTCCAGGAAACAGCCACAGGTCTGCCTTGTCCTGTAGGGTCGCTGTGAGTCAGCATCGATTCCATGGCTGTGAAGCATCTTTTCAGGTGTTTGGTGAAAGGTCGGTTCATGTCCTTTGTCTATTTTAAGATTAGGTATTTGCCCTTTTGGCGTTGAGTTGTCAGGAGCCCGTAGTGGGTGTCGAGACTGGTTGCTAACAAGGAGCCCTGGTGGCATAGAAGGTTACAGTTGGGCAACTAATCACACAGTTAGCAGTTTGAAACCACCAGCTGCTCCTTGGGACAAAGAAGGGGTTTTCTGTTCCTGTAAAGACGTACAGGATCAGAAAGCCACAGGGGCAGGTCTGCCCTGTCCTATAGGGCTGCTATGAGTCGGCATCAACTCAATGGCAGTGAGTTTGGGGTTTTTCAGTGTTACTTATTAAAGGGACTCTTCTTCCCCCCATCGAATGGACTGAACACCCTTGTCAAAAAAACGAGTTGACCACAGATGTGTGGGTTTATCTCTGGACTCTCAGTTCTATCCATTGGTCTGTGTGTCTACTGTGATAACAGTACCAGTCTGTCTTGATCCCGTACCTATGCAATGTGTTTTAAAACCACAAAGCGTGAATTCTGAATTAGAACTTACATTCTGAGCACTAGGTTCGGGGAAGACTATGGCTGGCGGTGGGGTCCCTAAATCCATGTTTGAGTCTCCACGGAGCTTCAGCCTCCACGGAGTTCTTTCTGACCTGTGTTGTACAAAAGCTTTGTCCCCAGGCAGCGTGAAATTGCTATGACTCCTCCAGTCAGTGCTCTTGATGGAGATCGGGGCACGAGGGCCACCTGGTCACGAATCACACCCCAAACCAACCAAGGTTGTTGGAGGACCCTGACCCTGTCAGCTTGTCTAACTACAAAAGTGTAGCTACCCCACTCCCGGGTGCTCTTCCATGTCTGTAGTCCCGCCCGGAATGGGGCTGACTGGCTCTGTCACCAATCAGGACGCTGTGCTAGTGTCCTATTTCAGTAGCTGCAGAACTGTGGGTCCTTGTGTGATAGGTTTACTGTGCCAACCTGGCCAACAGGAACACGTGTGACTAATCAGGTTGCAGTCTGATTGGAGGGCAAAGAAATAAAGGGCTCGGCAAGGCCCGCCCCTCACTCTCTTGCTCTCTGGTGCTTGGATCAACCAGCGGCTGCTTTAGCTAGTTCTCTGCCTCATTTTATGAGCTACACTACCTGTGGGACAGGCAACCCATGGATCCTGTTGCTAGAGCTTGAAGCACTCCTGGTACCAAAATGTGTTAGACAGGGTTCTCTAGAGAGAGCTAGGTTATGTCAGCACAGCAGCCAATCACAAGGCAGGTCACCAATCGCCAGTCCCCAGCTCCAGAGAAGTCTTAAAGGGACCTCAACTTACAGCAACACAGTCCACAGGCTAGGCATCCCACAGGCTGTGTAGCCT
>NW_022111358.1:47468312-47469194 GCF_000313985.2 Echinops telfairi | reverse complement strand
AGACAAGAAAGGCAAGGCTCACCAAGCCATCCATCTCTCTGTCCCTCAGTCAATCCCACCTGCGTTTATCAGCCAGGCTGGCACAATAAACTGTCTCATTCCTTCAAGACCTGCTTCTCCACACTGCTGGTATGTATATCACTTGAGCTTGAGGCTGGTGGATCCTGTTGTCTTGCATTGCTTAAGTTCGATATTTCATCCAGGCCTGCTTCCCTAAGCTCCTGAGCTGGTGACTGTTGGTGACCTGCCCTGCTGTTTGCTGCATGTGGGCGGACTGCCTGCATTGCCCAAGGGAAGACTCAGCTGTCTATTTCCTTGACCTTGGACCCAGTAGCCCTCGTGAATTGAAGGACTTCCAGTATATTAACTGTTCCACAGAAGTGAGTTGAGCTGAGCCCTCTGTACTGCTTGTGGACTAGTGAGCTGTTATATTCCTTCATGCTGTATAAACATCTTATAGATACGTAATCATAAGGGTCCTGGTTTTGTTCCTCTGGAGAACCTTGCCTCACACACCTTAGACACTGTGATAGCGTTGGTCTCCCTCCTCTGAATGATTTTCTTTGTCTCTGTGCTGTTTAGGAGTTAATAAATGGGTCTCTATAAATTACACTTGGGAATCCGGTGGCAGAGTGGTTACGTGTTGGGCTCCTAATTGCAGGGTCAGCAGTTGAAAGCCACCAGCCGCTCTGAGGGAGAAAGACAGGGCTTCAAAACTCCTGTAATGAGTTAAAGTCTCAGAAACACACAGGGGCAATTCTGTGCTGTCCTATAGGGTCCACGGTAGTGAGTTTGATGTTCTGGTTGGTGGCACAGTGGGTTACATGGTCAGTAGTTCAAAACCACCAGCCACTCCGTGGGGAAAAGATGAGGATTTTTACT
>NW_022111358.1:47464425-47465794 GCF_000313985.2 Echinops telfairi | reverse complement strand
CAGCCTCCTCTTTCTCCAGCTGAATGGCTGGTGGGTCCGAACCATCAACCTTGTGGTTAGCAGTACAACAGGTAACTCACAAGGTGGCCCTTCCCAGACCCACAGAGGACCTTTCGACAGCTTTAACTCACTGACTGGTGGACCCACAGAGGACCTTTCGACAGCTTTAACTCACTGACTGGTGTCTGGTACCTGGACGTGGGAAAGGTCGTGGTGCATAAAACTGCTCAGTGGTGCCCCCTGCCCAGTGGCACCCAGGGCACCTGCCCACATCTGGTACTGTGGGCTGCACCCCTCGAGCAATTCCTAGGGGATGAGAGCAGATGGCTCTCCAGACTCCAGCTGCCTGCTCTCTCCCCAGCTTCCAGCAGCCGAGGACAAAGGAGGAAAAGCCAGGAGGCAGACCCCCAGAAGCCCTGAGGCCTGGGTGACTGGTGGGTGCTGGCCAAAGGGGAGAGGTCACCCTCTTTACTCATGTCCTTCTGAGGTCATCATCAGGGACCCAGGGCCCAGGAGCATAGGGCAGACCCCTGTGCAGGGCGGGGTGACATGTACGAAGGACATTCAGGAAGGTCAAACCAGAAACCATCAGGCCCCAGGGGTGGGCACCCCCATGGACCTCTGTCCAGGGAAAGACACCAGACCGAGGGGTTCTGGGAGTGGGGAAGGACCAGAGGAAGAAAAGAGGACAGAGGGGTGCAGAGGGGGAGGGGCCAGGGGCAGGAGGGGGCGGGGAGAGGAAGTGGAGGGGACAAAGGCATGGAATGAGGGGTAGGACTCCGGTTACAGAGCTGGGAAACCAGGACTGGGACTGGGGAGCAGAGGGGGTGGGGTGAGAGGCAGGGGGCCTGGGGAAACAAGGGCTGGAGTAAGGGGCTGAGATGAGGGTTTGGGGTCTCTGCACTGGCACTTCTGGGACTTCCCATCTGCTCCCCCCAACCCCCCCTCCGCCCCCAGGATCCTATTTCAGCAAGAGTGGATAGAGGGCCAAGCCCCTCCTTTCTAAGGTTGGGATAGGGGGTGTTCCTTTCACCCTCTATCCTGCTTTGGGGAAGGATCCAGGCCAGGAGGGGGAGGAGGTGAGAGGTCCCAGGAGGAGAGATCCACCCTGCAGCCCCCATTCTGGCGCCGTGTAGTCAGAGCCCCCCAGCATGCAGTTCAGGCACTGAACAACAGCTGGGGGTCCTCAGGCAGGAGGCTTAAGATCTCTGTGCCTCAGTTTCCCAACCTGGAAAATGGGCTCATGGGAGTGCCCAGGGTACTCCACTCTGGGGATAGGACCTCACCCTGCTCACTGTATTACCCATCCCCCCACCCACCCAGAGGTCCCCAACCATGCCAGAGGGGGCTGGCTGGGCCTAGAATCTCA
>NW_022111358.1:47462956-47463910 GCF_000313985.2 Echinops telfairi | reverse complement strand
CAGGTGGGCAGGGTCACACACACACACACACACACACACACACACACACACACATCACCTAACCTGCCAGAAGGGGCAGCCAGGAGTCAGCAGGGACTGTAACAAGGTTTGCTACTGAAGGACACAGGGCAGGCTGACTGAGGGATCCACCTGCTCCCCCTTCCAAAACAGCAAGTCCAGGGACCGAGCGTCCTGGCCTCTGGGGGTCCTTGTGTTCCCAGTTGCGTCTGCAGGGCACCCCACCCAGGGACACAGAGGGGCCTGAGCTCTGGCTTCCAAAGGAAGTAGCCAACGCTGCAGGCAGGGTGTGGGGTGTGGGGGCTCTCTGGGGGCACCTCACCACACAGCACAGTGCAGCCTGCTGACTGAGGTCTCTGTGAGTGGAGACCCACTCCACAACAATTATTCCCTGCCTCATGGAGGAGGAAAAGGAGACCCGGATTCCAGGGATGAACAAATTCCAGCATACATGGCGGCGAGGGCCAGGGCGACATGCCCCCACGTGGCATCAAGCCCCGCCCCACCATGCCAGGTCTGGACTTTACTGGGAATCTGATCCGCCTTCACTGGGGCGTCATTTGATGAGGTTTGGCTTTTTGGCTGCAGTGCATTAAAAATAAAACACGACGTTGTCTTCTACGGACAGGGCATGTCTTTGCATTCTCTGCTTCACCTTAGTCTCAGCCGACAGCCTACAGGTGCCTGTGCGCAGAACCTCAAACCAGGCCTGGGCGGGGCTGAGAATTCTGCCCCACCACATCGCTGCCCCTCCCTCTCCGAGTGACCCTACAGATCGGCGCAGAACTGCCCCTAAGGCTCCCCAAGCCATCTTCTTGACAGAGGAGCAGCTGGTGGGTTTGAACTGCCAACCTTGTCCTTGGCAGTCCAGCGCCTAACTCACTATGCCACCAGGGCTCCCCCTCCCTATGTTTCCAAATCCACTGTCCATTGAGT
>NW_022111358.1:47459082-47461172 GCF_000313985.2 Echinops telfairi | reverse complement strand
GGAGAGAAAATGTTTTGAGAAACGATGTACAAATGCGCTTTACACAATTGATGTGTGTATGGATTGGGATAACAGTTGTATAAGCCCCTAATAAACTGTTAAAAAAGAAAAAAACAAAAAACACACAAACCCACTGCCATCGAGTAGATTCTGACTCACAGCGACCCTATAGAACGGAGTAGAACGGCCCCGGTGGGTTTCTGAGACGGTAACTCTTTAGGCAGCAAAATGCCTCATCTTTCTCCGGTGAGTGGCTGATGGTTTCAAACTGCCGACCTTGCAGTTGGCAGCCCGACGAGTAGTCCACTGTACCAGCGGGGCTCCTGCAGGCACACTGACAGGCAGAGAGCAGATGGGCGGGGAGTTGGGAGGGCAGAGACGGGATGATCAGAGGGTACAGGTTTCCTCTCGAGGTCATGAAAAGGAGGCACCCAGGCACAGGGGTCAAGCGCTCTTGGCTGTTAACTGGAAGATGGGCATCTGGCCCACGGATAAGAGACCTGTCCGCCATCCTTGCCCCGAAAGGAGAAGACCATTAGGAAACCTGAGGGGGCTGATCCAGCTGGCTTTCAGGGTCTCCGTGAGCTGGAATCCACTCAGTGGGACCCCTCAGCAGCAATTCTTAGTGGAGGCACGTATCTGGGACGATCGGAACACAGATAAACAAACAGACCCAGCACCGAAGGTGCAGGGATGTGAATCATACTTCAACGAGACTGTTTTTTAAAATGAGAAAAAAACTCCAAACCTCACGCCGTTGAGTCGACGCCGACTCATAACCACCCTGCAGGCCAATCGCACTGCCCCTGTGAGTTCCCAGACTGCAACTCTTTGGGGAGTAGAAAGCCTTGTCTTTCTCCCGAGAAGTGGCTGGTGGTTTCGAACTACGGACTTTGCAGTTGGCAGCCCGACACGTTAACCCACTGCACCACCGGAGCTCCCATAAACATGAGAGACACACCCCCTAAGGAAAATAAAAAGGAGGGGTGAGAACTGCTGTATGGAACTGTGTCATTTGAGAACACACACGTGCACTCCATGGTGGGGTGTACTTGTCCTTGGGGCATGTATCCCCAAAGAAGTCCGGGTGACACCAACTGTCCTTCACCCACCTGCCTGGGCCCTTCAACCTCCAGGGGACTCCCCAGTGGGGCTGGGGACACTCTCTTCCATGGACGGTGGCTCTCGGGACTGTCTCTGGACACTGGTGACCCTGCCCTGCTCTAGCGGCCCTAGATGCAGGCGCCATGCACAGTTCTTCTTGGTACATCCCTTCTGAGGACGAGACTGACCCAGAGTGACCCAGATGTCCACTTCTTGTTGAGATGGTTCTAGGCATCGTGGGCTCGTGCCTCCACCCGCCCCCTTGCCCCACTCCACCAAAGCTCCCCTGCTGTCTGGTCGGTTCTGACTCATAGCGACCCTACAGGCCAGAGCAGAAGCACCCATCGGCTCTCCAAGACTGAAACACTTCCCGGAAGCCGAGGGTGGCACTTTTCTCCAGAAGAGCAGTAGGTGGATTTGAACAGCCAACCTTTTGGTTAGCAGCCATGTGCTCAACGATGGAGCCGCTTCTGAACAACTGAGGGGTTTCAAAGGGGTTACAGGATGATTCTAGAAACAACACGTGGCCCGGGAAAACAAAAACAGCCCTGTCAGGGAGCGGAGAAAGGTGGTGGTGGTTTGGGGTTTTTTAAGCCATTTTTAACACACTGGCCTCCCACTGAGTCTCGGGCTTAGATGGCTTCGCTAGTGAACTCTTGGCGGGTTTTCACAAGGAGACGCTGGTGCTGTTGCGGAAGATGTTCTAGAACTCGGGGGTGGGGGACACCCCTTCGGATGACGTTTGCTAAGCCAGCATTCCCAGTGACACCGCAGCAGGCTGATAAAAACAGCTAGGGTTCACACCTCCCCCACGCCACAGGCAGGGCTCGTTCACGAGTGGCCCCGTCGGGAGGCAGCCTTCCCCAGCTCCCGCCGAAACAAATGAATTCCAGTGGGTTCGTGAGGTCAGTGTAGAAAAACTAAACTGCCAAAAGCCCTAGAAGAAACCAAATCCCCCGTCACGTTGGAACACAGGGGCCTATAAG
>NW_022111358.1:47455484-47458413 GCF_000313985.2 Echinops telfairi | reverse complement strand
GGGGGGGTTAACATCTTTGGAGGGCAACTGGGCACCAGGGAGGTGTGGTAAAACGTGCAGGTGGTTGGGTGCAGAAACACCACTGAAAGCTGTATCCTACATTCACACACACACACACACACACACACACACACACACACGCAAGGATATACGCATGCCTAGGCTGGGCAGGGACAGGGACAGGGACACCCACCGGGGACAGGCAGGGGTGGGATCTGCAAGCATCCCAGGTGGAGAGGTGTCGGGGTGACCAAGGGGACCGAGAAAGCGGGGGGCAGAGGTATGCCTGCATGTGTGTACCCGGGAAACGCTGTGATCTCTGTTATCAGACAATGTCCTTTTGCTTGCCTCCTCAGAGGCCCGGAAGCACTTGCGGATGAAGATGCAGGATGGAGCCCTTCACGGATTCCAGCTCAAGGTCAATGTCAGCTCCTCACACCTGTACTGATGGGCAACATCGCGATAAACGGAAAAAAGGTCGACGTGGTCAAGGGTTTCAACTTCCCTGGACCCACAGCCAGTGCAGATGACAGAAGCCAGAGATCCGATGAAGTGCTGCATGGAGCAAAACACCTGCACACGACCTCTTCCGAGCATTGAAAGGGAAGGGCGTTACTTTGAGGACTACGGCGGGCCTGACCCAACCCAAGTCCTGGTGTGTTCGATGGCCTCATCTGCATGTGAAGGTGGACACTGGACAAGGAAGGCTGGAGAGGAATGGGCAGCTCTGAGGGATGGGCTGGGGAAGGAGTTTGAAAGAACCGCCGACCGCCAAAAGATAAACCAATCTGTCTCAGAAGAAGGACAGCCAGATTGCTTCTTAGAGGCCAGGGTGGTGAGACTTTGACTCATGTACTTTGACTCATGCACTAAAAAACAGGAAGCCCCCACCCCCACCCCCCACCCGGGATGGATGGGCATGGCGGCTGCAGCGATGGGCCCAAGCCAGGATTGTGAGGCTGGCGCAGGGCAGCTGGGCGGTGCACGGTGCCGCTCTGCTGTAATGGGAGGCTGCTGTCCTCCGCAGTGCCGAACGACTTTCTGTCCACTGCTGGGAGGTGGCATCGCCTTGAATCCCTGCATCACACCCTCTTGGACGTTGAGCAAGTGGACTGGGAGAAGATAGAAGATGAGGAGCCCAGCCCGGTCAGTATCCCACACTTCCAAAGGAGGCCACGGGAGTCGGTTATGTTCAAGGACACGTCCAGCCCCATCACCGGGCTGGGGCCGGCAGACAGGAGGAGGGCACCCCCCCGCCCCCCAAAGTGCACAGGCTGCAGCCTCAGACAAGCCCTTTCCCCTCGGAACTGCCAGTCGACAGACCAGGGGTTTCCAAACTGGACTCCTGGGGACCCTAGGGTTCCACGGGGTGCCAGAAGTAGAAAGTGGGGTTTGGGGCTGTCAGTGCACCTCCGCTTTGCCCGCCCTCAGTCTATGTTTGTGGAGACCTGGCTGCCTCCTGTCCTTACTCATCCCTGGAGACCCCGGGACTCCATCAGAAAGACAAGGTCACACCCACAGAGCTCTGGATCAGGAAAAGCCAAGCCGGAGAAAGTTCCGGAAGGAAAGTCGAGCCCAGCCCAGGAAATGGCCTCCTCACTACCTCAGACATGGGACACATCCAACACATCAGGTGGGCATGCTGGGGACCAGGTCATGGCTGCCACCCTCTGTCGGCGCAGCACAGAGCACGGCAGGGTGGCTGGACACCCCGAACAGCCTACAGGATGGGCTTCCAGCAGCTGTCTGGCTGGGAGGCGGCAGGGCAGGCCCAGCCTTCTGACAGCTGCTCCTACTTCCTGGGACCAGGCTGTGTCCTGGCCAGCCAGGCTGGGTGGCCAGGACCTCGGCCCACAACTGCAGGCGGGCAGGCCTCCAGCTCAGGCCCCACCCGCTCCCGCAGCTGTGCCGGCTCTATTTAAGGCATTCTGCAGCTGCCAGGGCTGCATTCCCGGGACCCGGCCCTCAGCCCTCTGCCTCGGTTCTGCACCCGCTGTGCTGTGATCCAGCAGACAGCTTGGGGCCGCACGAGACACCCAGGGCCAGGATCTGTCCTCAGAACCCCTGCCCAGGCCCACCTCCCACCTGGCCCAGTCTCTTCCCTCACCCACGATCCTCCTGACCAGCCCACATTGGGCAGGGGAGGGGACATCCTGCCCCAGCAGCACCCAGGTGTGACGGGGCCCAAATCCCCAGAGAACTGGGGCACCTGGATGCCCCTGGCGCCAGGCAAGACAATTGCTCCCAGAGGCCCAGGCCTGTACCCCTCCCCACCGAGAGTGGATACCCCAGCCCCCTCCTCCCTGCAGCAACCCCGAGTGAGTTGGGCTGGGTGGGCTCCCCATGGCAGAGTTCCTAGGAGAAGACCACCAGGCCTTTCTTCCACAGCACCTGTGGGTGGACCTCCACCTCCAGCCTCTTGGTTGGTAGCCGAGCTCACTCACTCTTCACACCGCACAAACGGAAAGACAAAATCCCACGAAGCAAGCCCAGGCATCGAGTCCATTCTCACTCAGAGCAGCCGACCCCACAGGGCAGAGCAGAACTCTCCCAGTTTCCCAGACCGTCACTCTCTGTAGAAGCAGGCAGCCTCACCTGTCTCCCGAGGAGCAGCTGGTGGGTTTGAACTTCCGATTTTGTGGCCGTAGCTCAGTGCTTAACCCACTGCACTCTCCTTATTTGCATTAGCAGCACAGGGGAGAGCTCGGGGCGCCAGGACAACACGGAAGACAAGACCCAGCCTACCCTCAGAGAGTTCGCAGTCCAGAGGGGCTCTGCAAACACAGGGAGACCCCGTCTACAGAGCCTGTGGCCCGTTCTTCCTAAATCACATTTGAGGGCGGCTTTCTGGGGGCTCCCTCAGAAACCTGTAGGACCCCCAGGACCAAGCAATTGTCTTCTCTGTGGGCTTTCCCAACCCCTCCATCTC
>NW_022111358.1:47432521-47455168 GCF_000313985.2 Echinops telfairi | reverse complement strand
GGTGGGGCTGGGCTTTGGCTCTGCCCCACACCCCACCCTGGGCCTCTCTCCATCCTCTCCACCCACAGCAGACACCAGCCAAGTTCCCCGAGGAGGCAGCCTTATAAGGTGGGGCTGTTGTGAAGCTGGTGTATTCTCATCCTGGGTGCTTGCTGGGGGGGGGGTGAGACAGGATGCGCAGGACTGGGTGATGACTAGGGCCCACCTCTCCAGCCTCAGTGTCCTGACCTGTCGGAGAGGCCAGTGCATCCGGCCAGGCTCCCCAGCTAACAGAGGACCCAAGTTCTCCATGGCAGAGTGTGCCCTAAGGTGCCCAGGGGCTTGTGTTCATGAAAGTGAGAGCAGGCAGGTCATGCTGTCCCCCCAAGGAGGAGGCCCCTGTATATCTAGCACTGCTCTGCTTCCAAGAGACACAGGCTTGGGTACGTGCTACGGCAAGGGAGAACCCAGAGAGCCTCAATTGGCTGTCCACAAGTCCACCCTGAGGCACCACAGAAGAAGGCAGACCCCAGAGGTCATGCCCTGCTCTGCCCAGTGAAAGAGGACACTGTGACCCAGAGGACAGGTCCCCAGAACCAGCAAAAGCACAGAGACCATTAGTGGTCACCTGTGGCAGTGACCCAACGTCCTTTAGGGGAATGATGCGTCTGTCCTAGAGAAGACGTGGAAACGGGCGGCCAGTGGGCCTGCTGAAACCACGCAGGCACTGCTGGGCCGCAGACGAGGCCGGGCTTCATCACGTCCCTGTAGCATGAGTTCACTTCGCCATCATCTTGGCCAGAGGCGGAGTGCTGGGGGCCCAGGGGTCTCCAGTGCAGGGTGAGTTCCTCCCTGAGGGTCCGGCTATGTTAGGGGACAGCACAGTCTGGGGTGGGTCAATGGACTCCAGGGTTTCCTGCGGCCAACAAGCAGGGATTAGAGCGCACCAGTGGTGTGGGGGAGGGATATGTCAGGCCCAAAGGTGGGGGCGGATGGCACAGGGTACAGCCCAGAGGTTCTGAGCATAGGGGTGGGCGAGATCACCTATGTGATTTAGAAAGGTCAAAGGCTCTGCGGACGCCCCCTGTGTTTACAGGGCACCCTGATACTGTAGGGGCAGATCTGCACCTACCCCTGGACTGTAACCTCCCCAAGGATGGGCAGTGTCCCATGCACCCTGTCTCCCCGTGCTGGAGCCTGGTAATGTGTGCGTGCATGCGTGCATGTGCCGGCACAGGTTTGGCCAGGAAAGATCCGGACATTAGGTGGGTGCAGGGGGTGGGGGGGCACCATGCATCGGAGCTGGGCAGGCATTCAGGAAGCAGTCACAGAGCATGGCTGGGGAGGGGGTCAGAGCGGAGGCTGTGGTCAGGAAAGGTGGACTGGGCGACCACAAGGCCGGCGAAGGCTCAGGCGCGGGGCGGGCGCCGTCAGAGCTCTGGCTTGCAGCCCAAGGATGGTAATTGACTGCTAACCGAGAGGTCGGGGTTCAAACCCATTTGGGCTCTGCAGGAGGTAGAAGACCTGGCCACCTGCCCCGCCCCATCCATATGTAAACCCACAGCTACTGATCCCAACTCACCATGGCCCAACGAGACCCAGGAGAACCGGTCCCTGGGGTGCCTGGGACCGCAGAGCCTTCCTCGATGTTCCCCCTCGGAGCGGCTAGTGGGCTCTAGCAGCTGACCTGGTGGTTACCACCCGGGGGCTTCACCGGCACTCCTGCCTGGGCCAGCCCCCCAAGGGAGGAAAGTGTGGTAACCTCCCCAGGGCAACCACGGAGGAAAGGCCACACAAGCACCGGCAGCCTCAGGGGGTGTTTCAGACACTGCAGAAGCAACTGTGACCTGGGACTAGCTGCTGTGCATCAGCACCCCGGGGAGTCAGAGCCTGGAGTGAGGCTGGGGGGCACCAGCAGGGAGCCTTAGGGAGCCGGCCAGGGAGCCACTGGACTGGGCCCAGGAGGCTGTACACACAGCCAGCAACTGGGGGGGAGAAGCAAAAGGGGGGAGCATCTGGGTGGGGAGCTCGTGGCATGGTGGGTGCACACAGCTGCCCCTCCGGCCCTTCCCTCAGGCACCCAGGGGTGGGGAGTGAGCAGCGGAGCACCCAGCAGATGGAGCGCCAGAGCTGCAGGAAGGAGTGGCAGGAAGAGGGACTGAGGGGCTGGGGGCTCTCCATCTGGGTCCAGTGGGCAGCAGAGAAGCAGGTGGAAGCAGGAAGGAGTCAGGGTTTGAGAGGGGTTGTGAGTCGGGGCTGGGACTCCAGAACTGCCCCCAGCAGTCCACCCGGCCCTGCCCCCACCCACGGCTGGGTCTGCCCCATCCTGCACCCACTCACCAGGCTGACCCCAGGGAACAGAATCCTTCCCTAAGGCCTCGAACCCAGGCCCCGTCCCTCACACAGGGCTGACCCAGCCCAGCACAGGCCTCCTCTCTCTAGAGCAGCGGTTCTCCACCTTCCTAAAGCTGCAACTCTTTAATACAGCTCCTCATGTTGTGGTGACCCCCAACCATAACATCATTTACATTGCTACTTCATCACTGTAATTGAATTGGGCTACCCCTGTGAAAGAGTTGTTCGACCCCCAAAGGGGTCACGACCCACAGGTTGAGAACTGCTGCTCTAGGGTCTTCCTCACCCCCCACCTGTCCAAGCTGCACCTCCATTGTCCTCGGTCAGCCAGCCAGGACAGACACAGGCACACACGTGACGTGTGTGTGTATGCAGCCTTCCCATGTGGACATGAGCCCAGCTTGTGATCCAGCCAGCCAGGACAGAGGTGGGCACATGAGACGACACAAATGGACACGTGGCCCCAAGCCCAGCCCCTGCTCTAGGACTGTATGGCAGTGAGTTAGTTAATTGTGCCAGCCTGGCCGATAATCACATGTGGTGCTGGTTGAAAGGCGGAGGGATAAATGGGTGGTGAAGCCTCGCCTTTCTAGTTCTCGGGTCTCTTGTTTTGTGATGGTTGTATCGGGTGCAGCTGCCTTAGCAGTTCCCTGCTTCAGCTTGCAAGATTGACTTCCTCCAAGACATCCCCAAGGAGAAGCCGCATGGATCTATCCCGATGCAGCTCTGGGTGCTGGAGCAGCCGTGTGGAGACCCTTGCCAGTGCTGAGATGCTTACACGTTCACGGACTCGGCTTTCCTCCTGCAGTCGGCATCATTGCCTCTGTTTTGTGAGGTGGAGGACTTTGTGGACTGGTGTTGGGTTAATGGGTTAATGTTGGACTTGTGGGCTTGGGCAGCATTGGGTTGGGATGTTTTCGTGATGCACCTTTTCTTTACATAAAACTCTCTCTTATACGTGAGTTGCCATAGATTTGTTTCTCCTAAGTACCCAGACTAATACAGGCAGCCACATCCCCAACACCCAACCCTGCCCCCCAGCCTCTAGGACTGCAGGCACCCCAGCTGAGGAGCCTGGCCGCCGGAGTGCACATCAGCACATCCACTCTTCCCCACACAGGAACTCCGCTGTTCCCGGGTACCGGTTCCCACATCTCCGGTGGTTCCCTCAGCTTGGAGCACTGTCCCCTATAGCCTCCTCCACCTGGTGACATCCTGCTGCTGGTGGCGCTGCTCCCTAAGACCCTCAGCATGGAGTAGGGTGGGCTTCCAAGGCCGTCAGCTTTACGGAAGAAGGCAGCCTTATCTTTCTGCCAAGGAGTGGCCGGTGGGTTCAAGCCACCAAACTTTTGGTTAGCAGCAGAGCACGGCAGCACCAGGATCCCTTGATGAAATCCTACCCTCTCCCAAAAGCCAGAGATGCCTGCGACACACACCGCATGGGGACCCCATGTGGCCACCCCAGGACGCACACAGCCTGGCCCTGTCTCCCAACCAGTGCCCGGTGCCAAGTGGTGCTGAACTGCATTTGTCAGGGAGGTCCTGGTCCCTCCCTGAGGCTGTGCCTCCCTGAGGATTGGGGGCAGTGCCCTCCTCTGCCCACCCCAGCCCCGGGGCAGGACCACCTCCTCCAATATCAGCTGCCCCCAGAGACGTGGATGGGCCAAGGACTGCGTGCCCAGCCACATCCGGTGCTGGGAGGCGTACATCGGAGGTGAAGCCCAAGACTGGAAGGACATGGCGGGCAGCACCTTCCCCCAACGCCCTGCCATCGTCGTGGGGCGACTTGGGGGGGTCAAGTTCAGACAGGTGGACTCACACACAGGGCAGGGGGACGGGTTTAAAACATCCTTCATCGATAGCTGCCGCCAGGTGGAAACACCAGATGAAAACCAGGAAACAACTTCCTGCCATTGAGTCTCTGTCGGCTCACGGTGAGCCCCAGTGGGTTTCTCAGACGGTAGCTGTTGCCAGAAGCAGAGAGCCCGGCCTTTCTACTGTGGAAGCTGCTGGTGGTTTCGAACTGCCGACCTTGAGGATTGCAGCCCAAGGCATAACCATGACGACACCAGGGCTCCCACCCACAGATGAAGGGCCCACGAAGTATGATGAATAACCCAAACCAAACCCATGGCTGTCCAGTCCATCCATGCCCATTCACAGCACTCCCACAGGACGGAGCAGGGCAGCTCCCCCTGGGCACCCAAGGCCACCAGTCTTTACGGGAGCAGACACCTCATCTTGCTCCCCCTGACCACTGGGTTTGAACCGTTGACCTCACAGGCCACACATCACCAGGGCTCCTTTCCAGAGACCCCTCCCAGCATCCCTGAGAAGGAGCATGCAGAGGCCACAGCCCACAGTCCTCCAAGAAGGGGGAGGAAGTGCCTGACACTGGGCCCTCCATCTCCGCCTCCGCCAGCAACAGTCAGCCGTTTTGCGTTGGTACCTGCCTCCCGTGGGGCTACCTGCTGGTCCTGCCCCCTCACTGATGGCACCTTCTGGGGGTCTCAGACACATAACCCTCCACGAGTCAGCCCCACCTCCAGCCCCCCTGACCACCACCCACATCACGGCCCCTCTGACCGGCGAGGCAGGACGAGCAGCGACCACCCATTGTACTCAGGCATCGAGCCCACATCTCCACGGTGAGCACCTCGTGTCCTGTCCCCCGTCTCCAAAAGAGGCATTACTCACCCTCCAGGCTCCGGGGCGGGGGCTCAGCCACAGGGGGCTGAGGCCTGGGCTCCAGGCGGCTCTGCAGACTGGGTTCCGAATTCTCCAGGGCCTGGGGAGGTGTGGGGGCAGCAGGCGCCTCCACTGGCTTGGACACCTGGAGCTCCACTCTCTTGGGGGCAGCGTCGGTGGTCTCGGGGGCCTTGGAGGCGGGGAGCTCCATCCGCCGGTGGGCCGCCTCTTGGGACTTGAGTAGCGTGATCTCCGTCCTGCGCGGTGCTAGCTCAGGCGTCTTGTGGGCCAGCGCCTCCGCCCGCTTGAGGCCGAAGCGGGCCTGCCCGGGGGTGCTGGCCGTCTCCACCTGCTTGGAGGAGATATCGATGGAGAGCTCCGTGCGCCGGGACACCGGCTCGGCCGCCTTGGGCCCCGGGGGCTCGACCCGTCTCAGGGCAGCTTTGGGGGAGCGCTGGTTGAAGGAGTCTGCGTGGCGGGCCTGCTCAGGGGGCGCCCTGGCCCCCAGCTCCTGGAACTTCTGGGTAGAGCTGGCCACGGAGGCGCGGAGCATGGGCGGCTGCACCCTCCGGGACGGCGTGGAGTTGGGCGCCTCCACCTCCTCCACTTCAAAGGACCTTTTCAGGGCTGCAAGAGAGACAGAGACCCGGTGAAGACACCCGTTTGGGGGAGGTGGCAGGGGCTCCCCCAGCGACTGCCCCCTTGGTCCTCCCTGGTGGGAGGCTTCAGCCGAATCAATAAAATGAGACCCTTCAACACCGTGGGACACAGCCCAACAGACGCTGTCCTGGTGCCGGTCAGGGCGTGAGTGATCCGTAACCCGGACACTGAGTGAACAGAGGCCAGGACAAGTGGGCGGACATCGTTTGAGGCCGCAGACCTACCCCAGCAAATCGATCCTGACTCATCCACCGACCACCACTGAGTCAATTCTGATGCACAGAGACCCCACAGGGCAAAGCAGAACTGCTCCCTGGGGTTCCTGGGGCCATAAATCATCAAGAGAGTAGAAAGCCTGATCTTTCTCCCTTGGGAGGACTGGTGGTCTCGAACTGCTGACCTTGAAGTTAGCGGCCCAACATGTAACACACTATGCCATCAGGGTTCCCAGTGACCCTGCATGAGGCTCTCGACATGAGCAGACAGACTCATCTTTGTTCCTCAGAGCGGTGGGTGCCTCAAACTGCTGGCCTCTCTGTTGGCAATCCAACCCCTAACCCACAGGGCCACCGGGCCCTCCCGTGAGATCGCTGCACCAGGCAGACTTAGAATGTTTACCAGAGGTGACTAGGGGCCAAGGGGCCTTGGTTGTGCAGCGGTTGGAGCACTGGTCTGACCATCAAAGAGCCAGCAGCTTGAGCCAGCTGCTGCCCAGGAGAGCGATGTGGCCGTCTCACTCCTGAGAGGCCTTTGGGTCAACGTCTGTTGTGGTGACAACGTGCTGGGGCTGGTTTGGATTTGGGGGAGAGAAGAACTCAAAAGCCAGACTCACTGCCAGACTTAATCCTAACTCCTCACCACCCTCCAGACCGAACAGCAGCACCAGCCCCCTGTGGGTTTTCAAAGCTGTACATCTATGCAGAAGCAGAGCCTCATCTTTCTCCCATGAAGCGGTTGGCAGGTTTGAACGGTCATCCTTGTGGTCAGGAACCCACCAGGGAGCACAGCAGGTTATCAGGGCTCCCTCGACAGGGAGGAAAGAGTGGGAATTACTGCTTGACTTATCGATGTCTATGAAGGGAAATAGACCTTGCTGGGGCTTATTGTCAGAATTGCATGAAACCTGGAGATCCACGAAGGCAGAAGCGCCCCTCTTCCCACATTCACTCGTCCGTGGACGTGGTGGGTGCGCCCACCGATCAGGTCCCCTTGGGCATCTTTCCGCTGAGTTTCCGGCACCCAGATCTATACTTTATCAAGTGCAGAGCTGAGCACTTCCCTTAGGAGCCACCGTCCATGTGGCAACAGTGAGGTTCCCACAGGTTCACAGTTAAGCTACGAGGGGCCTTCAGAGAGTTTGGGGCAGATCGGACTGAAAAGATGCCCTTTGTCCATGAACTTGGTGACCTTAGAGTACTGGCTGTCACCTTGCTGAGCTCACGCGGTCTAGGTTTCTAAATGTCAAACAGACAGCTTCGTATTCTCTACGTACACACCCACTTGTGTTATCTACAAATAGAGACAGTTTCATTTCCTTTCACCCAAAGGAGGGGTGATTGTTTCGGGGCTCGTAGCTCTGTTAGAGGTGCGGACCTTATCTGGAAAGAGATGGTGGTGGTGATCGACCCATGGGGGCATCATCAAGGCCAGGGATGTACGCAGAAGGTGACTGAAATGCCAACGCACAAAGCAAGGGAGACAAGAGTCAGCTCAGCCCAGTGGCCTCTGGGAGACACCTGCAGTCATGAGAATGGGCCAGCGAGAAGCCGGGACACCGAGGACACCAACCTGCCCTCGCCCCTGGGCCAGCGCCACCACGTGGGGCTCACCACTGTCCCCTCTGCAGCTGCAGCCTCTGCTGTGGGAGTGGCCCGAGGTCTCGTCCTGCCAGGGGCTCTCCTCCGTCTACTCCCTCCTCCTCTCAGGGGACATGTCCCCAGTGGCCACCCCTTCCCCACCGGGGCCTCGAGAGGAGGAAGCAGCTCTGTCGGTAACAAGGGCACAGGTGCCCCTGGCATGCCTCCTGCACCGGGTGCCAACCACACAATCTCTTCACATTCAGATCCCATGGGGAAACTGAGGCACGGAGTGCTGACACAACATGCCCAGCCAATGAGGGGAGAGTAAATGGCTGGGCCAGAAGACGCTCCCGTCTGTCTTAGTCCAAACATGGGGGCTGATCCCACGCTCACAGCCTTTCCTGGTCCGCACCCTGCCCTGGCTAACACTGGCCCAGCCAGCCTGGATCAGGGATGCTGCCCCGCCACCAACCTCCCCCCGCCTGCCAGCCCCATATTTCTGTTCCTGGGGGCCCACCGTCTCCCTGGGCCTGCTCCCCACAGGCAGCGGGCAGTGCTGGGGAGCCTCCCTCCCTCCCTCCTCGTGGTCCCTGCAGCCGCCCAAACCAGAACCAGCTGCTGTGCTGAGACAGTCACACAGGCAGCAGCCACGTGGCTGGCCAGGCCACTCCTCCCCTGCTGAATGTAGCCCCCCCCCATCCCCTTAGCCCTCTCTTCACACACCCCAGGACTGGACCTCAAAGACCCTGGCACCCCCAGGACCCGAGCACCCCTACAGGGAAAAGGGAGGGGCCTCTGAGGCTGGTGTAAGGGGCCCCTCCCCAGTATTCCTCTCCCAAACCCCAGCATAAGGAGACGGGAGGGGGGGGTCATGCACTTAGGGGGATGGGGAGAGGCAGTATCAGGAGCCCCTCCCCTATGTCAGCAGCCTGGACAACTAACCCCGAGGACTGAGCTCCCCGGGGACACCCCTCCCATGCCTGAGCACCCCTCCTTCTTGGGGGACATTCCTGAGGGGCAATGCTTGCCCCCCAAGAGGCAGCCGAAGGATTCGGCAGGTGGGAAGCAGCGCGGGTTCCGAGCCAGCAGGGCACCCTGAGTCGTGGGCTGCCTGGCAGGGGCGTGGGCTCCGCGTGGCAGGACGGCTGAGCTCTCGGAAAGCCTGGGGGTCTGGACCTCCACGGCCACTCCTGACTTGCACGCGCCAGCACACGCCAAGCCAAGCCCTCTGTAAGCACAGTGCCATGGGACAAGGCGGTGTATGGAGGAGGGGCCAGTGGCCAGCCAGCTTGACCGCTGGGAAGCTGGAGTCGCCCCAGAGACACTGTGACAGAACCGAGCACAGGGCCCGCGTCGAGGATCTCAGCTCACCCGCATCCATCCGCAATCAGAGGACTGGCGGCATCGGGGACCTCTGCTGCACAAGCCCTCTCTTGCGTTGAAAAGCCAGGCTGGGACTCTGAGGACAAAGCCTCACCCAGGAATTTCCAATGGCCTCCTGCGCGTGCGAGACTGGGCCCGGGTCCCCATGCCCAGCAATCCCACAAACGGTTCCCACATCCGCTCTTGAATGAAAGGCTGGAGGTCCATCGGGCGGTCCCTCGGGAGAAGGCGTGGCTGTCTACTTCCCCAAGCAGGCCCACGGCGGGCCGGGAGGCTGCCACGCTCTGGCAGAGCCTCCCCCGGCTGCGGTTAGGTGCTTCCCACGTCCTGGTGGTGGCTGTCAGTTCTGACTCCTGGGACCCTGCAAGGCAGAGCTGCACAGCTCTGTAGAACTGCTAAGGCTGTGGATCTTTGCAGGGCAGGCAGCCTCGTCTCTCTCCCTCTGAGTGGCTGGTGGGCTTGAACCACCGACCTTGTGGCTAGCGGCCCAAACCCCCTGACCCACAGTGCCACCTCAGCTCCAGCTGGGGAAAGGAGGAGACAACTTGTGAAGATGCAGGCAGGTCAGTGTCGGAACACGAGGCCGGGCAGCCAACAGGCATCCGTGTGTGGACACAGGAGTCACTAGGTGTGGTGTGAGCTGAACACGTCTCAGCTTTGAGACAGGAGCGCTGACTCCGTGGTCCAATCCCCGCCTGGCACGTGAGAGACCCGGGTTTGATCCCGGGTCCTGTGTGCGCCTCCCACACAGCCACCATCCACCTGTCCGGGAAGCTTGTGTGCTGCTGAACAGGTTCCCGTGGAACTTCCTGACTAAGCAAGACTAGGAAGAAAGGCCTGGCAGCACAGCTCCGGACACCAGCCTCAGCACAACCCTGTGGATCCCAACGGTCTGATCCCACTCTGCCTGGGGTCACCGTGAGGCGGGGTCTGACCTGACTGGCAGCTAACAACAACAGTGTGTACAGCGATTCCAACACCCGGGACCCTGCAGGGCAGAGCTGCGCTGCCCCAGAAGGTTTCCAAGGCTGTCCATCTTTGCAGGGGCAGCCAGCCTCGTTTTTCTCCCTTCGAGTGGCTAGTGGGTTTGAACCACCCACTCTGTAGCTAGCAGCCCAGTGCCTGGCTCACAGTGCCACCTGGGCTCCTCATGAGTGGGACCAAGTAGAGCTACAGCCATTCTCTGAGGGTCTGGACAGAAGAGAAGGTGGGCTACCCACTCTGACTGCAAGGCGGGGCCTGCAGCCCATGGCAGTGCCTGAGGACCCGGGAGCCACTAGTGTGGGCAGACAGGAGCAGAAAGCACCAGAGGGACCGCCGTGAATCCAAGTGCCCCCAGCTCCAAGTTCCGAGCTCATGCTTATCTTTCACAGCCTCCTCTACCCTACCCACCGCACCCCCACCCAGGACTTGCTCCACAAGCCTTCAAAGTGTGCCTGCATGCAGATCCACTTCCGGGAATCTCTCCCACGGAAATCATCAGAAACACAAGATTTATGTACACGGACATTTGCGTCAGCATTGAAACAGCAAACACTGGGCTGCGGGCTCTGCTAAACAGACACACATGCCCAAGGGCTGGGCAACCCCCAAACATCACTCATGCCCAAGAGAAATGCTTGGAATGTAACGGTAAGTAAAAATAGCGCTAAAGACGCCTCACTCCATACACGTCACGCGCACACATGTGCGCCCACACGCATGTTCACACACATGTGTGAGCAGAAATGACTGCCCAGCATGGAGGTGGGTGGTTTTCTTCAGTAGGTTGCCCCTCCTTTTCTCAGAATGTGGGGGGAGGGGGGCACACAGCGGTGAGGCTGCGGCAGAATTCTCACCGTCCACAAGGGAAACTGCGTTCCACCCTGGGCCGGTGCACCCCAAAGGCACCCGCTCCCTCCGGCCATTACTTCGCAGTGTCGAAAAGCAGGGGCGCTCCTTTGAAGGCTCAGGCACATCTGACCCCGGCAACGGCCAGACACTGAGTGGAGAAGAACGGAGAAGAACCGGTGCACGTGAAGGACGGCGCTGGGGAAGAATCTTGCACGGACCATGGACTGGGAAACGGATAAACATCTGTCCTGGAAGAAGTCTGGCCAGGGTGCTCCTTAGAGACAAGGATGGCGAGACTTTGTCTCATGAACTCTGGACATGTCAACAGGAGAGACCAGTCCCGGGAGGAGGGCATCGTGCTTGGTCAAGTGGAGGGGCAGCAACAGAGGAAGGCCCTCAAGGAGATGGACGGACACAGTGGCTGCAACCATGGGCTCAGATACAAGAACCACTGTGCGGATGGGGCAGGACCGGGCAGAGTTTCCTCCTGCTGGGCATCAGGCCACTGTGGGTCGGAACCGACTGGGCGGCACCTCTCGGCAATAACGACTGCCTGTCTGTCCCTGGAGGCGCACGTGTTGCCGCATGCTGAACAGGTCTCAGCAGGGCTTCAGACGGAGAGACTAGGAAGAAAGGCCTGGTGTTCTGCTTCCAGCATCCAGCCAGTGAGAGAGAAGCTTTGGATTGAAACAGCCAAGATCCACAACCCACCGGGAGCAGGGACATGGCCAGGCAACATTTCCCTCTCCTGTGCGTGGGGTCACCCCGAGTCTGCGGGTCCCAAAAGCCATCAGGAGAGAGGGCTGATGTCTGCAGACACCTCTGCCCACTTGTCTCAAAGCCTGTCTCACTCCGCTCTGCGTCCTCCGCCAGGCCTGCCCGCCCCGCCCACAGCTGCTCTCCCATCGGTCAGTCGGTCGGTGATGCTGTACACAGAAGCTGCGGGCTGAGGAGGGGACTACAGCCGCCCCCCACCCCCCCGGCCCCCGTGGGTGGAAGCAGGTGCTGGATCTGAGTCTGCTTAAGGAGGAATGTGCCCCATACAAGGGACCATTGTTGAAGACCTTGTCCTGCTGCCAGACAAACCTGCTGCTGCTCCTGAAACCAGAGTGGGGCCCTTCCCTGTCCACCCCGCCTCAGGCCCCAGGCCGGGCAGCGGGAACAGCGAGCCTCAGGGCCCTGCCCCAGCCTGGGACTAGCCCTGCCCAGAAGGGCTCAGAGCAAATGCAGGCAACATCCAAACCCTGCAGGAGTGGCGAGCCCAGTCCCTCCCTGTAGACAGAGAAGTCACCCAGGAACTGTGGTCAGGCCCGAGGAACCAGGAGGCCAGTGCTGTGGATGGACGCCTCCCTGTCCCCACTGAGACCCGGGAGAACTGGGGCCGGCACCGGGCACAGCCTGCAGCCTTTATAGCAAGTCCCACAAAGCCACCGGTTCCGAGGCCCCACGTGGGTCAGTCTTCCAAGAGCAGCCTTCATGCCCGCACAGCTGGGCTGATGGTGCCCCTGGGAGCTTGGGGGCAGCTCTGCCCTCCTCTCACTGTTGCTGGGAGCTTCTGCCTACTGGGCAGTAGGCTGGAACCCTGCTGCCTGGCCTGCCCTGTCCCCACGAAGGCTGATGTGTTGGTGCCTGGCGTCTGTCTCGGGAGAGCATCCGTTCTACGTCCCCACCCTCCTGCTGATGCAGAACTTTGGGGGCTGCCGGGGAAACACTCCCCCCACCCCAGGGGCTCAAGACCCAGTGGCTGAGTCGATTCAACAGGACATTCCTTCAGAGGGAAAGGAGCCCCGAGCCCCAAAGCAACGGTGGCCGACCTGGCTGGGGCGGGGATGCCCAGCTGGGCTCTGAAAAATGAGCCCCGTCACCCAGGTAAAGGGTACATGGTAGGCAGTCCACAGCCCCCACCCACCCCCATCCCCGCCATGGTCACAGCTCAGTGACACTTCCTGCTGCAGCCTCCTCCTCCTCCTCACACCCTGGGTCCCCAGGCTCACCTCCCACTAGGAACTCCCCCCACCCCGGTCTCAGGACCTATTTCTGAGGGGACCCAAATCAAGTCAGCACCTCAGGCCTGGACTCTGGGTTGGAGGAAGGGGTGGGGGAGGCAGGGCCAGTACACAGAGGACGCAACACACAGTGAGGGGTGGGGTAAGGGTGCCCTTCAGGAAATCACAAAACCCAAAAGGCGGGCCTTGCACACAGACAGCGCCAGAGAGCTGCCCACGCCCCGAGAGGGGAAGACGGGAAACACCGGGTCTGCTGAGCCAGCCTGTCAAGTCCACCCCAGGCAGGGCAATAGCCCGCCTCAAAAGAGCAAGCCCCCTCAGCCCACCCGCAGCCGGAGCGGAGCAGGAGCAGATGCCGTTGAAGGAAGGAGCTGAAGCAGAGCCCTGGGCATCCCACGCTGCCCGCTGAAGGAGCAGACCTGTGACAGAAGAGGCCCAGCCTGGCGCTCCTCAGAGTCAGGCAGGGCCGGGCTTGGTCTCACGCGTTGTCAGGAAAGACCATGCCCTGCAGAAGGACCTCATGCTTGGTCAGCGCAAAAGAGAAAGGCCTTCGAACAAGGTGGATGGACACAGCGTTGCAGCCCTGGGCTCAATCACAGCGACGTGACTGTGAGGCTGGCGCAGGGCCAGGCAGCGTTTCGTCTTGTTGTTGCCCGGGGTTGCTATGGGCCGGAGCCGACCCAAGGGCACCACCAGGATGCAGGCAGGAAGAAGAGGCGGCCGCCGGAACCACAGTTCAAACCCTCCCCCACATCTCGCCCTCTCTGTACACCCTCCAGTCCAGGTCCAGTGCACTGAGCCATCTCGGGGCTGGCCCCTTTCTGCCACAGACCCTGGCTGGCCATGCTGGAGGGCAGCCTGGTACCCGAGAGGGCGCTGGGCCTCTCTGCACACGTGTCCACTAACAGCAGGCCTGACCCAAACACCGAGCCCGCTCGGCTCCATGGCCAGCCCTCTGTGGCCATCTGTACTCCCCCACCCATGTGCCCAGCCTGGGCCTCAACCCAGGAGAAAACGGGGGAACCACTTCCACTCACCCAGGGAAGCCTGCGGAGCTCCTGAGAAGGGTGGGGGGCAAGAAGGGGGGCAGCCTGCGGAGCTCCTGAGAAGGGGGGGCATGAAGGGGAGCAGCCTGCAGAGCTCCTGACAAAGGGGGTGTGGGCCATGAAGGGGACCCTGTAGGGCAGCTGGCACCCAGGGAAGCAGAGCGGCATGGAGGCCACCTGATGGAGCCTCATGAGTGGCTTTTGCCAGGGAGCTTCTTATGCCCCGGGGAGCCTCTGCCATTTGGGGGATCCTTCCTGCTCCTCTGCCTGCAGCCCCTCCCCAGCAGGCCTGGTTGGGCTGGCAGTTCCAACACAGCCCTGTGAAAAGACACAGGACATTCCCCACCCTGAGCCCCGATGGTCCAGGAGGGGCCAAGCAAAACAAGTGCACCCCACACCCCCGCAGGGCTAAGGCAACACTTCCAAGGGCCAAGGCCGAAAGTGGGGCCCAACGGACTAGGGCCCTCCACCCCGAGCCAGCAGCCCAGTGGCAGCTGCGGTCAACAGCTAGCCCTCTGATTCACTCCTTCCCCCTAATCTTTATTCTCGCTTCTCCAGGGACAAAGAGCTCTAGCAGCCGGGCCAGTAAGGGCACAGGTTTGCCCTCAGCCCCCGCCCCAGTCCCTCCACCCACCCAGTGACATCAGGTGTCCACTCCGAACCAGAAAACTTCTGTCCAACCTCTGAATGGACCCCAGAAAACTGTGCACTCAAGGGACACGGGAAACCCAGCCTGGCAGTGCCAACCGTGGAGGGGGGCAACTGGAGTCCTCTGTGCAGACATATGCAGTCCCCAGCTCTGGTCCAGGGGCACATGACCCCCACTGGACAAATGCCCCCCAGAAGACCTGCTCCTGGGTGGGGTATGCCCTCAGCCAGTGACCAGGGCCCTGGTGGTACAACAGGCAAGCCCTGGCTATTAAGGGCAAGGTCGAAGGTTTGAGCCCGCCCAGGAGAGCCACAGAAGAAAGGCCTAGTGACCTGCCACGGCGGCCTGGCAGCACTGTGGGGCAGCTCTACCCTGCCACGTGGAGCCACTGTGAGTCAGAATAGATGGGACGACACCCACCAACACCACAAACCAGAGACACATGGGCCACGGCCAACACCCGACTCGTGGCAGCCTGAGGAAAGGGTAGAACCATCTCTGTGGGCTTCCGGGGCTTTACATCTATCTCTACGACGCAGACGGCCTCGTGTGTCTCCCGAGGAGCGACTGGTGGGTTCGAACCGCCGCCCTTGCCTTTAGCAGCTCAGCGAGCAGTGCACGAGGCCCCGAGCTCCGTGCAGGAGGCAGAGCAGAGCAGAGCAGGGCAGGAGGCAGAGTTGAGGAGATGCCGGAGGAAGTGGTGGAAATCACGAGGGGCAAGGGGGGCGGGGGCACCAGGAGCTGGGAGATGAGGCAGGGCCCTCCCTGAGAGCCCCCCGTGAGTGGATCTCTGCTGACTGACAGGGCTCTGGTCTCAGACTTCTGGGCCCTGGACAGGGTGGGGAGAAATCCTGTGGGGGTGTCATTAGGGCCTCCCCAGAAACCCAGTCGCCCACAGAATGAGGGTGGGTCGCCGGGCCCTTCTGTTGAACTTCTGACGGTTCTGTTGACACAGACGCTACATCCCGCCGCTGAGTCACCACTGTGAGGGGACAAGGGCGCCTGCAGCCGGCCAGCTTGGCAGGAAGACGCCTCTCCCCACAAGGCCCCGTCAGCCGCCAGCACGCTCCCTGCCCTTGCCACTGCCAAAGCGCCTCCTGCCCGCCGCCCCGCCCCCCCATCCGCCTCCACACAGACACACATCCCCTTCCTGCCGCTCAGAGATGCCCCACATTGGCCCTCAGCATCCTCAGCAGTGTCCATATGGGATCAAAGGCTCCACAACCACATCCACAGTCACACTCCCTGGGGCAGGGGCTGGGCTGGAAGTGTCCCACTCCCACCCCACCCCACAGAAGAGGCTGGGGAGCTCTGGTGGCCTAGTATAGGCATCAGGCTGCTGACCACTAGGTAGAGGGTTCGAACCCACCAGCCGCTGCGAGGGAGGAAGAAGAAGTCGCCTTCTTCCGTCAAGACTGGCCTCCCCAGACACCCCAGGGAGCAGTGCTCCTTTGTCCTGTACGGGTCGGGTCGCTCTGAGTCCTATGGGTTATCCGTGTATGCTGTGACTGGGAGGAAGGGAAATGGGCTTAAGCTTTGAGCTGGGAATGTGGTGGGATAAGAGAAAGAACTTCCGAACCAGGGCTGCTGGTGGACCAATTGGGGGGACCGAATAGAGGCACTGTCCACTGCCCAGAACTGATTCCTGTGGGCTGGCTTCAGCACGGTCTGCCTGGAGCGAGGTGCAAAGATTAAATGACCTTTCAGGGCTCTGGGGGTCAAAGGTCCCCTGATAGATGGTGGCTGATGAAGGCAGGTGGGAGTGACTGGCCTCGAGGCAGAGCAGTGCAGGCTGGGGCACCAAGGGTCACAGAGGTCAGTGGGCCCCCCTGAGGGAGGGGGTGTGCCCAGTGCAGCCGGCAGCTGGACGTCCTCCCCTGCTCCTGTCCCAGCTAGTCCTCTCTCTGGCTGCTGAGAACACCCAGCTGCATCCCATGAATGCAGGGTGAGCTCGTGGCCCCTAAAGGGTCTCTGCCACCCTGCCTTCCTCCACCTTGACCCCTCCCAACACCCCCGGCCCTGGAGGGGCTGGGCTCCACGGGGGTTTCGGGGCTGTGGGGGGAAGGTTCACCAGGTCTTTCTTGGGCAGTACCACGGGGTATACATCTGCACCTCCAGCCTAGAGGTTAGCCGCCCAGTGCGGGCATTTGCCTTTTGCACACCCCAGGCCTCGGAACGCCACCCCCAGGCCCTGGATCGTGCTGTGGGTGGTGTTGGGTACATTCCCACCCATAGCGACCGGATGCACCACGGAGGGAAACCCCACCCAGACCTGCACCAGCCATCCTCGCAACCATTCCTCTGCCCGAGCCCACGCTACAGCCTCTGTGCCCGTCCATCTCAGCAGCACACGAGCCACTGGGGCGACAAGTTGCCAGGCCCGAGACGCACGCGCTGGCCCCACCAGGAAGACCCACAGACATGGCACGGGCCCTCCACACCCCACGGGACATCTCCTTCCCGGCACAGGGAAGAAAGCAACTGCTCCCTGCTCACCCCGCCAACCTGGGGTTAAAAGGGGGGAGCCATTACAACAGCAACTGGAAAAGCCAAGTCCCACGCCCCAGGCCACGAGGCCAGGTGAAGCCCACCCCTCATTCACACTGGGGACCAACGTGGGAGATGGAGGGGCCTGTCTATGAGGTGGCCAGAGGCGGTGGCAGAAGGGCCAGCAGGAGCTGTGGCCTAATTACAGGGGGTGGTGGCCCCAGGGGTTAGAGGTCAGGCCCTGGTCAGCACGGCACTGGAGGACGCAGGCCAGAGCCCTGGGCACACAGTAATCACCACGGCCTCTGACCCAAGGCTGGATGCTACTCAGAACATAAAGGGGGCAGCCGGGGGTGGGGGTCGGGGGGATCACAGGGAAGCAGGAGGTTGGGGTGGAGGTGGCTGCAGCCAGACCCTGAAGATTCCAGAGGAGACCATCCTCAGTCCCAAAGAGCCCAGGCCAGCGAGTGGCTGAGATGAGGGTCCACCCCCCACCCAGTCCGGGGCAGGGATAGCAGTCCCTGTGTCAGCAGCAGGAACCTCAAGCTCGGAAAACCCAGGGGGCACTTGTGAGGCGGTGGTCACACCACTCCTGGGGTCTCTGCCCTCCCACCCAGAGTCCCTGATGTCGGACGAGTGCCCAGGGACGTCCAAGGGAGGGGTCCTGGGAGAGAGGAGGGGCAGGAGAGGGGCCGCTGAGAAGGCCCCGAGAAGGGAAGGATCTCTGTCCAGTGGGGCAGGGTGCTGGTGGGGGCCCTGCTCCCTGCTGTTCTCTGCACACCCACCTATGCGCCTCCCTGCCCACCTGCCTCAGCTCCAGGCCACCCCTGCTCACTCCCTGCTCCTGCCCCCCACCCAGAAGGCCTTTGGTGGGCACCTTCTAGGTGGGATGCTGCCCAGCCCCATAAAGAGTCCAGTCCCTGGGCGGGGTGGGGTGGGGGGGTGGGGGTGGTGGTGAGACAGGGACAGGTGACAGGGAACCGCCCCCTCCCAGGCCACACCTGCTCTGAGGGACACCTGTGGGAGAACAAGAACGAACAGAAGGCTGTTCCCGGGACTTCATGCCCCTGCCAGAGAATCCGGGGTACCCCCACTCTCCTGTCCGGAGCAGACCTGGCCCCTGATGACCTCCGACCTACCCATGGTCACCGGGGCCCAGTCCTGCCAATCAGAACCTGGGAAGCCCCTCAATCCTCCCACTGACTGGAAGACAGACAGGCCCTCCCACTGTGGTACTGGGCAGACGGGAACATCCGCAGGGACCCCAGCCCTGCCTGGAAGCCCCTCTGGGGAGGTGTAGAGGGAGGTAGGAGACAGAGCCTGCAGACGGTGGGGCTCAGGCTGGAATTGGCCCGCTAATGAAAGAAAATGGTTCCGTGATGCAGCCTCGCTGAAGGGTATATGTGTGTATGCGTGCATACGTGTGTTTACATGTATGTGTGTACATGTGTATCGATGTGTGTATGTGCGTGCGTGCGTATGTGTGTGGTGGTGTGTATGTGTGTACATGTGTGTATGTGTGTGAATATCCATGTGTGTACGTGTGTGCGTGTGTGGTGCATATGTGTATGTATATGTACGTGTGGTGTATATGAATGTATGTGTGCACACGTGTGTATGCATACATGTGTGTACACATGGTGTGTATGGATGGATGTATTGTGTACATGTGTGTATGGTAACCAGAAACTCACAGGGTGTCACAGAAGAAAGGCCTGATCATTGGCTCCCCTCGAGATCACAGCTAAGGGACCCTGTGGGGCCCCTCTTCGGTAACTCACACACATCATCAGGGGTTGGATCCAACTCCAAGACAATGGTTCCAGGGACCCAGAGGGGCATCAGGCCACCAGGTCCCCCCAGCCACCAAGGGGACACATGGTTTCTGGGTACAGAGGGGAGGAGACACCAGAGTGCTACATCATTCAACCCACCAAGCCCTCTCTGGCCCTCTGAAAACTAAAATCTTAAAAACAAGTGTGGGAGAAGACAGCCAGTCAGGGTGCAGTGCAGCACCGATGAAACATCCAGTTTTCCTCTGGTTCTTTCATGCTTCCTCCCCCCCACTATCACAACCCTATTCTACCTTACAAATCTGGCTAGACCAGAGCATGTACATGGGTACAGATAAGAGCTGGAAACACAGGGAATTGAGGACAGATAAACCCCTCAGGACCAATATTGAGAGTAGTGATACCAGGAGGGCAAGGGGAATGTGGGGGGAGAAGGGGGGAACTGATCACAATGACCTACCTATAACAACCCCCCAGGGGGATGGACAACAGATAGGGGGTAAAGGGAGACACTGAACAATGCAAGACATGAAAAAATAATAATAATTTATAATTATTAAGGGTTCATGAGGGAGGGAGGGAGGGAGGGAGAGAAGGAGGGGAAAAAGGAGGAGTTGATACCAAGGGCTCAAGGAGTTATACCAAGCAAATGTTTTAAGAATAATGAGGGCAACAAATGTACAAATGTGCTTGACACAATAGATGGACGGATGGATTGTGATAAGAATTGCACGAGCCCCCGATAAAATTATTTATTTAAAAAAAAAAACCACGTGTGCCTTCCCGCAGGGACACAGACATGTGGTGTACCCCAACCATCCCTGTGGCCTTATGGGTCAGACACTTGCTGGACACAGGGTGACCTCTGACCACCCATCTGTAAACTCTCCCCCAAGGTGATAGGACCATAGGACTCGTGAGTTGAAGCAAGAGGGGCCTGTGTTCCCAGTGGCTGAAGGGTGGAAGCCACTCACGTATCCCTCGCCAGAGGGAGCCCTGGTGGTGCAGTGCTTACACCCTGGGCTGCTAACTTCAAGGTCGGGAGTTCAAACCACCAGCCTCTCTGAGGGATAAAGACGGGGCTTCTACTCCCATAGAGCTAGTCTTGGAAACTCACAAGGGCAGTTCTACCCTGTCCTATAGAGTTGCTATGAGTCCGCACGGATTTGAAGGTAGTACAGATCTCGCCACGGAGGACGGACAGACAGAACACAGACATGCAGGCAACTGAATCGGATTCAGCCACAGGGAAATGAAGTCCTGATACTGGAACACACTCCACGTGTCCACTTTGTGGACACGAGGCTGAGTCCCAGAGGCCAGAGCAGAAGCACGGACACTGTGTGACCGCTTGGGAGAAACACCCAGAGCAGGAGGAGCTATAGGGACCTGGCTTTCCCAGTGGGACACTACAGATGGACCTGCTATCCACAGGGTCACGGAAGTGGGAGAAGGACGGGCCTTTCTCTTCCTGCCAAGAATGACGGTCTCTGAAACCCGCCGGGCGGGTCCTGCGCTATCCTGTAGGGATGGGCTTCACAGCAGTGGCTTTATGTTTGGATGGAGATCAGGGTGGGGTGGTCTACCTGGCTGGGCTCTGGGGGTTGAGCACAGACTTCAAACACTGAGCCGGGAGCCTGACACACAGTAGGTGCTCAGGAAAAGGGGGTGGGAGCCTGACACACAGTAGGTGCTCAGGAAAAGGGGGCGAGGGGCTGTAGAATTACAAGCCTAAATGCAAGTGCCTGAGAGAAGGGGGAACAGCTGGAGGCTTGGGCTTGGGTCAGAGACAAAGAATTCAGGAGGGGGAGGGAGGGAGGAAGGACGGGACAGACAGCTGGCTCCAGGCAGCTGTGTGCAGGAGCCGGCTGCACCATTTAAATATTAGGAGAGATGTAAATATTTGAACCCCACCAGCCCAGTCAGGGCTGGGGCAGATTTCTGCCCTCTCCAGATCTCCCCCCAACCCCCCCACCCCCAGCTTCTCCAAGGTTCAGAGTGCAGGGGCAGCAGATGGTCAGGATAGGAACTTTGGCTCCACCCTCTGTATACCTTCCCCCAGGGGGGGGTGCCCAGCATGCCAAGAGTTTCTGGTGTTGCTTAGCATGACAGTAAGGTGGCCTTTCTGATGGGGACCAGACTGCAGCCGGCTCAGCACAGAGAACACATCTTGGGGCCTACTGCCCTCCACCCATCCCCACCATCATTAATTTCCACACCAAAGCCCCTCACCAGCTGCAATGAACCCCAGTGTGGCTTGCACCCACAGCCCTGCCCACCCCCAATGACACCCAGTAACTGTGTCAGGTGAGAGGTGCAGCGGCGACGTCTTCCACAGTACAAGAAGGCAGCCAGCGTACCCTGCCTGCAAACGCCCACCCAAACCTTTGAGTAGGGACCCTTCCACCAGGGAGCTCTCCTAGAGCTTTTCTGCCAAGGCTGAGCCTGGACTACAGCACTCCCAGAGCACCCATGGCCACAGAGACCATCTGATGGAAAAACCAGCCAAGGTGCCAACCATCCCCCTGCCGGGCACTCTTCCTGGCCAGCTGGGGCAAGTCGAGTGAACACCAAGGATGCTGCGCCCCCTCCCACCCCCGAGGTACACCCACCCCATCCATGTGCAGTCTGGGCAGCGATGGGGTAGAGCGGGGAGATTACAGCATTTCTTTTGGAATAGAGCGTCCCCCTCCCTCCCTCCCCCCCACCCCCACACACTCCCCAACCATCCAAAAGACCCTTTTGTGTCAACGCTGGATCAGGCCAGCCAGTGCATGCGCTCCGACAGGACCGGTGGACAGGACCAGTCTGGGGACAGGGCCACGCCGGGCCTGGCCTGCCCGCCCCTCCCAGGGAAGCAGTCACCCACATGGAAAGTAGGACACAGGTCCCGCTTAGAGGGGGCTTCCTGCAGCCAGGGAGGGGCCAGGGCCAGAAGGAGGCTTGCTAGGAGCAGAGCCTGGCCTCTCCCTGGCCCAGACAGCACCCCTCCAGCCCATCGCAGGCCCTGCCCCAGGGGACAGGCAGCACTAAGCCCAGGGCAAGGGTGCCATTAACAAGCTGCTCTGCAGAGCCCCCTCCTCCACCACTGGGGGCACCGGGGAGGGACAGGAAGCAAGCACAGAGCTGAAAACTGGCCAAGGATTGCGGTAGGGGGCTAGCCCAGCCTGCTGCACACTGGGTCTCTGGGCTCGGAGGGGACACCGGCCTGTCAAAAGGGAGACAGCTGCCCCCTGCTGAGGCCTGGATAGCCAGGCCAGCTGGTCCCTCCTTTAAATGCCCTCAGATCCACCTCTCTCCAAACCATCCTCTCTGAGAGGAGGGCTATATGGGTGGGGCAAGGGTGGCTGAGATGCAGTTAAGGACCTGACTCTCTGGATTCCTTAGCCAAAGCAAAAGAGGGCTTCCCCGGAGACTGGGGCCTCAGGGTCCTGGGACCAGCCTTCTCAGCCCCCCAGAATCCCTGGAGATCTGAATAGTGCATGGGGCAGGTGTGGGGCACTCTCAGTCCCTGCCCCAATCCTGGCTGCCCTTTCATCCTTTGCCCAGATTCCAGGTCCTGGCAGCATTTTAGAATCACACCAAGCGGACTTCCAGTGGGCGTTGGTCTGCCGGAATGGAGGATGTCCTGGACCCAGCCATGCCAGGCACCTGGGGAAAAGTTTGGGGTTGGGGGGCGGGGGGGAGTAGGGGGATCTAACTGAAGAGATGACAAATGCCTGGGCTTCTGAGAGAGACGGGGTTCTGGGGAGTCCTCACAAGTCAGCCTTGCACCCAATGCCTCCAAATTTGGGAAAAACCCAAGCAGTTTTGGAAAGGGAGTTGCTGTGGGACCACCCCCCTTGGTGGCTGATAGGAGGGTGCACAGGGAGGCGTGCCCACTGTGTTTGCGGGACTTGGAGAGGGGTGTGGCCAGGGAGGAATCCTCTAGGGCAGTGGTTCTCAACCTTCCTGACACCGCGACCCTTT
>NW_022111358.1:47425511-47431901 GCF_000313985.2 Echinops telfairi | reverse complement strand
TGAGGACATTTATCCGGCCCGCCAGGTGTTTTTGCCCCGTTTGGTTTTTTTACTTCAAAATAAGATATGTGCAGTGTGCATAGGAATTTGTTCATAGTTTTTTTTTTTTTTAAACTATAGCTCGGCCCTCCAACGGGTCTGAAGGACAGTCAACTGTCCCCCTGTTTAAAAAGTTTGAGGACCCCTGGTCCAGAGCATCGGGTAAGTATTAGACGGCTAAGGACAGGGCTGGCAGTTCAAACCCACCAATATCTGTGAGGGAGGAAATGGGGCTGTGGGAGCCCGTAAAGACTTACAGCCTCAAAAACCCTATAGAGCAGGGGTTCTCAACCTGTGGGTCACGACCCCTTGTGGGGCCGCCCAACCCATAACAGTAGCAAAATGACAGCAATGAAGGAGCAATGAAAATCATCTTCTGGTTGAGGGGGTCACCACAGCATGAGGGGGTCACCACAGCATGAGGAGCTGTATGAAAGGGTCACGGCATGAGGAAGGTTGAGAACCGCTGCTCTAGAGGGTTCACATGAGCTGGAACTGACTCCACGGCAGTGGGTCTGAGGCTTTCCTTTGTGGTATTCACCAAAAAGTTGGGTTCCAACACATGTCGTGGTGCCTCAGAAGAAAGGCCTGGTAGCTAAACAAGCGGCCATCTAGCTCAGAAGCAGCAAAGCCCACATGGAAGAAGCACACCAGCCTGTGTGACTACGAGGTGTCAAAAGGATCAGGTATCAGGCATCAGAGAACAAAAAATCATATCATTGTGAATGAGGGGGAGTGCAGAGTGGAGACCCAAAGCCCATCAGTAGGCAACTGGACATCCCCTTACTGAAGGGTCGCAGAGAGGAGACGAGCCAGTCAGGGTGCAGTGTAGCAACGATGAAACATACACCTTTCCTCTACTTAAAGGCTTCCTCCCCCCCCTCACTATCATGATCTCAATTCTACCTTACAAATCTGGCTAGACTAGAGGATGTACACGGGTACAGAGAGGAACTGGAAACACAGGGAATCCAGGGCGGATGACCCCTTTGGGACCAGTGGTGAGAGTGGCGATACCGGGAGGGTGGAGGGAAGGTGGGGTAGAGAGGGAGAACCGATTACAAGGATCTACATATCCTTCCTCCCTGGGGTATGGACAACAGAAAAGTGGGTGAAGGGAGACACCGGGCTGTGTAAGATATGACAAAATAATAATAATTTATAAATTATCAAGGGTTCATGAGGGAAGGGGGAGGAGAAAAATGAGGAGCTGATATTAAGGGCTCACGTAGAAAGCAAATGTTTTGAGAGTGATGAGGGCAATGAATGGACAAATGTGCTTGACACAATGGATGGATGATGGATTGTGATAGAGTTGTACGAGCCCCTGATACAATGATTTTAAAAAAAGAAGAAAGAAAGAAAGGCCTGGTGACCAGTTTTCAGAACGAAAGCCCAATGGGAAGTCTGTCCCATGGGCTGGCATCTCAGTCACCTCCATGGTGACTGGTTTGGGGTTTGTTTGGGGGAGGGGGTTTGGCCTCCATCAAGAGAAGACTGGTGCTGTCCCCCAGGACAACCCCCCGATGACACAGGTCGAGGGAGTGGCCACTGTTCAGTGGGCACCCTGCCAGCTGGACCTCCAGACACACTACCAACTCTTAAAACAGCAGAGTTTCCAAACACGGGGTCCTTGCCACCCAGCCCGGGCTGGGGGTGCAGCATCAGCTGGCACCAGAGGGAGCGGCACCCAGCCGGGCATCGCTGTCTCAGCTCTGGACCCTGAGGCTAGCTGGTCAGCTCATCCGGACACTCCACCATCCTGCCTTGCAGAAAGGCTGGGCAGCAGGCTCACAGCCCTCAACTCCCAGTCCTGTGCCCAGCCATGTCCATGTCCCCGTCAGCAGGTGTCCCTGGCAGGCAGAGCACTGGGTGCCAAGCTCAGGGGTAGGGAGTGTGCCCAGTAAGGGGAGTCAGCAGTTCACATGACCTCCACCTGCATTCTCAGCAAGGCAGGCATCCGACACTCAGACAGGGCCCAGCACAACAGACACCCCCTACCCCAGCCAGCTCGGCCAGGCCTCCCAGGCAGCTCCCCAGAACCTGCAGTCCCTCCCACGATGGGTCCCCACCCTTCCCAGCCTTCTTGGCTGCTGATGTCACGGGGGCCTTTCAACACCTTCCATTATTGAGGTCCATCCGTGGTAAATGTCCACACCTACCCGCCCTTCAAGGAAGCTTCAGCCTGCCTAACGTCCATCTGTTCTCCCCCCTACCCCCACCCCGCTGCACTGTAGTGATTGGCTTAGGTGTTGCTGTGACGTTGAAGCGACACCACCAGTATTTCAAATACCAGCAGGTCACTCAGGTGGGCAGTTTTCAGCAGAGCGTCCAGACTGAGGGGATAGGGGAAGAAAGGCCCAGAGATTGCCTTCCGGAGATCCTGCGGAGCACGGCAGAACTCGGTGCCATCAGGGCAGGAAGATGAGCCGCCTCCGCTGGAAGGCACCCGATGGCAGACTCAAAGCTGGCAAGGGCCGAGAGGATGGTGCCACGCTTTGCCACCTGGTACTGGGGCCAACTTTACGGCAGCTACCAACCTCCACCAGGACCGAGCCTCGACGGCCGCCCACCCCCCGGCTGATGGCCCAGGCTGTGATGCAGTCCGGGCAGCACCCCCTGGAGAGGCATCTACATTCCCACTTCACAGATGCACAGGCTGAGACTCAGGAGGGGAGAGACGTGCCCACCGGCAGGCGGCTTTGAAGCAACCAAGCGAGGCGGCCCTGTGGCCCAGGCCGCCCTTGGAAGCCTTCCTCCAACGGCCTCTGGGCTGCCCTGGACGCAAACTCTGTCCACTAGTCACTTCCAATGCCCTCTGGAGACCCATGCCCTCCAGAACGCCTGCCCAAGGGAGGCCAACTGCAAGGGCCAGGCTCCCCACTCCTTGGCCCAGTCGGAGGCCCAGCTGTCCCCCTGCCTCTGTTCAAGCGGCTAGACCTCAGATGCTCACACCAGGATGAAGGCCCTACCTGGCCTCATGCTCAGTCCCCCAGAACATCCCCAGTTCAAGGCCAGAGCAGCTCATGAGCAGCGAAATGGACACACTCCCTTCCCCGCTGCTGCGGACACCACACAACAGGCCAGTGTGGGCTGGAGGGGCCCTGGGTCTTGGCAGAGAAGCAGCATGAGAAACCCAGGAGGCCCGCCGCTTTAATTAGGGACCCATCACTAAGCAACAGGCCACTTCCTCCGGGGAGCCAGGGGGTTGCTGGGTAGCCAGCGCTAGTGCCTGTCCCAGAAGTGTCACTACCCAGACCAGGAGACCCTCTCAGGCCTTTTGACAACTTCCCCTGCCCCGAATCCTTTCAAGTCCCAGGCCCCTGGACAGGCTTGAGAACCCTCCCACAGGAACAAGGAGGCTTGGAGGAGGAGGATAGCAGCTCTGAGTCCCGGGCACCTGGGGCTCAGGGACATTAAGGACTGTGTGGACTCTCCCCACGCTAACCCCGGAGAAGTTTCCCAAGCCAACACCGCCTGGCAAGCTGGCTGACTGCTGATACACAGAGCGGCTCTTGACGTCCAAGGACCCGGCTTGTAACTGTGTTTGCGATAATGAATCTGGCCCAAGACTCCCACAGAACAAGACGTCCCTTGCCTGCTGAGGTTCCTCCGGGCCAGAGTGAGATAGAGCAGAGGGTCACCCCCGGCCCATGAACAGGCCCCAGAGAAGGGGGAGGAGCCTTGGACAGTGAACCAGCAACACAGACCATCTCCTCCCCAGCATCCCCAGGGACACTGCAGTCCTCGGCCCTGTGACCCAGGACCCACCAGGCCCAGTCACAATGGGTGGGGGACGCGGTCCTACAGTGCACTCCTCAGTCTCCATGGGGGTGGGGGTGGGGACAGGGCAGTATAAAGAGATGGAAAAAGAAGGGTACCCCAAGAGAAGGGTACTCCCCATGTGGGGGCAGACACATGGGGTGGGGGAGTACGAGCAGGATTTGAACTCAGGGCACCTACTTCTGTGGAGACACACACACACAGTAACTCCCTGCTCTACCCCGAGTACCTGCCTGCCCCAGGTAGCTGCCTGCATGCCCCAGACACTGCCCCACACCTTGAACCTCCCTGCGGGTCACTTGCAGAAGCCTAGAGTAGACATTTGCTCTCACTGAAGCCCCAGAGAGGTCAGTTGGTTCAGGGGTATCTCAGAACCCACAGGAGAAGGCAATGTTGTGTCCCCATCCGGGGAGCTGCCAAGGCCATCAAGGCTGGATCTCTTCAGAGGAGACACAAGGCCACCCGGCAGGGGCCCCTCAACGCCTCCCCTGCAGGGGCTCACTGCGCTCCATCCTCTCTCCTGGTGGTGCAATTAGCCTATTATGACCCCGCCTTCCCATCTGGGCAAGCTAGCTCCTCTGCAGGTACCAGCCCCCATCGGCCTGGTTCATTCCGAGCACCCCCACCCCCACCCCCACCCCAGGCCCCCTGCCACCACTCCCCCAGCTGGAAAGCAGGCCTTCTGTCTCCTACAACCACTCCTTCCCCAATCTTGCGGCCTGTGCAGTGACCGCTCTCACCCAGAGTTCTCAGCACCCACCCTCCTCCGATGGCCTGAGCCAATGGCTGTCCTGGGGACTACAAGGTCCTGGGGACCAGCCACCTTCCTGTCCCCCAAGTCAACGGTGAAGAGAGGCCTAACACATTCAGTCATGCACCCCCACACTTACACACAGGCATGCACATGCACACTAACGCACATATGCACACACACAAGTGGACACTCATACGTACGTCTGTGCCCATGCACAGGCCCACACTCATGCACAGGTGGGCCTAAGATGCTTGCATGCACACACCAACTGGACCCTTCAAGGATAGACTAAGCTTGTCAGAGTTTGCATGCCCCCCCCCACATTGATCCATACAGTGACCCCACCCCCAGCATCAATTTCGCCCCTGCCTTCCAGAAAGTGGCCAGCTGTTCCCCCAAGGCCAGCCTCAAGGCAGTCATTGTCCGTGGTAAATTAGAAGGTCACAAAACTATCTTGTCACACACATCAAAAATACTCCCCTACTCCCCAGGCACCCAGAGGGGGCTCCCTCCAGACAGGCAGTGCAAGCAAGCTGGGATGTCAAGGCACACATCCCCCTTCCACCGAAATTCCGCCCATAGGCGTCTGGATCAGGCATTCTGGAGCAGACACCCCGCCCCTCCTGGAAGTGTTGATAGTACTTCCCTGAAGGGGGCAGCGGTCCCCACGCCCCCACCCCACCCCCGCTGCGCCGGCTAGCAAACCCCATCCCTCTTCACTCAGGGACACAAATTTAGGGGCGACCCTCACATGTCAAGATGATCTGGGCTCCACATCATCCCAACTTTCCAGACCCAGAATCCCCCTTGTTCTGGGCAGCGTGCAGGGACGGTCCACAGGGAGTGGTTTCGTGCTGTGCCCCTGCGACAGCTCCACTGACTACACTCCTCTTCAGCACCCCCACCACCACCACCACCAGGCCACAATCTGGAAGGCTCTGATCCCCGCCCCCAGGCGTCCCGGCGGATGGGGCGGACCAAGGAGGGCCGAGTGTGCGCTGGCTGGGCGCGGGCACCCAGAGGCTAGTCCAGGTCCTGGTCTTGGTTGTTGGGGGTCGCAGGACTAGGGTTGGTCACCTCCCGGCCTGGCGTGGCGTGGCCCCCTCTTTACGCGGTCTCTGCGGGAGCCCAGTCCTGCAGATGGGGATCCCTGGGGCTGCACACAGAGGCAGGCCCGCCCCTCCGCGATCGATCGCGGGCGGCCCCATAAGTGTAGGAAACTATTGTGTGAGCTTTCCTTCCGACTGCAGTATTTACTCCCCGGGACGCCGGCGCGAGCGCAAGGCCACGGGCAGTCACGAGGACACAAGAAAACATACGAGGCCCAGGGACGGGAAGTGGATCCACACCCACACCCGGAGGGCGAAGTCCCCCTCGTCCCCCCACGCGGTGGAAACCCAGAAGGGGGAGGGGGCACAGTGCTTCCCGGCCGCAGGCCCCTTCCTCCCGCCAGACGGCTCCAGAGTCGGAGGGGGGTGTCCACGGGGCCCCTCGAAAGGGTCCTGGTGCTCTCCGCGGGGCCGCAGCGTCCGCGGTGCCCACTTAGTGGCCCATCTGCCACCGGATTCAATTCAGCCCAAAACTGCGTGGGGGAGGGGAGGACGGCCACTGAGCTGGACGCGCCTGGCCACTTGGCCAGGTGGGCCACGGACCCCCTCGGCCGCCGAAGCGCAAGGGAGAGAGGGCGCTCAGCTCCGATGGGGGTGCCCCAGAGAGGTTCCGCGGCTGCCTGCGCGCCTCCCCGAGGTCGCCGCTACCGGGCGAACACAAACAAGCAGGACAGACGGAAACCGGCGGCAGCGCGGAGCCGGAGG
>NW_022111358.1:47415595-47424777 GCF_000313985.2 Echinops telfairi | reverse complement strand
GGGAAGAGCGGCCTCCCCTTCCCCGGGCGCTGGGGGTCCTTTGGCGGGACGCTCACTTAAGGCAGCAAACAAAGTTCGGAACCACCCTTCCCGCCGCTGAGCGCCTGGCAAGGATTAAGCGTGCGCCCCCGCTGATCCACGAAACCAGAGCCCTCCCACCATCCCCGCCCAAATCCCGTCCTCCCTGTGCGCCCCTGCAGTCCCCACCCTGGGGTAGGCACTGGGCAGGATGGACCACCAGTCATCACAGCTAGGAACAGATGCCTCCCCAGTAAGGGGCTTGGGAGGGCAGAGCAGTGGAGCCCTATCTTCCTAGGGGGTAGGAGAAGAAGGTTGCATTTCACATGGCTGGGAGGAAATCAACAGCCAATGGGGGCAGAGCAGGAGGACAGGGGTGCTTAGGTCCCAGGCTGGGCCGCCTCTCCAGGCCCTGGGTCTCTAACTCCCCAATCACTCTACAACACAGCTTAAACCCCAGGGTCCCTGGGAACAAAGAGCAGACCAGCACCTGAAGAACACCAGGCCTGGATTCAGCCCCAGGCTGGGATTCAGCCCTGCTCTTCAGCCACACCTCACCTGGCCGGCTGGCCCAGGCCTTAGGATTGTCCCTGAGCTCCTTAGAAGCAGCAGCCAGAGGTAACCCTGGAGAGCCTGATCACACAGGTCTGGTGACGTAGCAAATTCCAGGCTCATTGCCATCCACTTGGCTCCGACTCATGATGTTGTTAACGGCCAGGACCAGTTAGGTGCTAATCAAGTCCTCTCTGGACCATAGCGACCCCGTGCACGACAGAAGGAACCACTGCCCAGTCCTGCGCCATCCACACCATTGCTCCTGTGCTTGAGCCCACTGCTGCAGCCACCGTGTCAGGCCATCTCGTGGAGGGCCTACCTCTTTGTCACGGACCCTCTACTTTACCAAGCACGTGTCCTTCGGTGGTCTCCTCTGGCCGCACTTCTTCCAAGACATGGGTCAGTCCACGGCGCTTTCATCTTCGCCAGCACCACAATCCAGACCCATGGATTCTCCTTCGGCCTTCAGTCGTCAATGTCCAGCGTCACATGCAATCGCTTGGGTGAGGTGACCCTTTGTGCTCAAAGTAACCTTGTTTTTCCACATCTAAAGAGGTCTTGAGTGATCTTATAAGACAGGGTAGAACTGCCCCTGTGGCTTTCTGAGACTGTAAATCTTTACTGGAGTAGAAAGCCTCTACTTTTTTTCCCCTCGGGGTTCAACCTGCTGACCTGGTGGTTAGCAAGCCACGAGGAAAAAAAACTGGGTTTTTTTCAAGCACCCTTCCCCCGAGGTGAAACAAAGGCAGGTGGTCCCTGTACCTGGGCTTGCTCCCACTTGTCTGTCTCTCTCCCAGACAACCGCCTCGTAACTTTAGGCCCCGGGCTCTGCCGTGACCACAGGAACCCTGGAGAAGCCACAGCTGGAATGAACAAGCCAAGAGCCCTGGTGATGCAGGGGTTAAGCACTTAGCACCTTCCCCAAAAGACAGATGAGGCTGTCTGCTTCCCAGAGATTACAGCCTTCAGAGGACAGGGGGTAACATGAGAAGAAGAAAAAAAAGACAGAAGGGGAAAAAATTTTTTTTACAGCCCTGGTGACATAGTGGTTACATGTTGGGCTGCTAACCTTGAGGTCAGCAGTTCAAAACCACCAGCCACTCCTTGGGAGACAGATGAGGCTTTTGTTCTCCAGTGAAGGGTTACAGTCTCAGAAACTCACGGGGCAGTTCTCCCCTGCCCCCTGGGGCACCGTGAGTCAGAATTGACTCGATGGCAACATGTTTGCGGGGTGTTTTGGAAACCCTTGGGGGTGGGGGCAGTTGGACTCTGTTCTGCAGGTTCCCTGTCAGTCAGAATCAACTCTGCAGCTCCGAATTTGGTCTGGTTTAGGTGATGTGCTAATGAAGAAGCCCTGGTGGCTCAGTCGTTAAAGCCCTACACTGCTACCCCTAAGGCTGTAGGTTCGACCCCACCGGCCGCTCCATGGGGGAAAGATGTGGCAGTCTGCTTCCATAGATGGACCCACTGCCACCAAGCCCACCCTGACTCAGAACCAACCGGCGGAGGCCTTTCAAGGCTGTGCATCCCTGCAGCAGTGGACGGCCTCTTCTCTCCTCCGAGGAGAGGCGGATGGCCTTGAACTACCTATCCTTGCTGGGATCTGTCCAATGCCCCCACCAGGGCAGCCTCAGAAATCCTGTTGCATAGTTCTGCTCGATCCAATACGTCACGATGAGTCAGAATGTACAAAACAGGTCATAACACTCCCCTCTGCTCCCCGTTACCAGCCAGTGCCAGGCAGGTGGCCCCCTTGTTAGCTGAAAGTGAAGAAGATCTGAAGCCCCCACTAATAGTCACCGCAACATAAAAAAAAATGCGCACAGCTGGACTGATAGGCAGCATCCTGATAAATGCACGAACCAACAAAGCTCACTGCCCCTGAGCCCATCTGACGCACAGCGTCCCTTGAGGACCAGGTACCACTGTCCCCGTGAGCCTCAAAGGCTGTAACTCTTTTGGGGAGTAGAAAGCCTCCTCTTTCTCCCTTGGAGCCGGCTGGTGGTTTCTAACTGCTGACCCTGTGGTTAGCAGCCTGATGCTTAACCACTTACACCGAGAGGGCTCACAGCATCATGATAGGGGGGCTGTCAAGGATGTCGGTTTATTGGAACCCACTATTAACAGTAATGGAGCAACCGCCAAGAAATCAAACGATATATTGCATTGGACAAATCTGCTGCAAAAAAACCACTTTGAAGTGTTAAAAAAAAAAGTTGCTTTGAGGATTAAGGTGCCCCTGATCCACACCCTGGTATTTTCAATGGCATGTGAAAGTCGGATCGTAAATAAGGAAGCCTGGAACCGAATAGGAGCATTTGAATGATGGTGTCGGCGAAGAATACGGAAGAATACGGAAAGGACCGTGGACCTCCAGAAGAACACACAAATCTGTCTTGGAGGAAGTACAGCCAGAGGCTCCTTTGAGGCAGGGTGGTGAGACCTGTTAGTTTTCTGTAGGAACTAGTCCCTGGGGAGGATGTCCTGCTTGCTAAAGTCGAGGGTCAGAGAAAAAGGGGGTGGCCTCCAATGAGAAGGACGGACACAGTGGCTGCTAGGATGGGTCCAAACACAGCCGTGATTATGAGGGTGGCGCAGGACCGGGCAGTGTTTCATTCGGACAGAGCGACGAATCAGAACCGATGCCAGGACACCAAGCAACAGCGGCCCTCCCGCCCATGGACACCTCCGCAATCCTGGAATGTGACATGTGAGTGTCCAGAGCTCATCTGGGCTTGGGAGTGTCACTGCCAAGCCCTCCCGCCCTTCAGGTCCCTAAGTCCCTCTGAGAGGTCCCAACGGTGGGTGTGGGTGTGGCCAAGACCTCCCCAAGGTGGGGGAACCAGCAGCGGGGAGGCCGGGGCTCCGGTGGAGAGTGTAGTGGGTCTGGTGGGTGATTTTAAGTCGCGGAGTCCGAGCCCATCCGTTATAAGACAAGCAGCCCCTCCCTTTCTCATACTTGGGATAGTTTGAACTATTTTCAACCAAGGGAGTTTGTGCACAGGGGACCAGGAAACCACAGCCATGGCGGGCACGCACACGCCCTCCACAGCTTCCCAAGAAGGAGCCAGGAGCAGTGCCCAGGGGCTTCTTTCAGGGTGTTGGCCTCTGGGCTTGCTGGGCCATCTGTCCACCCAGTCTTCAGGGGTTTGGGGGTGGTCCTACACCATGCAGCCCCCAGAGGACCCCAGGCCCTCCAGGAGGCTTCCAGCCAGGTCTCCAGCCTTATTCTGGAGATTTTTATCAAAAGCACCTGCTACATGTGGGCACACCCCTGCAATTGTTCTCCTGGGGAGATGGCGGAGAGTCCCACCCGATTACGCAAGGTCACCTTATCGCACAAGCTTCAGCCGAGCTCCCGTTGGCTCTCAGGCCCAGGCTGTTTCCTCAGGGCCACCAGCCTTGCCAAAAGGCTCTCCTCTGGGAGCCCCGGGGACAATGGCAAGGAGGGAGCCAACCTCCTATGCCAGACAGGGCCCCCTGGGCTTCAAAGGTCATCCAGTCCATGCCCCTGCCTGTGGCCCTGCTCCCCTGTAGCCAACAGGTAGATGGTGCCAGGCTGCAGTCCTGCAGGTAAGGAGGTTCCCCCAGAAACCCAGCTCAGAGCTTGGCCTCGCTCCCAGCCAGGAAGTTCACCCTTGAGTCTAACCAACTGCCCTAATGCCTGTACCCCATGCATTGCCTCCTCCTCTTCTCTGTCCTCAGAGGAGACGAGAAACAGCTGGGAACCACCCTGCAAGTCATAATTACCTTCTCCCAGCTCCAGGACAGTCCCGTTGTCCCCTGGCCTGCCCTCCCAGCTCCGGTCATCCGGCCCCAGCCCTCTAATCATCCTGTCCCTTTGATCGCTGCCGATGGCTGTGCCTATCTGGGGGGCCCAGGCTCTTTATAAGGTTCTGATCAGTAGGAGGGGCAGGAGCCCCCAGCCTCCCTTCCTAGGGCCCAAGCCACAGGGGCCAGGGCCTGGGCAGGTGGTGCTGGCAGGCGCAAGCCATCTAATGAGCAGCAGCGTCAGGGCGGAGAAGCCTTCTCTTCATCTGTGTTTTGTCAACCAAGAAAACAGCCAGCCCATAATGATGGGTTTTTCCCAGGCCACAAGACATCATGACTGGGTCTAGGACGGCCACGGCCAGAGGGGATGGTGTGGGGCGAGGAACACCACGGGGGCTGTCAACTCCCAGGTCTACCTTGAGGGGGCTGTGGGGTGAGGGGCAGAGCCCTCTCCATAGGGCTGTCCTCCCAGAACCTCCCCATGTGGCCTTACCTGTCAGAAGGGTTTCTGCAGGTGAGCACAGAGTCCCCGAGGGTGCAAAGGGTTAACAGCATGGCAGTTAACTGTGGTAGGTGGTTTAAGTCCACCCAGAGGAACCTCAGAAGAAAGACCTGGTGATCTACTTCTGAAAATTCAGCCCTTGAAAGCCCAGTAGAGCCCAGTTCTGCTCTGATCCACCTGGAGTTGTCAGGCGTCGGAGTTGGACGGAGGGTGCTGGTGGTGCTGTGCAGGTGTGACTGGGGGAAGGACCGAGGGGTATGGGCCAGGGGTGCTGTGCAGGTGTGATGGGGAGAGGATCAAGGGGTCTGGGCCAGGGGTGCTGTGCAGGTGTGATGGGGAGAGGATCAAGGGGTCTGGGCCAGGGGTGCTGTGCAGGCGTGATGGGGGGAAGGCCGGGAGGATCTGATCACCCTGGGTTAGTTGGGTAGCCCGAAGCTAATGGTGAGTGTCCCTCTAAGAAGCAGGAAAGGCGGAGGACATGGGTGAGGAGGGGGTATGAAGACGGAAGAGAGAGTGGAGTGATGCCGCTACTCTCCAGGGACCACCAGGAGCGTCCACACCTGGTCCAACAAGGGCGGCCCCTCCGGGGAGCCTTCCGGGGGAGTGTGAGAGCCCACAGCCTTGGTGTGGATGCTGGGCCTGCACAGAGAGCACGTGTCTGCTGCTTCCAGCCGCCGGTCTGCCACCAAGGACCACAGTCTCAGGAAAGCAATCCTGCCCACAGTTCCCACAGCAACTGTCCCTTTAAGTCAACACTTCCCAACGTGGGCAATTCTACCCCTGGGGGAGCACTGGAACGATCCAGGGGGGGTGCAAACACCAAAAACCAAACTCACTGCCAGCAAGTCAGTTCTGATCCAAAGTGACCCAGTTCACAGAACAGAGCAGAACTGCTCCTGCAGATCAATGAGCCTGTCAGTCTTTACGGGAGCAGACCGCCTCGTCTTTCTCCCTCAGTGCAGCTGGTGGACTTGAACCGCCGGCCTCCTGGTTGGCAGCTCTATTTGGAACCCACTGCACTACGACACTTTATCCTGGATGAGAGGCTGGGGCACACGTGTGTTCCATTGCCAGGGTGCGGTGAGGTACTGATTTCTTTTTCCCTTCTGAAAAGGGGGTGGTAAGCCAAATAAGTTGGGGGACCTCTGCTTCAAGTGAACATTTCTTCTCCCTAAGTGGTCTAAGGCAGTGGTTCTCAACCTTCCTAATGCTGCTACCCTTTAATGCAGTGCCTCATGTGGTGGTGACCCCCCCACCCATAAAATTATCTTCCTTGTTACTTCATAACTCTAATTTTGCTACTGTTATGAACTGGGGGGGATGCCTGTCAAAGGGTCGTTCGACCCTCAAAGGGGGTCGCGACCCACAGGTTAAGAACTGCTGCTCTAAGCACCCCCACACTGCCTGAGGAGGTGAGTGAGGGGCAGAGGCTGGCAGCCAGTTTTCCGAGAGAAGCCAGGTGACTGGCAGGCCTAGGTCAGGGCCCTTCTGGAAAAGGGAAGGTTGAAGCTCGGTGGCCTGCGGCTCCCCAGACGTGGGAAAAGAGGAAGTGGTGGGTGGAAGCAGCTGCTGGGCTGGCCACCGAGGACATGGCCGGCCTCCAAGCCCAGCCAGGTAGGTAGTGGTGGGGGAGGGGGAGAGGGCAGGGACACAGCAGGCAGTGGCTCTTAGCCAGCAGCACTGGAGCCTTCAAACAGCGAGTGCCATGGGGGTCTCCGGTGTACAGGGCCGAGCTGGGCTCCGAGGGGTTTCAACAGCGGCGACCTTTTGGAAACACATAACCAGGCTTCTCTTCCGAGGCACCTCCGGATGGGTCCACCCAACCAACCAGCCAGGGACTCCTAGCCTGTGGGCAGGGTGCCCCACAGACACAGCTCCTCAGAGGAGGGCAGAGGGCGCACGGTCTCACTTTGCAAGGGTCCAGTTCCAGAGCCTTGCTTCCATGGGCTGGTGGACTGCCTGCTGCCACTCAAGCTCCCGAAGGCCACCATGGCTCTGCCACCCACCTCATTGATCGAGCCCGATGCCCAGCCTCCCGCTGCATGCTCAGACCAGCATCCATCTCTCATGATGTTTCAGCCTTCAAGGTAACAGCTGAGCTGTCTGCAGCAGGCACCCCTAACCCGGAGGAAGCCACCGCCTTCCCAGAGTGCGACGCTGGCATCTGAGAACCAGCGCTCATGGGGGTAAGGAGCTGAGGGGCAGCACGCATGCCCATTCCTGCGGCATAAACCCCTCCACCTTGGCCAATTTCTAGCAACCTTGAAGGTGGGGCTGAAAGGAGCTCTGGGTAACTGCCAACCTACAAGCCTCGACCTTCCACGAGCCAGGATTCACAGCAGGCTCAGGGATGGTCGTAAACGGCAGGCGAAGGCTCGGGAAGTGACGAGCTTTGCGTATTCTTGGTGATTTTTCCAAAGAAGCCCTGGTGGCCCAGTGGCTACTGCCCATCCAGAAGCACTGGTTTGCTCCTCGGGAGACAGACGAGGCTGTCTGCTCCCGTAAAGAGTGACAGTCCCGGGAGTTGTAGGGATCCGTTCTCCTCTGTCCTGTAAAGTCACTATAGGATTCCGCAGCAATGAGTGTGGCCATCGAGTCGGTTCCGACCCATAGCACCCAATGGACAGCAGAAGGGAACACTGCCCGATCCTGCACCGTCCTCACAAGTATTCTTCTGTTTGAGCCCACGGGTGCAGCCACGTGTCTGTCCATCTTCTTGAGGTTGAGGGTCTTCGATGTCAGTCCATCTTGTTGGGGGACTTCCTCTTGCTCGCTGCCCCTCCACTTTACCAGGCATGATGTCCTTCCCCGGGGACTGGTCTCTCCTGACCACATGTCCACAGTCCGTGAGCTGAAGATGAAGTCTTGCTAGCCTGGCCTCGAAGGGGCATTCTGGCTTACATTCCTTGGAGTTTACACAATTTACCTTTTGATCGCAGCTGGGCTCAACAACCGGCTCCTAGCCCCGCTACAGAATTAGCAGTGGGCTCACCTTGCAAAGGGGTCCTCCCCTGTGTCTGTGCCCGCCTGCTTCTGCTCGGGTGCTCCCTCCTCGCAGGACTCGCGTGAGGTTTTAAACGTCAGATCGGATTATGCCGCCACCTGCTTAAGCCCCTCCCCGGCTTGGTTCATGCCTGGGGTGTCTGCTGTCCACACACCCTGCTGCCACAGGACATTTGCACTGGCCGCTGCCTCGACAGCTCCCCCTGCTGGCTCCCTCCTGCTGTTGCCAGCTGCTTTGCGGCCGACTCCTGGAGGGCCAGGATACAGCAGAAGCACCGTGACCCATGGCAGGTTGTGAATGGAACCGCTGCCACCCAAGGGGCTTTCCACTGGCCGGTTTGTGGAGCAGATCACCAGGCCTTTCTTCCTAGTGTGCCCGCCTCAGCCTGGAAGCTCTGCTGAAACCTGTTCGGCATCACAGAGCCTCCATAGGGCGAACCAAGCCGCCAAGGGCTGGCAGGCGATGGCTGCGTGCCTGGGATTCAAACCCAGGTCTCCCAGACCGAGGTGAGGAGTCTGGCACAGAGCCACACTGTCTGTAACGTGGGGCTGACACATGAGCACGGCTATGCCTGGCTCATGCAGATCCTAAGGCCTCCCCGTTAGCCCATAGCTTGCTTGTCTCCTGGCCCACCACAGGGGCTCCATGATTTCCTGTTCCGGCCTGTTCCTGACCAAGTTCCAGTATCCCTCCAGGAGAGCCGTCACCCAGTGCCGTTACCAAGGTGGGTGTCACCCGCCGCGGTAACTCATACTGTCACCTGCTCATGGGTCTCCTCCCAAAGGGCAGCATACAGGCTCCTTACGATCAATTTTAATCATAGACTAATGTGTGACCACACAGTCAGAAATGGCTGAAATGTAGTGTGTGTTCGTGTCATGAATACTAAGGAGAGCTAAGAAAGACCTGAGAAGAATCGGTGCCTTTGAATTAAGGTGCTGGCCAAGGACACCGACAGTATCATAGCTGCCTTACAACTCTGTCTTGGAGCAAGTACCTCCTTAGAAACGAGGAGGGTGAGACTTGGTCTCACGTGCTTTGGAGGTGTGGTCAGGAGAGACCAGTCCCTGGAGAAGGACGCCGGCTTGGGAAAGTGGCGGGCGGCAAAAAAGGAGGTAGGCCCGCGATGAGACGGACGGACCCTGTGGTACAACCATGGGCTCAGACACAACAGCGATTCGGAGGCTGGTGCAGGACTGGGTGGTGTTTCGTCTCGGGCTTAAGGACACTGTGAGTCAGGCCCGGCTTGCAGACACCTAACAACAACCGTGTTGAGCGCTAACAACAAAGTTGTTTGTGAGATCTTTCTACAACGAATGACACTCTTAGCTG
>NW_022111358.1:47410394-47414909 GCF_000313985.2 Echinops telfairi | reverse complement strand
GAGGAGCTGATACCAAGGGCTCAAGTAGGAAGAAAATGTTTTGAGAATGATGATGGCAACAACAAATGTGCTTGACACAATGGATGCATGTATGGATTATGATAAGAGTTGTATGAGCCCCCAATACAATGTTTAAAAAGAAAAAATCCAGTCACTGCTATTGGAAGGTTCAGAAAGTGAATTTGCAGGTAGAGCTTTAGCCTCGCAGGTGCAATGATCCAGGCCCGCCAGGCTTTCGGGGAACATTCTGGCTGCATGCTATAGGAGCCACGGGGATGGCTTTCTAAACAAGACGACATTTCCGCTAAAACAAGGCACCGAAGTTCCACATCATTTCAGTGTCACCCCCACCCCAGTTATCACCTGGTGCAGCCCAGCAGTCCTCTAAGCACATGACACAGGGGTCCCTCAGACCAGCACTCAGCCTGCCCCAGGCCCTGGGTCTCTCTCAGCCCCCAGGAAGGCCCTGCCTGAGCCTGAGCCACATGTCCCTGGTCCCCCTCCCTCCTTATCACATGGCCATCAGCTGCAACCATGCTCAGGCCATCGAGCGTTTTTCCCCAAAACACACTTACAGCTGGCGAGTGGACAGTGGCTCACGGTGGACAGTGGCTCACGGTGCCCCCTCCCCACCGTATGTGCCCAGTGGGGCTGCTTTCACAAGCAAGCCGCCAGGCCTTTATTCCACAGTGCCTCTGGGTGGGTTTGAACCACCAAGCTCTGGGTTAAGAGTCGAGCACTGAACCATGTTCTAGGCCACATCTCCCGGGATGCCTTTCGGTGGGCACGGCTGACATTTCCCGAGCATGCGGGCTACAGATGCAGATCCCACCTGCTGCTGGCCACCCACCTGCTAACTGTACGGCTTCGCTAACTGTACGGCTTCGCTTCTGAGCGGAAGACACCGTTTTCAGAGCGCACGAAGCATCTGTTCCCTCTACTCCTCCATTGTCACCCCGCTGCTCCCCACCCTTAACGGCCTGCATCCCCAGCCTTTATTTCTGGGGCAGCAGCTCTTTTCATCAAAGGACTCCCCTGTGGAGCTCACGAGCTCACGGACTCACAGGGGGAGATCTTCCAGCCTCCCAGGTTTGCTGCTGGGGCCATCCAGGCCCCAGGCCCCCCTTGGGCTGAGCCCCCCACCCCAAGCACCCACCTGCTTCACTTATCATTTCAACGGACCTGCCAGTCCCCAGTGGGGATTGGGGTGTCGCCCTGTGGGGGAGGGCTGGGCAGCCAGCCGAGCCCCGCCATGGCTTCCCTGCATTTCTGCCGAGTGGTGGGCTGGCAAAACCGGACACCCGGAGGGCCCACCTGGTCCGGTGAGTTCCAGCAGACGCAACTCACAGCTTCTTCTGGATGACCCTGGTTACACATCCCACATGGGTGCTCCTTTGTGGCACCCAGATGGGGCCCCGGGTGGCCTCGAGTCTAGCCCCGACCCCGACTCACGGGCCCCTGGTGATGGAGCAGAAGTGCCCCGTAGCGACTCCTAGCTGCTGTCCTTGCTGGACGATGGCCAGCTCTTTCTCGTGAGAAGCTTCTGGTGGATTGGAACTGCAGACCTGCGGGTGAGCAGCAGAGCGCTTAAGCACTGCGCCACCAGGGCCTCTTCCCCAACCTCCAAAAGCCACTGAAGGTGGTGGGTGCAGGGATGGAGTGTGTGTGTGTGTGTGTGTGTGTGTGTGTGTGTGTGTGAAACTCCTGACCCCCATTCTGCCCGTGCTACATGAAGTCACACAAGTGGCCTCTCAGGAGTGGCCAGCCTGGTACCGACCCATCCTCAGGTGACTCAGATGCACAGCTTGCTAATGTCCCCGGCTGCGCCAGCCATGGGCTCCTCACCCAGAGCAGCCAGGAGCTTCCCTACGCCAGATGCCCAGCAGGGACAGGTTGTCCTCAAGAGCCTGAGGCTCTGCCGGAGCCCTGCCCCACCCCCCACTCCCTGCCCTCGGGCCAGCCCCCTGCCCAAAGACTGCAGGCAGCATGCCACCGCTGCGGTGTGGGACAAGGGCTGAGTCACCAGCCTGCCCCAGTTCCACGTCAGCGGACTAGCGGGCCATGCAGAGGGAAGGCACACTCGGGCTTCTGTGGCCATGCTTATTTTAAAGTGGTCACAGCGTCCTGAGAGCCCTCGTCGCCAGGCAGCGCCCTCCCATCTGCCCGCTGCCAACTCCCAGTGCCCCGCCCACCGCCCAGAGGGAAAGTGGGCTGGGGCTCAGAGTGGTGCCAGCCATCCGGAGAGGGGAGGCAGTTCTCGGGAGAATGGAAACCAGCAGGAAGGGCTGGGAAGTCCCCTCCGGCCCCCACATCCCAGACCCAGAAACCCACCACCCATAGTCTCTCTTCCAGCTCCCTGTTCTGGGGCCGAACACCACACACTGGGACACCTTCACTGACAGTAAGTTCAGTACCTCTTCTTCAGCCTCTGGCCAACTTTGGCTGTTTAGGGACAGAGATAGAGATAGAGAGATAGTATTAATCAGCCTGACTGCAGCTCTCACCCATGAAGGATGACCACACCCCCTACACCCCCCCCCTCCAGACCCGTTTCCAGCTCAGAGAAGCAGGGAGACCATGCAGAGACTCAAACCCTTGGCAGCTCTCTCTGGCACCCTGGAGTCCGGACCGCCAGCCCCCTAGGACCGTGAGAAAGGGACAGGGCGTCCCACGAACCACAGGGGAGACGGGGCCCGAGGAGGAACGGCCGAGTAAAACAGCCCTAGTGGGGTCCTGGGCAGGTGGGAAATCTGGGCCTCGGGAGAGAACAGACGGGTTTGGCGCCTGGGGGAGAGCATGGTGCTGTCCCCCTCCTGGCCCAAGCACATGCCCCACCATCCAGCAGCCTGGGCCCGCAGAGCCAGGGACTTTCCGCAAGTGTGAAGCTGAGGCAATGGAGGGACATGTCCTGGGGTGCAAGCTAGGCGGGGAGGCAGGTCCTGGGGGCTCTGCTCCCCACCAAAGCTGATGGCCTCATGACTCCTGGGGTTCTAGGATTTCCCCAGTGGTGTCTCCAGGGTCCAGAGTGGCCTCTATCTGTGTCCTCACTAGGTCACAATGACTTAATGGAGAAGCCAGCATGACCTTCCCATGGCTTTCTGCACTGGCCCTTGGCCTCCCCCCTCCTCTGCTCCTCCCTCCCCCTCACTTCCACCGCCTGGCTCTGGGGGTGGAGGAGGAGGAGGAGGGAGACCCACTCGTTTGGACTCAGCAGAGGAAACCAGCCTCCACCCGAGGATGAGTGCGGAGACCCGGAAGCCTGGACTCTCCACACCGCCCACCACCCCTCCACTGCCCCATCCCGTCCACTATGAACCTGGAGATGGCTCCTCACCCCCTTGCTGCCCCTCGCTCTGCAGGGAGCCCAGGTCAGAGCGGCCACTTGCAGCAGCGCCTGTGGTGGGTGCTCCCTATGGGAGCTGCAGGAAGGGCAGGGCGTGCTGGCTGCCCCCCTGCTTCTTCCCCTCCCCCCCCAAGTCTGGAGCTACTTCTTTCTCTGTATAATGACCCCTCCTGCACCCGCCCCGAGTGCTGCTGGCAGGCAGCTGGCAGCCACACCAGCCTAAATGGGCCATTTGTCCCTTGTGTGAAGTGACCTCGGGGACTTCTTGGCTTTGCTATTAACGAGCCCCAGGCTGGAGCTCCCCCCACCCCATGTGAGTCGCCCGCCCTCCTGGCCCACTGTGACCAGCCAAGGGCATAACCAGGGCTTTGCCAGCTCTCGGGGAGTTGGGGGGCGCAGGAGGGGGGTTGGATGGGCAGAGAGACACTGAAAGGCAGGGCTCCAGCCCAGTTCAGGTCCCAGGCCTGCCACCCCTGTCCCTTGAGTGTCTCCATGTGGAGACCCGGCTGCTCCCTGGTTTCTGGGGCCCGGGGTCCCCTCCTCCACTCACTGGAGGGCACAGTGTTAGGGCACTGGGGCTCAGAGGGTAGTCAGTATGGGAATGGGGTCAAGACCAGGCCTGGGTCTTTGAGGGCCACTGGCAGCCTCGCTCGCTCTGAGCACTGACTCCCTGGGCCGTGCAGACTGGAGGTTGGAGGTTTGAGTCCATCCAGGCGCAGCTCAGAGGACAGGCCTGGCCACCTAGCTCTGAGAACTCAGCCCCTGAGCACCCTGGGCTGCCCAACTCGCCTCCCGTCACTGGACGGCCCTGCCCTCCCTTGGCTCTGGGCTTCAGGGAGGTGGGAAGCGGGAAGCTGCTGCTGGCCCATCTCCAGGGGGGCCCTTGGTTTCTCCCAACTGGACCTCAAGCTTTTTGGAGGGGGCTGTTTTCCAACATACACAGGGCCTGTTCCTTGGCTGCTTCCAGCCCCTCAGGCCTCTCCCTGGGCTTCTCCTGCCCCTGTTCACACCCACCTGCTGTCATGGGGCCAGAGAGGTGTCCCACCTCCTCTGTGCCTGTCACACCTCTGTGTTCTGTTCCTTCCCCCTTCCTCCTCAGCCTGCCTCATCTGGGTGCTGCTGCAGGTGTTAGCTCACACATCCAAGAGGGGTGAAGGGACACGCCCAGGTGG
>NW_022111358.1:47408400-47410169 GCF_000313985.2 Echinops telfairi | reverse complement strand
GCAGGGGGAGAACAGTGTCCTCTTTGCAGGGACTCAGAAAGCCAAAGACTCCTGCTTCCTGTAGGAGGAGGAAGCAGTCCCCAGCTTGACCACGTCTCAGCTCAGCCGAGTCCCCACCTTGTCGTACCCCCCCTCCCCCGGCCCTACCATCCACTCCACTGGGAGAGAACAGCCTTACCTGCAGGAGCAGGGCCAGACACTGAATGGGGCCAGTCTGCCCTGGTCACTGGGTGCTATCTCGTGGCCACGACAGGCCTGGCCCCACCCACTCAGCCCAGGGATCATAGCAGGTGGGCAGAGCTGGCAGAATCGAGGTAGTGGGGAGGGGGGCATGCTTCAGATTCACAACCTGCTAGGGCAGCTGTACCTCCCCCCACCCCACCCCCATCCCCGCCCCCCTAGTTTTGAGCATTGTATTATGGTTCGGGCGAACATTGACAGAGCACACTCGTTTCCCATCCAGCCTTTAGGCATCTTTGGTGGCACAGTGGTTACCTGTCGGGCTGCTAACCACAAGGCCAGCAGTTCGAAACCACCAGCCGCTCCATGGGAGAAAGATGAGGCTTTCTACTTCCGTAAAGAGTTACAGTCTCGGAAACCCACAGGGGCAGTTCTACCCTGTCCTATAGGGTCCCGGGAGTTGGCATCAATGCAAGCTTGGTTAAGGGTCTATATTCAGTTCTGGTGACTTTGAAAGCAATGCCTTTGAGGTCACATTATGCCCCACTTCCTTCCTGGGGACCCATTTCTGGCCTCTTCCTCCCCCCTTCTCCTTAAAGCAACAAGGAGGACATTACTGTGCGGGACATGGGGCTCTGACAGCTGCAGCCCACCCACCCTGAAAGACCCGGGAGGGAGGACCATCCACCCTGCACATGGGGCTGCAGCCTCTGGGTCTCGCTGGCCCATCCCGCCCATGTGGGCTCAGACTTGGTCCTGCCTCAGATGCCGAGCCGGCCCTCCTGCCCCCAGCTCCCACAGCAGCCTGCCCAGCCACCAGCCAACTGCTCCAGTGAGCTCACAACCACTCTGAGTCCTACACAAGGCCACCACTGAATGTGCCAACTGCCTCCTCACCAGGATTGCCTACCCTTTCTCACCAACATTCTGCTCAGCCCCAGCCCGCCAGCTGGCCCAGAAGACCAGGCAGGGGCCACCCACTCTCCGCCAACTCCCAGAAGAGAGCGAGTGAGCAGAGGAGAAGGCCGTGAGGAGAACAGGGCTTGCACGCAGCCGCCGTAGTGACCACCAGGATTGGCTCAGCTGCACTCAGCAAGACCAGGAAGAAAGTCCTGGGGGCCTACTTCCAAAAACTCAGCCAAGGGAACCTCTGTGGATCCCAAGGGTCTGAGCCGGAACCCATCCTGGGGCTGGCTCGGGGCCAGCCATTGTGTCCTTCCATTGTGGGCAGGGCTGCCCTGAGGCTGACTGGTGGGGTGGGAGAGACAATGACAACATGGTCTTGGTTCAGAAAGGCCTCTGCCTGGCAGCTGGCTGGCCCTGAGCAGCAAGGAGAGGGTTTAAGGGCTGGCCTCCCCTCAGGGGAAGGAGCCCTCGTGGTGCAGTGGTTATGTGTTCAGCTGCTAACCTCAAGGTCAGCAGTTCGAAACCACCAGCTGCTCCAAGGGTGAAGGACAGGGCTTTCTTACTCCCATCAAGAATGAGTCTCAGAAACCCACGGGGGCAGTTCCGCCCTGCCCTATAGGGTCGCTACGAGTCGGCATCGACTCGAGGCCAGTGCGTTTGGTTTGGGTTTTCTTTGAGGGATG
>NW_022111358.1:47405689-47407801 GCF_000313985.2 Echinops telfairi | reverse complement strand
AGCCACTTGGGCCAGAGCCACAGCCACCAGCTCTCCGTCACATAGGGAGAAGCCTGCTCATTTGACATTTTTACTGAGCAACTAAATTGAAATCGGGACCCCTGGGCTAAGGGGCAGCGGGCAAAGGGTTGCGCTGCTACCAGAAGGGGTGGGACAAAGAGGAGGCTTGCTACTCCCGTCGAAATGGACAGTCTTGAAAACCCACAGGGGCACTTTCCCCCCGGCCCGCAAGGGCCCCGGGGGGTGGCAAAAAAAAAAACGCAAGGAAGGAAAGTGAACGCCAACCAAAAGGGCCGGGAAAAAAAAGCCCAGCCAACCGAAAAGGAAGCCAAGGGGCCTAAGGGGCCGCCTCCCCGAAGGGGAACCGGTTCGATTCCTGCTCCAGGCACTTCGCATGCTGCTACCAGTCGCCTGTCCATGGAGGATGCTGACCGCGCTCTGGCACGGCCTTCAAGCTACGATGGACTAGAAAGAGAGGCTGGAAATCCCTTTAGAAAGTCAGCTCACCATGGTCTGATGCTGGGGTAGGACGACGGGGCAGCGTTTGTTCCCTTGGGGGGGGTGGGTGCGGAGGCAGGGGGACACATGAGTCAGGGGGCTCACAGGAACAGCACCAGGAGCTGGGGGCCCCTGAGAGAGCCAGCTCATGGAAAAACACCCTGGCCCTTTCCTGTGCCCGCTCTCCTGGGCCAGCCTGGGCCCTGGAAGTCGCATGGCCCTGGACGTAAGTCTGAGTGCAGGGGCCCTGGCAGGCTGCCCATGCCTGAGTCTCCGCCCTCGTAAAGCAGCAGTGACCTGGAGGCTGGGTCACGAGGCCTGAGCAGCTCTCACGTCCTCAATGACACACTGGTAGCGGGAACTGGCCCCTAGGTTCCTGCCCAGCCCAGTGCTCCAGCCACAGGGCATCCAGGCCACCAGGAGGGGCAGGGAGGGGCAGCAGGGGCTGACCCCTCAGCTGCTTCCCCTGAGAGACCTCCAGTTCATGTCCTGTCCTCCCTGGGCAGCTGCGGGTGCCTCCGCCCACGCTGACCCGGCAGCTTAGGCCGGGGGTTGAAAAAATGGGAGTGAGGGGAAGGGGGCCTGACCAGGGGGCGGGGCTGCAGGAAGGGCTGGTGCCTGGGCCTGGCAGAGCCAAGTGGGACACAGCTCACCAGGCCCAGCTGGGAGAACCACTTCACACCAAGACTCCAAGTGCCTGAGTGTGAGTGTGCAAACATGCTTGCACATGTGCGTATGTCTGGGTGCACACGTATGCGTGAATAGTGTGCATGCATGTACATGTATTCATACCAGTATGTGTGCCAGTGTGCCTGTGTTCAAGTGTACATGTAAGTGGGTGGCCGCGTGTGTGGACACATAAATGTGTGAGTACACTAAGTTCGACTGTGTACACATGTACAGATTAGTGTGTGGCTATGTGTGCATGTGCACATGTGAGTGTGTGTGTGAGTGGGCAACTCCACGTGTGATTGTATGTGAGTGAGCGTGTGCACATGAGTGGGTGAGTATGTGATTGAAAGTGCGTGCCAGTGTATGTGTGGAGATACATGTGTACAAGGGTACCTGTGAGTGGGTGGATGGGTGGATGTGAGTGTGTGTGTATGTGCATGAATGTGTGTGTGTGTGTGTGTGTGTGTGTGTGTAAGCACATGGGTCTTCAAAAGGTTCATAGAAAAGTTGGATTTAAAAGGGAGGCCTCAACTAAGTCCGCACGGAAGAAGCACACCCACTGGTGTGATCCAAGGAGTGTAAGTGGTCTAAGCCACATCCAGAGGAGGAAACGGTGTCAGAGCTTACACTGTGGACACCGGGTTTGCAGAAGGAACCCCAAATCCTTGTCGTGTCCACACACAGACTAAGCCTCCGGTGACACCCCCCTCTGACCCTAGCGGAGGGGTGTGGATAGCCGCGTTGTCAGACAGAGAGCATGGTAAAGCCCATTGTGGCAGTTAGGTTAGCATGTGTTATCTCACCACTGGATCTCCCTTTTGACTCATTTAAAAGTTATTTCAGTTAAAAGGAAAAACAAAGTGAAGGGGAAATGCATGTGGATGGAGCCTCTGGTGACCCCCTGACCACAGCCTCGCTGTCCTGCAGGTGCATTGGGAAGCG
>NW_022111358.1:47402616-47404850 GCF_000313985.2 Echinops telfairi | reverse complement strand
AGTGCTTCCAGGGGCGGAGAGGACACCATTCTGGCCAGGGCTCACCAGCAGCTTTGAGGGGCTGTGTGCTGGAGTGTGGAGAGAAAGGGACAGAGGTGGCAGAATGGCGTGTCTGGTGTCCGGCAGATCAGCCTACACACGCCCTCCAGGACAAGCCCCGTTGTCATGCACGGAGCTTCGGCCCCAGCCCACGCCCAGCCCGCCCCTTCCCAGTGGGTTTGGCACATACCCTTCTCCAGAGGAAATGAGTCAGGCTGGGGGCAGAGGCCGGGTCAGTGCAAGCAGCACAGGGGTTTAAGAGGAGGAAATGAAATGGGCGGGGTGGGGGGAGAGGACACAGAGAGGATGCTGGGAGGACAGTTTCCCACCTAGAAGCTGGCGGAGGGGCCGTGCTGTGTCCGGCATGGACTCCGAGCTCCGAGGTCCAAGCTCGGCCTGTGAAGCTGGGGTCCTCTGAGGTGAGCCAGGAAGGGCCTTCCTCTGCTGTGCAGCCCATGCATGTGTGCACTTGTGTACTGTGTGCATGCATCGGCACACTCATATACACACCGTGCATGTGTGCCGTGCATGTGTAGGTATGTGTGGGCATATACTCTTGCATGTGTGTGTATATGCACAAAATGCATGTGTGCACCTAGAGCTATAGATGCTCATGCACACACGTGTACGTGTGGTCATGTGTCCATTCTTGCCTGGGTGTGTGTGCGTATGCACACACACATCTCTCACTAGCCATTTCCTATCTCCCTGACTGGTGAGGCATTTCTGGGATGCTCTCCGCCCTACCGCAGGGTACACGTGCAAGGGCACGCACATACGTGCACACACAAACACAGCCCCACAGCAGCACGTGGAGTCAGGGTGAGCAGGCACGAGTTATACCTGGGTCTGGCAGGAAGCTGGACTCCGTCCGGGGAATCAGCAGGCCACACCTTTGGCCCGCACCCTGTTTTTGTGTCTGCTCACTTTTGGGGACAGAGTTGGGAATGGGGTGGGAGCTGGCGTACAGAGGCAGGGGCCCTGAAGGTGGCCCTGGACACGCTCTTCTCAAACTCTGATGGGCTCAAGGGACACCTTGTATCCGGGCTTCTCTGAGGCGGTGTTGTCACACAGCACAGGGGGCTCTGGCCAGGGGAAGACTGGCCTCAGGGAGGGCCCCTGGGAGCTGGGCCAAGAGATGAGGTTGGATAGCAGAGGACCTCGGCCGTCCTGCAGCAGCCCATTGTAGCCCAGGGCTCCTGTGCCCCCAGGACACCTGGCCTGTCTCCAAGAGCCGAGGTAGCACATGCTGCTACCATGGTGCCTCCAACTTGACTGGCCAGCAGTTAGGGTCTGGCTGCTGACCTGAAGGCTGACTGGGCAGAACTACCAGAAGGCTCCGGAGAAGGCCTGGCAAACACCTTCTTTAAAGATTACAAGCCACTGCCCATGCCAACCCTACAGAGCCCGTGCCTACCCTACAGAGCCCATGCCAACCCTAAGGAGGCCTCAGCGTTACTGAGCAGAACTGCTCTGCAGGCCTTTCTTGGCTGCAATCTTATGGCATAGGGGTCACAGGTTGGGCTGCTAACTGCAAGGTCAGCAGTTCAAAACCACCAACCACTCCACAGGAGAAAAACGAGGCTTTCTACTTCCATAAACAGTTACAGTCTTGGAAACCCACTGAAGCAGTTCTACCTGGTCCTGTGGGTTCACTATGAGTGGAAGTCGACTGGAGGGCAGCGGGTTCCTTTTGGGGGTGTTTTTTGAGAATGGTAACAGAAGCCAATTATCAGACCTTTCTCCCACGGAGCTTCCAGGTGGGCCCAAACCCAACCTCCAGGTGAGCAGCCAGTGCAAACCCTCCGTGCCTCCCAGGAACCTTCCAGAGAGATGGAGCCGAGAGCTCCCCCTTGGCCCCAAGCCCCAGAGCCAGGTGAGGTCCAGCGTTCCAGGGGAACTTGCTCCTTTGAAAGCGAACACCGGAAAGCTGCCAGGCCATTCTGCCCTGTCCTACAGAGCCACTGTGTGTCAGGATCCACTCCATGGAGGCGCCATGACATTTGATTCCAAGACGGAGCCAGTGCCTGACATAAAGGAGGGGATTCCATCGGGATACCCCTGCAGACGCAACAGGAAGACGCAGAATCAGAGAGAGAGAAGCAGCCGCCCAGCCCTCTGAGCAGGCCTCGCTCCCTCCCACCTGACTGCCCAGCAAGTCCCCCGGGAAGGCACCGTGTGACCGGACCTCTTTT
>NW_022111358.1:47390874-47401854 GCF_000313985.2 Echinops telfairi | reverse complement strand
TGTACTTTTTATCCACCATAGAGGGAGGTGGTGTGATGGAGCAGCTGTGGGCACCGAAGGGCACTGCCATCGGGCGAGTCTGACTCACAGCGACACTGTCGGACACAGTGGAACTGCCCCGAGGGTGGCTGTACAGAAGGCCTCACCCCTGGAGCCTGGGGCGGGGGATGAACCGCTGACCTTGCAGTTAGCAGCCCAGCCTGTATCCCAGAGGCCACCAGGGCACCTTCCTCCCGAGCATCAGAGGTCCAGAATTGCCCAGGCTCAGGCGACTGAGTGTCACTTGTCCCTTTCAGAAGCTCAAAAAAATAATCCCAAGGTCACTGGCATGGAGTCAACACCGACTCACATTTGCCCTGCGGGACAAGGGAGACCCACCCAGGGCGTCCCTGAGAATCCTTCTGGGAGTTGAAACCCTCACCTTTTTCCTGCAGAGCGGCCGCTGACTTCAAACTCCTGACCTTTCAGTTAATAGCCCCACACATAACCACTAGGCCACTAAGCTCAGGGGCCAGAAAACTCGTGTGCCAAGGGCATGGGCTTCATTCCTTCCTCGTGGTCCCCCCACCACAAGACGCTAAATACGAGGCTGCTTGCATGCAATTGGCCTTCCACAGTATGTTTCTAGGCAATTAGTGATGGAGACCCAAGGCCACTCCTTCCATCTAATGATCCCTTAGCACCAAGAAGACAAAGATCCTGACGCCTGGATCGAAAAGCCACAACGCGACCAAGGGAGGAGGAGAGACAGGCCGTCACGGATTCCGTTTGGCTCGGGTCCACAATCACCGCTCAAGGAAGCAGCAGTCCAGAGATCAGGCGACGAACTGCGCTGGGTTAATCTGCTGCAAAAGGCCTCGCTGAAGGAAGGATGTCACCTGCAGGGCTAAGGTGGCCCTGCACCTAGCCGTGCTGTTTTCAACGGCTCGTGTGCGCGCAGCAACTGGATCGCGAGTAAGGAAGAACCCAACGGCCAGCCGGCTTTGAGGGACGGTGTTGGCAGAGAACTCTGAATGCAGGCGGTCTTCAAAAGGGTCGTGGGTGAAAATGAGGCGAACCGATAAGGGGAATGGCCCCCCATACCATGGACCTCCAGGAGAAGTAATCAGGGGGCCATCGAGACGTCAGCTCACGTACCTTGGACACGTTATCAGGAGGGGCCAGTCCGGGAGTAGAACCTCATGCTTGGTAAATTGCACGAAGGAAACACAAGCCAAGTCACTGCCGTCGAGTTGAACCTGGCTCCTGGTGACAAAGTCGCACTGCCCCTGCAGGTTACCAAGGCTGTCAGTCTCCACAGGGCCGGAAAGCCTCACCTTTCCCCTGCCGAGCAGCTGTGGGATTCAAACGCTGGCCCTGCCGCTCGCAGGCCAGCCTGGACCACCAGGTCAGTGACAAAGAACAAGCCCCTCCACAGATGGCGCGGCACAGGGGCTGCAACACGGGCTCAAACCCGCCCCGAGTGTGAAGCTGGGGCAGGGCTGGCGATGCTCATGCCCTGCAGAGGGTACTTAGGAAGCGAGCTGACTCAACAGCTGCTTCCTTCATTTGCTATTTATATCTTCCTCACGGTCTCTTTACCTTTTCTCGGTCATTCGCCCCCATGATGGTCAACAGCATGTGTCCTCTTGGGTAGCCTGTGGCTCTCCCGGGTATGACAGACACTGAACTACACGAGCTTGCATAATGTAGTCCCTTCCCATGATGTCATCCGTGCTGATCAGCCAATCAGCTGGAAGGGGGTGTGGCCTTCCTCCTGCAAAGCTCAGCTTGTCTCTGGCTCTGTCTCTCAATCCTGCACTCATCTACTCAGCTGACTTCCTGTTCCTGGGACATCAAGCCGGCAGAGCGCTCCCGCCAACTGCTGATCCAAGGAGTTGGGACTAACTGGGCCTCATAAGAATAAAGAGTCTTGGTGGCACTGTGGATTGCTCGTTGGGTTGTTAACTGCGGGGTCAGCTGTTTGAAACCACCAGCCACTCCTCGGGAGAAAGATGAGGCTTTCTACTCCCATAAAATGCTGCAGTCTCGGGAACCCACGGGGGCAGTTCTACCCTGTCCCATACAGTCGCTACACTTCAGAACCAACTCAGTCGCACAGTGAGTTTAGGGGTTTTGAGGCCCCATGATTACAGGAGACATTTCCTCGAAGTAAATGTCTCCATATACATATTTACCAACACATTTCACTGGTTTTCTCCTCTACAGAACTCTGGCTAAGACAAACACCTTTTGGCCCTGGATGCGTCTTCCTCTGGCCCCTTGGCGGTCCCAATTTCTGTTTCCTGGTGGGGTCTGACTCATAGGAGGAAGCTCTCACGACAAGGGCCGAGATCCGTGAAACGGAGGCCAGACAGAAAGGAAGTCAGAAGCAGGTGCTTTAGAAAGATGTACGTGCCGCCGCCGATACGTGGCTTGTTCGAGCCGCGAGAGTGAGAGGGAATGCAGAGGCAGGGCAGCGAGAGCATAAATGGGCAGGATTGGGAGCCAAGAACCACCCAGCCATCCCTCAGGTGTTGCAATGATCACCAGGGGGCACAGTGAACAGTGATAGACCACGTGATTCAACCATTTCCCTGACGTGAACCAGTCCCTTCAAGAGACAACGTTCCAAACGTGACACAAAGGGAAGTGAACAAAACAAAAACAAACCAGAAGCCAACAACCCCGAAGGGCCTTTTCTGTAGCCAAGCACTTGTACTTGCTGTTGTTTTTTTAAATCCCCTAACACCCCAGGTCCAATGGTTCCTAGATGAATTCAGCCAAATGTCTCAGAGAGAGCTTAGCAGCAATCTTGGGCAAACTTTTACTTAAAAAAAAGAAAGAAGAAGAAAAGGAGGTGGGAATCTCTCCAGGTTCATTTTTTGAGGCCAAAATCATCTTAACACCCAAACCTGACAAAGACACTATGGGAAGGTAAGGAGAGAGGGGAAAAGAAGGAAGGAGGGGCAGGGAGGGACTCCCTTTCCATGAGATTCTTAGGAATGCGAATGGACCCCCAGTGGCGGGTGGCGGCTGCCTGGGCCTCAGGGTGGCACGAGGGACTGGCTGATAGAAGAAGGGCATGATCTCCCTGAGCGTGGTGACATCTTGTAAAGGGTGACACAGGTCAAAGCTTATCCGCTTGCACACCTGAAATGAACCTAGTTCATTGTATATAAATTACATTTCACTGCACTGATCAAGAATCATTCCATTGACTATAACACCAAGAATAAAAAAAATTAAATACTTAGGGGGAAATGTAACAAGAGATGCGTAAGACCTCCACACTTAGGGATGTTGGCGTCTTCAGTAGAGCGTGGTTTCTTAAAATAAGCAGCTATCGAAGCGAGGGGTCAGCTCAGTCCACACAGAAGAAGCACACATGCCGGTGTGATCCAAGGATTATAAATGATAAAATCCAAGGCTAGAGGAGGGAATTGTATCCGAGCTTACATTCTGAGCACCCAGTTTGCAGGCGGCTATGGATGACAGTGAAAGCCCAAAACCCATTTGCAGACACCCCACAGGAATTAAGCTTCCATTGAATTCCCTCAGACCATTGGGCAGGGATGAAAATGGATTTGTCCTCAGACAAATTATATGGGAAAGTAAATTAATGCAAATATAGTTAGGTCAAAATTTAAGATCTTATCACACCCCCACCTCTTTGGACCCCTTTTAAATTTGTGATAGCTTTTATTATTTTCTGCTTTGTTTAGGATTGAGGGTTTTTCTATGTTTTATTCTGTTATTATTCTTGTAGGGGGCTTTGTATCATTTTCTTTCTATGAAATCCAGGATGTGTAAATAAATATACAGAGACCTTAACTAGATCAGCAGTTTCTTAGAAATATGGTAGGGGCGGTTAGGGGGAAAAAAGGAGCTAATACTAATGAGTAAAGAAAATGAAGAAGATTCGCTGTGACGGTGATTATACAACTCTGTTTAATAATTCAAACAATCGACGTGTATGGCGCATGATTTATATGGCAACAAAATGGTTTTTAAATTTTCTAAGGCAAAAAAATTAAAATAAAAAAGAGAGAGGCTGGGGCTGTCAAGGTAGATGAGTTGCCTGAAACAGAAAAATCTCAGAAAGAGGCTTGCATTCAACGGCGAGCTGACTTCAGCAAACGCCCCACAACCTAACAGGGGAGAGAACCATCTTTTCAACAAATAGAGCTGGAACCGCTGCTCACTGGAGTTTTCAGAAATGAGCTGTGGGCCCCACCTCACACTGTACCCAGCACCAAGCCCAAGATCGTTTTTTGACCCACACATAAATGCCACCGCTGTACACCTTCTAGGAAGACCATGTTGAAAAAAGCGTGTAACTTATAAAGGTCACAAAGAAAGAATTCATTGCCCTTAGTGTGTGTGTGTGTGTGTGTGTGTGTGTGTGTGTGTGTGTGTGTAGGGGGGGAGATGTTAAATTAGACATCATCTAAATTAAAGTTACAAACTTTTGTTCATCAAGAGACTCCATTATAAAAATGAATTGGCAAGTCACTTAGGAGATCAAACGTTGAAAGGACACATATAGGTGATGAAGGACCGGTGTCTAGAAAAAAAAACCAACTTGTGGCTCAATAGGAAACTTAGGAAAGTCACATCTTACAATGGGCAAAGTTTTCTAAAACATTCCCCAGGGAGAACAGATGAAGCCAGGGAGAACTTGAACATGTGTTCGGTAGTCATCAGGCAAGGCAAATTGAAACCACAGAAATACCATCCCACACCTACTGGAGTGACTAAAGTTACAAAGATAGACAGCACCAAATGTTGGCAAGGAACTCGGAGCAACCGGAACGCTGACACATTGCCGGTGGGCGTGTAAAACGGTGCCACCACCTTGAGGGAAGAATTTGGCAGCTTCAGAAACAGCTCAGCGATATCTATATCATATGCCTTCCCAGCATTCAACTAGAGGCATTTACCCAAGAGAAGTGAAACAAGGTGACCACAAAAGGGCTTGTGTAAGAACATTCATCAAAGCCTTCCAGGGAAGGTCCACAGGCCATCGACAGCAGGACTTACAAACCACCACGTCATCGTCTCGTGTAAGGATGCCACTCAGCAAAAACAGAACCCGAAAGAAGGGGACCAAACCACGGACACTTGCAATAGCGGGAACAGATCGAAGACGGTGCTATGCCGCGAAGGAAGTCTTACACAAAAGAGCGCATATTATCTGATGAAATGTTTAGGAAGTTCTCGAATTGGCAGGCTTCATCTACGGTGGGGGCGTGCGGGGGTGGAACTGGCATTGTGGTTGCTTTTCAGGAAGAGGGCGAGAGAGTGACGGGTGTGAGGGATTGAATTGTGCCAGTGTCAAGTCGGCGAGGCCAGGAGCCCCGGGACTCTGTACTGATGCTCCATTCTGTCACCAACCGGACTCATCTTCTATGATGTGCTCTGATGTGTCCCGATGCTTTGTTTTGTGACCTGGTGCGATTAGTCCATGTGTTCTAAATCCCACCGGCTGGTTGGAAAGAGACAGCAGTAGAGGCCGTTGTGTTCATGAGGCAGGATGTGAGCTACAGGATTAGCTGAGCTCTTAAGTCTATTTCTTTTGAGGCATAAAAGAGATTAAACAAGCCAGCAGAGAAAAAGGGGGCCTACCACCACCAAGAAAGACGGGCTGGAATCGAAGCTTGTCCTTGGTCCCTACCTGAGAGCCTCCTGCACCCAGCAGAAGACTGACGGCCAGACACGCGGAGACCTCCAAGGAACGCTGGACCCATAAAGGTTGAAAGTAGACAAGGACCTTCCCCCAGAGCCAACAGAGAGAGTCTTCCTCTAGAGTTAGTGGCCTGAATTCAGACTCCTGGCCGCCCACCCGGTGCGAGGAGAATACATCCCGACCTATCAAAGCCGCCTCCTGGCGGCATTTCTGTAACAGCAGCGCTAGAGGACTGAGGTCACCCGCAAAGAGCAGGAGGAACTTTGTGGGCTGATGGCGACGTTCTAGGTCCTGGGGTTCAGGGTCAGGGGGTCTGCTTTTGGCAGAACGCAGAGAACAACAGAGAGAAGGCTGCACGTCTGAGTCTCCCTCGGTGGACAGCAGGAGTCGTGTGATCCGGCACGTATGACAACGTGGAGACTCTAGGGGGTGCGCTCTACAAAGTACTCACCGTCTCGGTAGGTTTAAAGTTCTTTCTAATATCAAGTGGGGCAGGTTAAGAGACTGAGGCACAGGAGTGTAAAGAGAAAGGAAGGAGGGAAACAGGGAGGGTAGCCGACCCCTTTCCATCCTCTGACCCTTGGAGTTGAGACCTGGAAGCACCCAGCCCTACTCTCCTCACCCAGTCTAGGACCTGGAATGTTGGCGCCAAGTCCCAGACTCCCTCTCCAGTGCCCTCCACAGCAGGCTGAAAGAGGGGCCCCTCCCTTCACTGCAAGTCCATTCTGGCCACCTGCCACGACAGCCCCACCCCTGCCCGCAGCTTGCAGCCACTGTAAATGGGAATCCCCCCAAGGGCAGTCCCACACTGGTCCTTTCCCACAATTAAATGGAAATAAAGGCCCCTGGGCCTGGGTCTCTTGAAAGCCTACACCGCCACCTCCTGGACAAAAGGCTCCCTGCAGCCAAGTTCCTCTTCCCCAAACTTCTAGATTGCCCAGGCTAGTGACCCTTCTTCACCTGTATGGGAGTGCTGGTGGCGTAGTGGTTACACATTGGGTTGCTAACTACAAGGTCAGCAGTTCAAAACCACCAGCCGCTCCATGGGAGGAGGATGAGGCTTTCCATTCCTATGGAGAGTTACAGCCTCAGAAACACACAGGGCAGTTCTACCCTGCCCTCTAGGTAGGCTGGGTCAGAACTGACTCAATGGCCGTGAGGGCTTTAGTCTTTGCAGGAACAGACAGCCTCAATCCACTGCCCTTGAGTCCACCCCAACCACAGAGACGCTGTCTGGCTGGAAACCTGTAGGCTCGAATTACTGACTTTTGTTTAGTCAAAGCCTCATCTTTCCCTAATGAGCGGCTGGTGAGTTTGAACCGCCAACCTTTCGAGTAGCAGCCCAATGTTTAACCCACCACACGCCCAGGACTCTCCTCCCAAGATGGTGCTAACCCGGAAGGCGCTGGGCTATTAACTGACCGGCTGGGTCCACCCGAGTTGCCTCAGAAGAAAAGCCAGCTTCCTCCAAAACTCCGTCCAAAAACAGCCACTGAAACCCCTACAGAGCAAAGGTCTGTCTGCACCGGTGGGGCACCCAGAGATGGAGTCGACTTGACAACTGGTTTTGGGGGGTTCAAGGCAGTTTTGCAGCAGCCCCGGCCCCCGGCCCCTCCCCAGGCTTCCCTAGCATCCCAACTCTGGGGAGAAACTCAGGGTTCGGGGAGATCAGGAGAAGCTGCACTCACAAGGGACAGGAGCTAAGCCCACCACAGGGAGTGGGTGAGCAGACACCCTCCGACAGGTGGTGTGGGTGCCTGTGGCAGCTCTTCCCTGGTAGCTGCTCCATCTGGGCCATCAGCTCTGGACTCAGGCTGCCTTGACCTTGCACGAAGGGCCCTCGATCCAAGGCCACATCTTGGGCAGGGAAGGGCAGGGCTGGCTGCCACATTAGTGTGTGTGCCCAGCCCCTTCCACGACTCCGCCCTACTCAGCAATCAGAGGGCCTCCAGGGACTGGCCACCTGCCAGCATCTACAGGGCCCTCAGCTCCCACCATGCCCTTCCTTCCTCCCTCCCAGCGGCCCCCGTCATAAACCCAGAACTCCACTGCCATGGCCTGGAGTTCATCCCGGCCACTGCGACCCTGAAGGGCGGAGTGAGATATGCCTGTGAGTCTGGAGGTTTGAACCACGGGCTTTTGGTTAGCAGCTCAGGCGTTAGCCAGGGCACCACCGGGGCTGCCGGCTCCTGTTGTGGCCAGAGTGCGATCAAAGCTCTCAGGGCCTCCAAGGCCCCAGTCTCATCATGTCGTTTCATGCAGCCACCCTCTCTGGCAGCGCAGAACTGCTCCTGAGGGTTTCCAAGACTGGATCTTTACAGGAGCCGGCGGTCTCCTTCCTCACGCCCCGACCCTGTGCAAGCGCAGAGTACGGGCGGCCGCAGGGGAACAGATGCATCTGAAAGATGGTTTTGGCGAAGGAGACTGAAAGTCCTACTGACTGCCAGAACAAATAAGCCCGTCCTGGAAGACGTACAGCCGGAATGCTACTTAGAAGTAAAGGTGGCCAGACTTGGTCTTCCGTACTTTGGACATGTGGTCAGGAGAGACCGGTGTCCGGAGATGGACATCATGCGAACAAGAGGAAGGTCCTCAAGGAGCAGGATGGACAGGGTGGCTGCAAGCAGGGGCTCTAACTTCACGATGATGAGGGTGATGCAGGACCAGGCGGGGCTTCCTTCTGTTGTGCATGGGTGGCGACAGCGCCTGACAACAAACATATCCCCTTCCTCGGTCCCCTAGTCTGAAAGCATCTCCTAGCGGGTTCACCCATACACTGCCTGATGCCCAGTTCAGACAGAGTCCAGGGCCCAGGTGAGTAGCCACGCTCCGCCGAGTTGTGGGTCAGGAACCTGGGGCTGTGTGGCTCCCGGGACACACACCCGGTGACCCCAAGACCTGGTGACCCCATGGGTGTCAGGATGGGACCGGGCTCCGGGCGATTCTCCAGGGCTGGGTTTGGGGAAGCAGCTCACCAGGCCTTTCTTCCTCAGTGCCTCTGGGTGGACCCAACCCACCACCTTTTGGTTCTCTGCTGAGGGAGGACCTTCACTGTTCCCACCACCCAAGGCCAGCCTGCAAGTCACAGGAGCTCAATGAAAATGTGCCCCTTCAGCATCCGACACAGGCACTCCAAAGTTGGGAACACAGACAGAGACCACGCTGGGTGGGGAAAGGCTGCTGAAAGGGAGTCGTCAGGCCACGCGTGTGGCTCTGGGCAGCTGCGCCCCGCGCCCGCCCCCCCCCCCCCTGCTGGCCCGGCCAGATCAGCGAGGTCAGCAGTAGCGGCCGGGAGCTCTTGGGGCAGTTTGTTCTCTAACACCCAAGGGTGTGTTGCTTTGCACAAGGCCAGTGTCCTCCGCTGTACAACAAAGAAAAGGATGGAGGGTGGGGGCAGAGAGGGTGGTGGTCAGGTGATGTAGAGCCACAGGCCAAGGGCAACATGTAAAGTCCAGCTGATGTCCAACCACCCGCATGGCTGGGTATCCAGAGACTGGGGTGTGGCCAGGGCTCTGAAACCGCCCCCCCCCCCCAAACTTGGCCGGCTTGTCAACAGACCAATCTCCGACGCTTGCTCTAGCTTCCACGCCCCTCTCCCTGCCCCCTCCCCACACTGAGCTCAGAGCCAGGGGCTCAGGACTGAAGTTTGTCCCTCCCGTCCCCCAAAAGATCGCTTACCACCCCAGCCCCGCGTACCTGTGAGCTCAACCTTATTGAAAAAGAAAATCATAGGGGCGGATCCACGGAGAAGAAGACCATGTGCTGTGAGGATCGGACACGCTCCTCAATAGGATTGATCTACCGGATTATATGACATGGAGATTTGATACCAACAGACTGCTTTTAAAAATTTAGCTTATTAAAAAAAAAAGAAAAGAAATCCGGCTAGACCAGAGCATGCACACAGATACAGGTAAGAGCTGGAAACACAGGGAATCCAGGACAGAGAACCCCCTCAGGGCCAATCACGAGAGTAGTGATACCAGGAAGGGAAGGGGAAGGTGGGGAGAGACAGTGGGGAACCGATCACAATGATCATCATACAACCCCCACCTAGGGGGACAGACAACAGAAAAGTTGGTGAAGGGAGACATTGATCAGTGTAGGACATGACAAAATAATAATACTTCATAAATTATCAAGGGTTCATGTGCAGGGGGGGAGGGGGATGAGGAGCTGTTACCAAGGACTACTCAAGTAGAAAGCAAATGTTTTGAGAATGATGACGGCAACAAACGTACACATGTGCTGGACACAATGGATGGATGGATGGTGACAAGAGCTGTACGAGCCCCCGATAAAATGATTAAAAAGAAAGAAAAGAAAAGTTTGACTGCCCCTGTACAAACCCAAACCAAGCACACTGCCCTCGGGGATGCTGCAGGACAGAAGACACCTGCCCCATGGGCCGTCCGCGGTCAGTCTTGCGGGAGCAGACGGCCCATATCTTTCTCCCAAGTAGGTTCACACCATGCTTAACGACGCTTAACCCTCTGGAACACCAGGGCTCCCCTCAAATGATGGCGCAGGATTACACAGAAAAGAGGTGGTGGTGGTGCAGATCCGCTCAGTTAAAGGAGCAGGAGACCCAGGCCTGAGAGTGAGTCCTTACGAAAGAGGAGACAGACATGGACGAGGGCCTAGAGTCCCCAGAAGCCGGACAGGCAGGAAGGGCCAACTGAGCACTAGCTGCCCCCGCCGACCGACACCGCCGTCTGGGCTGTGAGATAGTGGGGTCTGCTATGAGCCCCCACTCTCTGGGACACTATGCCAGGGCCTGGGGGCTCCTTCCAGACACCAGGGCAGGCCTGAGTGGTGACTGCCCCACCGTGAGGAGTCCGCCACGTTGGGGCAGCCCTGCTCAGACTGGACACAGCCGCTCACACGGGGCCCTCAGGGGCCGGACACAGACACACGCTCTTCAGCGGCAGCACCTGAGACTAAAGAATGCCGGGCCCTGAGCTCCACATGCCCTTCCGAGACTCCAGTCTGTCCCCTGTCCCTGGGTCCTCTCCACCCCACCCTTAGCGACAGGGGATGCTGCTGCTGCCCACAGGCCCCCGAGGGAGAGCTAGCACATGGCAGGGGTTCTGGGTGCCCCAGCAACTCTGCGATCCCAGCTCTGTGACCCCCCAACACTGACCCTTTCCTGCACTGTGGCTCTCCCCAGCACTGCAGCCCCCTGCATTGTGACTTCCAACACTGTGACCCTCTCCTCTACTGTGACCCCCCCAACACTGTGACAACACCCCCAGCACTGGTCCCCAGCTCTGTGACCCTGAAGTAGTCTGTGTTCCTCCCTCCTCCCCCAG
>NW_022111358.1:47381375-47390735 GCF_000313985.2 Echinops telfairi | reverse complement strand
ACCCCCACCCCCACACCCAGTGGTTCCCAGTGGAAAATTTCCTTCTGGAGATTCTCGCCCTGAAACACAAGCTCTTGGAACAAGATAAAACCGCTTAGTCTGTGAAGCCACAGAGCCAGTGCAGAACAACAAGCAGGCCAGCAGCCGGCCGGGAGAGGCCTCCCAGCCCTGACTCACAGAGCCTGCCGGCCACTGTGGGCAAGGCTGGGGGTGAGGGGAGCCAGCGGGTCTGAGGTCCCCTGAAGGCCTACAGCCCCCCAGGCAGGACCACTTCGCCCCCTGCACAAGCAGCTGCCCGGCAAGGATGGGCACCCTTACACAGCAGCCTGGGGAGCATGGAAACCTACAGTGGGGATGCTGGCCAGGCAGCCCTGCCCACGTCCCCCACCCTGGTGCAGGGCAGGCTGGGTCAGCTGTGATGCACTCCATGCTGAGGTCACCTGCATGAGTGGGCAGACCAGGAAGCCACTTGCATGAGTAAGGGCCCCCTGGACACAGGACAACACTTAGAAGCCCACTGCAGGGGATGGGTAGCTCCCTCAGGGGGCAGCAGGCTGTCCAGTGACTTGCCTGCAAGGTTCCAGGGACCTTGAGGTCCCTTCCTGCTCCCCGGGGACCCAGACATCCCCATCTGTATGCCCCAGCTCCCGTGTCCCCTCCCAGACACCACTCTGCCTCTTGGTACCGTCATCAGTGACAAGGAGTCAGCTGGCCAGGTAGGGGGAGGGGCACAGGCCCCACGTGCATCAGCCAGATGCTGGTGGAGTGTCCCTCGCTGCCCGACCCTACAGCCCAGCCAGGGGGTCTTGTCCTCGCCTCCATCGGCCCCCAGCTGCCTACCCCACACCAGCTCAAATACCAACAGGCTCTCCTCCTGGGCTGCTGCCCACCTCCTGCAGTGGGACTGCTGCCCTGCTGGGTCTTGCCCACCAGCACGCATCGCATGCACACATGTACACATATGCACACACATGCCGTGGCCATGCACATGTGCAGGCAGCCATGCACCTGCACATGTTCGTGCACACATATGCACAGCACACTACACTGCACATGTGGGCAGACACAGCCCCTCAGCCCAGGTCCCCTCTCCTTTCTGCAGCTGCCCTCTGTCCTAGTGTCGCCCCAGGAACCGGACCAAGTCCAGGGGCAGCAGGTGAGGGGACTGTCCTCCTGACAGCTTCTGAGCGGAGGTTCCGTGCCTCCAGCCTTCTCGGGGGCCCTGCTCCCCACTTGGATGCAAATCCACAGTCCAGGGCCAACGGTGAGTTTGGGGTGGCAGGTCTAGCCTGTGAGTGACCCACGTAAGAATAGTGTACAGCCACCCACCATGGGCCAGCCATGGGTGGAGCGGGGTGTGTGTGTGTGTGTGTGTGTTGGAGATGGGCTATAATTACTGCACATCAGGGGAGCGTGACTGTGGAGCCCCACGGATAATTGAGGGTCTGCAGATGTCTGGCCTAGAAAACAGCACGTTCTAACTGGGGTGACCGTCTGGGGCCGGTAGGGAGGTTCTTTCCATCTATTGCGGGCCCCCCAATTCATCCCCACTCCACCCCCAGGGACTGTACCATCAGGGAACTGCTGGAGCAAAAGCGCTAACTGGATGCTTGCGGTGGAGGACCGGACCCCACCAAGGACTAGGAGCTGGTCAGGACCCCACGAGGCCCTTCTAGCCCGAGACCCAACAGTCCTCACGCCCTGTTGCTCCCCAAGGTGAGCGTGGATGCCTCCAGAGCCCAACCTTCTCCCATAAACATCCTCAGAAGTTGGGGCCACCCCGGACACCGCCGCCGGGGTTCATTCCGGCAGCTTCCGGCCGCGTGGGCGGAACCCGTGGGGGCTGCGATGACCATGGCCATGAGCTCAAGACACAGGGCCCCGAGGATGAGCCACAGGGCCCTCGCGGCTGCTTCCCAGGCCCCCAGCTGGGAGCCCAGCCAGGAGGGGCGGAAGGAGAAAGGCCTGGCGGTGGAGCCTACCTGTGATGCGATCTCTCTCCATGACGACGGATAAATTTAGCAGCAGGCGGGGTCCCAGCCGGCAGTCCCTCTTTCCAAAGTGTCCTCCCTTTTCTCACCCCGTGCTCCCTCCTCCTGCCGCCGCCCCCCCCCCAAAAAAAAACACCCACTCTTTGTCTGGTCTAATTTCTTCAATCTGTTGCAATCACAGACGCAGCCAAATTACCACATTTCCATGTGCTGATCATATGCTTGCGCTCGGCACTGAAGCGGCATTGTCTCTGGGCGGCAGGAGGGAAAGGGGAGCCGGTGAGGTTGCAAGACGCAGGAGGATGAGCCGGGGCCAGCCACGCGCCCAGGGCCGGTCCAGGGCCCCACGGCCCTCCCTGCGCGCGACGCTGGACGCTGGCTCCGCGGCCAGCCGTGACCTCCTCTCCACCCCCGCCGGCCCTCCGCCCCGATCCTCTCGCTCCGTTTTAAGATCCACTCGGAGATGCTGAACTTAGCCTCTTGGAAACCAACCCCCAGAGTCAAATTCCTGGCGAAGTCCAAGGCCTTTCCTTCTGCCCCAGCCTGGGATGCTGCGATTTCCTTTGGTCGAGCGTTTGAAAAGCCTCGTTCCTGTGAGTCGGGGCCGGTCGGGGGGCAGGGCGGGGACGCCACGCGGGCCCAGGAGGCTCAGGAGCACAAGCCCGGGGCGCTGGAGCGGCCAGTCCCACAGCTGGACGCCCGAGTGTCCTGTGTGCCTGCGGTGGCAGAGGCAGCTGGCTGTCCCCACCCCAGGCAAGAGGAGAGGCAGGCGAAGACTTCCTGGAAGATTCCTACCACAAGCCCATGAGTCAGTGAGTCTCAGCTGTCCCCTGGGAGGGAGCAAGACTGCTAGCCCCAGACGCAGAGCCTCCCGGGAGCAGGGCTGGGTGGGGCTCAGCGCTGGTGCCCCTGCTCCGCTGGGCTCCCCACCTGATCTGGGTCAGAGTCGGGCCCAGCCTGGGGGCTCTGCAGAACAGGCAGGGGGGCTACGCGCAAGATCTCGGACCTGGGGACACTCTCTGTTTGAGCTTCACTGTGAGGGGTCCACCCGGACAGCGTGTCATGAAAAGGGGCATTTGTGCCAAAAGCAGAAGCACAGGGGTTTGCTGAGAAGACCGGATATTCGGCTTCTCTTAAAAAAAAACTAAATAAAATGGGCACGTGGGGATCCTGGCAAGAGGGTCCTGCCAGGCCCCCGGGTGGGACACTGCTGCCCCCTGGAGATGAAATGCATGATTTCCCAGGGTGGGGGTGGGGGTTCCCAGCGAGAGAAAGAGGAGGCTGTCTGCTCTCTTAAGAGAGTTACACAGGAGAAAGCTGGGGCACCCTACTTCTGTAAGGAGCCCCGTCTCAGAAACCCACAGGGGCCTTTCTCCTCGCTTCTCTAGGGGCGCTCTGAGTCGGAACCAGCTCCATGCCCACAGGCCGAGTTAGGTTTTGATGATGCTGCCACATAAACATCAGACTGCTACATTGCAGGTTCAAACCCACCAGCCACTCCCAGGGAGAAAGAAACAGTTGTCTGCTCCTTATAAGCATGGCAGCCTTGGGAACTCTGTATAGCAGGTGGTGGTGTTGTTTTGTTGTTGTTAAGAGCCATCGAGTGGGTGCATGCTCCGCCAGTGACCAAAGGTTGGGGGTTTAGGCACACCCAGAGGCACGTGGAAGAAAGGCCTGGAATAAGAAAGGGCTTCCGTTAAGATTACACTGAAGGAAACCTTACAAACCACGGACAGTCACTGTAAGTCCAAACTGCCTCAATGGCCTGGGTTTGGTGTGATTTGGGAATGGGAATGTATCTTTTTGAAGGTGGCGGGGAAATGTATCTTTAGAAATTCAGTCTAGATTCTGTTTTTCCTTCTGTTGGAGCCGAAGTCCATGTCGCCCCAGGAGAACAGGGCTTCCTAGGAACGGAAGGGTCAAGCAAGGCCCAGAATGCTCCGGAAAGAACAGCTGGTTCCAGTTCCCAACCGACTGCCATCCCTTTGACCCCATTTCACAGAGACCTTGTAGGACAAAGTAGGACTGCCCCAGGGGGTTTCCAAGAATGCTATTCAGTTAGCAGCCAAGAGCTTTAACCACAGCGCCACCAAAACTCCTTTGTTTGTAGCTACTGGCTTTATTAAAGGACCCCAGTGGCATAGAGAGGAGCCCTGGTAGCATAGTGGTTACACATTGGTTTGCTAACCTCAAGGTCAGCAGTTCGAAACCACCAGTCACTAAAGATTCACCGTCTCAGAAACTCACAGGAGCAGCTCTACTCTGTCCTGCAGGGTCACTATGAGTCAGTATTGACTTGCTGGCAGTGAGTGTGGTTTTGGGAGTGGTGAAGTGTTTATACAATGGGATGCTACATGCAAGGTCAGCAGTTCGAACCCACCAGCCTCTCTGTGGGGGAAAAGACGAAGCTTTCTTCTCCTGTAAAGAATTACAGTCTCAGAAACCCATAGGGGCAGTTCTACCCTATCCCACAGGGTCACTCTGAGTCCAAATCGACTCCGTGTCAATAACTCACTCAGGACAAGGGTTTGACGGAAGCAGGCAGCCTTACTGTTTTGCAGAGCAGCTAGTAGTTTTAAACTCCCCACCTTATGGTTAGCAGTCCAGCGCTACACTATACCATCAGGGAGTGGTGATATTTGATCAATGCTGACTCGGCGGCAGCGGCAGTGAGTTTGGAGTTTTGATTTGGTGGGCTGCTAAAAGGTTAGCAGTTCAAACCCACCAGCCGCTCCCAGGGAGGGGGATGAGGCATGCGCTCTTGTAAGACTGACAGTCTGAGAAACCCTGTGCGGGGTGGAGATGAATGAGAATCGACCCGACAGCAGTGGGTTTTGCGGTCTTTCCCCTGGTGATACACATGGTTCACTCGCCTGGCTGCTCACATCCACCCAGAGAGGCCTCAGGAGAAAGATCTACTCTCTCTTTCTGAAATTCCAGCCATTGATAGCCTGATGGGGCCCCGTTCTACTCAACTCACCCGGGCTGTCAGGAGTCACCGGGGACTCAGCAGCGCTGGTTTGTTTTATGACTCGTTTCCATTTGGGGGGCGGGATTCCTAGCAGGCTGTGGACGGGGCTCTCCTGCTACCATCCTGCAAACTGAGCAACAGGTCAGCAAACTGAGCAACAGGCAAGCAAGCACAGCCTGGCTTCCTTACAAACAATGGCCAAAGGCCACTTCAGACCCCAGCCTCAGTCCCTGCCTGCCCAGGACAGGAGCTCAAAGCCATCTCCCCAGGGTGGGGACAATGTCCAGCCTCTGAGAGACATCAGGTGGCTGTCAGCACCGTGTAGGATCTACAGACCCTCGTCGAGATGGACAGACCCAGCGGCTGCAACACAGGGCTCAAACAGGACCGGTGAGGGCGGCCCGGGGCTGTGCGGTGCTTCCTCTGCAGGTCCAGCAGCAAGGAGACTTCTTGCTGGTATGGAATCCAGGAACGACGACGCGGAAAGGAACGCTTTTACTCTCCAGCACCAATTCCTGCTGTGGCCTGTGCCAAGCACACACCCCACCCCCACCCCCCGCCAGAGATGCCAGCCAGCCGTCCCTCTGTCCCACAGGGCTCACAACCCAGCCCGTGGCTGCAGTGGCCCAGGTCCGGCCCAGGTGGGGAGAATTCGAAACAGAAGCCTGGTCACACTGCGTGAGTCACGAGCCTGCCTCACCAGCCAGGCCCAGAGCCAGGGGAGCCGGGAGCAGGCAGGAGCCTTCTGCGCGCAGCCTCAGGGCAGCACGCCTAGGCTCGGACTGTGTCCGGAAGTTGGCTCTCCCTCGCTCCTCCCAGAGAAGAGAAGGAAGGGCGGGGGTTTATCCAGACTTGGATTCGCCTGGAAGTTAGCACATGAAATGCGGCGAGCAGGGCTGGCTGAGCGAACCCCAGCGTTACCCAGTGGGGGGTCACTGCTTACTCCTGGAGACAAGTATCCCCACCCCAGTGCCACAGATTCCAGAAACACCCTAGCCCCCCAGCCTATGTTCCAGGGGAATGGGGGTTGGGGGAGGAGGGAAACGACTGCTTCCCAAGAGCCCTTGCCTAGGATTCTCCAGCCAGCTTCCTGTTCTTCACCCAGCAGCTTGCACCTGTGACCCGAGCACACACCCCATTCCCATCATGGGGTTCCCTGCGGGGGACCGCAGACCCACAGACAGGAGTGTGTGGCCAAGCCCAAGAAGGCTGTGCTGGTCCCCACCCCATCCTGGCTCTGTTCTCAGGCTGCGTCAAATGCCTCCTCCTCTGCTCCCACCCCAAACGGAGCCACCGGGACCTTCCTGCTATCTGTTTTGCTCCCCAAAAGGGACAGCACCCCAAACTGTACATATCTTCAGACTAGGTAAAAATAAGCAGGGGGAGTGGGGGCAGACACTTCTCATTCTCCACCCCGCCTCTGGGTGCACTCAGCGCTCTGTGGCCATGAGTCCCTATGCTCAGCAACCTCACAGATGGGACAGGGCTCCCAGGGTGTCACCTCTGTGGAAGCAGACCGCCTCACCTTTCTCCTGCAGAGCGGCTGCAGGGTTCAAACCTCCAACCTTTGTGCTGGCCGCTGAGCACTTAACCTCTGCACCACCAAGGCTCCCTGGCCCCCCTCACATTAAAAATGCTGCTTCTGCTCCTTGTCCAAATGCCCCTGGGTTACAAACCAATGGGAATCTTGGTTCTTTTTCTCCAGCCCCCCTGCGGCTAAGCTTCTGAACCCCCAGGGAGCTAGCAGAGGCCCAGACCCCCAGGAATCAGACAGCCGCCCAAAACCTCAGGGCAGGGAGCACCCCCCAGGGCACAGACAGCCACCAGAGCCAGCCCGAGTCCTCTCTGAGAGCTACTCTCAGCTTTTCATTGTATCTCCAGGTTCCATCTTCCTATCTGCCCGCCCCCACCCAGACAGCTTCCTCCAATAGCACGCCTCACCCTCAGCCACCCAGTCCGCTCCCCGAAGCTGAAGCAGGGGTTCCCTGCTTGAGCAAAGGTTTGGTGTACTTTTCCCCAGTAGACTGGGAACTGCTGGGAGAATCGGTGTCTGCTAACCAATCAAAAGATGGGCAGTCGTTAGAACCCGCCCGGAGGCCTGGCTATCAGTGCCGTCAAGATGGCACCTGGGAAACCCACAGGGCAGCGCCACTGTCGCCAGGGTGCCCTCCGAGCCCGCTGACCGGTGCCTGATGGATGAACGCGGAGAGAACCGGTGCATTGGCCTCCCAGAGGACGGCCTTCAGGAGGCGGGCAGACACCATGGCTGCAGCAATGGGCACAGCCCTCAGAACCACGGTGAGGCTGGTGCAAGGCCGGGCATCAGGGAGCTAATAGTTGGAACCGCGTCGGCGGCACCTAACCAGAACGATGATGGCATCGTGGGTTGGTTAGACACGGAGCTGCTCACCCCAAGGTAGGTGCTTCAAACCCACCCAATCACTCCCAGCGAGAAAGATGAGGCTCTTGTAAAGATTTCAAGTCCTGGAAACCCAAAGGGACAGCTCTACCCTGTCCTGGGGAGGGGGGTGGGGTGGTCACTGAGTCAGAACGGACTCAGTGGCCATGGAATTGACACGTGGCTGAAACACCAGCTCACACGTAAGAATGGCGGTGCAGATGGCGCAGGGCCAGGCCGTGTTCCGTTCCCTGGTACACTGGGTTGCCGTGAGTCAGAACCGACTTGGCAGCCCCTCACAGTAACAGCAACAAGGTGGGTCTTGGCTAAACCTCAAAACTGGCACATTTAGAGGAGCAGCCAAGGTTGGAAGCAGGGTGGTGGGGGGGGGGAGACCGCAGCGGGAAGCTGTAAGGGGGCTCTGGGTGGCATCTGACGGCCCCTGGCTTCACAGTCACCATCAGCGTCCGCCCAAGGTTGAGTCCTCTGGGGCGGAGGTCACTCATGTCTCCACCTTCAGTTTTCTTTACCAATTATGACACCAACCGGCCCTCCGACAGCATTCTACCTCTCTGCTGGGTTCAGCAGTCCATCGCCACGGCCCCCCAGGCTGCGCAGGCAAACCGATGATGAGAAGCTAACCTGTCACACGTCAGGATCAGAAATGCTCAGGATACAGCAGTTCTTCACTCGGGACATCCGCTCCTCAGTCACACTCGCAGGCACGCTTCTCTCTGGCTCCCAGCCACACGGCTGACCCCTTGGCTTCGTATCCTGCTCGGGCAAGTGCTGTACAGTCCCTTCAGCACAGCCAATGCGTGCCCAAAGGGCATGCCACAGCATCATAAGCCGAAAGCAGTTGGCTCTAACTCTGTGAGCAACCTAGCTCCCCAGATTAAGTGCCTGAGAGCACTCCACGTCCACCCCACTCTGCAGGAGAGCCTCCGGACGGAAGGCACGCAGCTCGACTCCCTTGGCTCTGTCTCCTGGTTGCCTCTGCTGCCACCACTTCTGCACCTCCCCACTGTCCCACAGTCTCTCCACTTGCCCCCCCCCCCAATCCACAGTTTCTCCACCACCTCCCTGTCCCACCGTTTCTCCACCTCCGCCCTGGCCCACCGCTTCTCCAGTGTCACAGCTCTCTGCTAGCTAGATCAAAAAGCTTCAAAGCAGGTATCTCGGGGTCCAAAAGATATGCTCTGATTCTGATTCTTCCTTTTTGTGGCCTTGAGACACCCCATTCCTGCTTCTGAGATGTCTCTTTTTATACCAAAATCGACCTATGTACAAAGAGAGGCACAATCTCAAGTCAGTAGCATAACTCGCCGTCTCCAGGACCTAGAAAGAGAAGAGCGAACTATGGCCAAACCCACCAGTAGAAAGGAAATCAGAGCAGAAACAGAAGAAGAATAGATTCAGTGAAGCCAGAAGTGGGTTCTTTGAAAAGATCAATAAAACGACAAAGCTTTAGCTAGCCTGACGGAGAAGTTGCAACATGCAAATAACCACACACACACACACACACACACACACACACACACAATCCAAGAGGAAGCATGTGGCAGTGACAAAATGTAAGGTCAACTTGAGGAAGGGGCGGAGTCTAGCCTGTCAATCAGGTCGCAGCTTGATGACCTCATTTGGAGGCACAGCGGAGATCCATAGCTCACTGGCCACCAGACACACTCTCTCTGCTACACATTCCCGTTGACAAGCCACGTGGAGCTATGCTGATGGAGCCAGAGCCGTGGAGCTGGAGAAACCACATAGAGACGCCTGCTAAAGCTGAGAGGCTTCCACCGCCACTGGATCCACAAGACTTTCCACTGGCCCGCGATCTTCCTGCATTCAACATCATTGCATGTGCTGCGTGAGTCTGAAGAGGAATTTATAGACTGGTATCGGGCATATGGGCTAATATCAGACTTATGGACTTGATCTGGACTGGGCTGGGATGCTTTCTTAATTTACAATTGCTCTTTATATAAAGCTCTTTTTTA